>NC_051078.1:12644812-12944812 GCF_004664715.2 Peromyscus leucopus | reverse complement strand
GCCTTAGTTCCCCAACACCACACATGCAAAACAGCAGGACCTGGAAACCACCACACAACACCAGACATCCTTTCTGGAAGTTAGGGGAATTCCTACCAACCACTGTTATGCAACAACACTGCATCCAGTCCAGCGGCTTTGTAGGATACTAGTTTAGAGAAACTTGAGCATCCCTATTAATGCACAACCATCTATTAATACATTTCAGCAACCCCCAAGTAAATCACTCATGTGCTTATCACCAATTATCTCTGTTGTAGATAAAAATGAAAATATATATGACTTTGCATCACAAGATCAGGAAAATGAAAATAGAACATTCATGATTTTTAAAACAGATTCATTTATTTTTTTTACCGTGTGTGTGTGTGTGTGTGTGTGTGTGTGTGTCTGTCTGTCTGTCTGTCTGTCTGTCTGTCTGTCTCTGTCTGTCTGTGGATATGTGCGTGTGAATGATGGTGCCCATGCAGGTCAAAAGAGAATGTTGGACCACACACACACACACACACACACACACACACTAGAGTGACAGGCTGTTGTGAGCTGCCTAACATGGGTGCTGAGACTCACACTCAGGCCCTCTCCAGCCCAAACTTCATTTGTGGTTGATTCATGGCCTCTTAGTGAAGGGTTCACAACACGCCCCCACGGTCGCATATACCATGCGGACACTTCCGCCTAGCCAATTCCAGTCAGGATAGGCATTTCCGGTCAGGGCGTCTCTCGTAACCAGGATACCCGGCGGACCTGGACACCTCCACCTAGCCAGTTCCAGGTCAAGATAGCCATTTCCGGGTCAAGGCATCTCGAGTAACCAGGATTCGTGATGTTTCATGGCCACGTAAGCGCAACATGACCATGTGATCTACGCACACGTGTGGAGTAGTGACGTGACCTGGCCACACCCCTAGCCGGTTTTAAAGTGGAGCGCCATATTCCTGGTTCTCTCTCTCTCCCTCTTCTCCACGCACGTGTCTCTCCCACAGGCCTGCGCACTCTCTGTCCCTTTATCTCTAATAAACTCTCTTTTTTTTTTTTTTTTGGTTTTTTTCGAGACAGGGTTTCTCTGCATAGTTTTGCGCCTTTCCTGGAACTCACTTGGTAGCCCAGGCTGGCCTCGAACTCACAGAGATCCGCCTGGCTCTGCCTCCCGAGTGCTGGGATTAAAGGCGTGCGCCACCACCGCCCGGCCTTAATAAACTCTTATAAGCGGATTCTGTCATGTTTCGTGACACTTCCTTGCAGGGTAAGAACACAACGCAGCTAAATAACTAACACTTAGAGGAACAATGGACTGGAAATCATTCTTTGAGAAATGACCATTACAATCTACAGAGAAACAATAAATAAACTTCCCTAAGTGTAAATGTGGTTTTGTAATCCTGAGGTATGGGGGGAGGGGAAGATAAGAGACACCTGGAATGCAGAATCAACAGATGGTTGCTTCTATGGGAAAATAGAAAGTGGAAGGAAAAGCCGAACTTGAAGTTTCAGTTTTCGTTGGGCGACAATGGACAGTGGAGGATGTGCCACCAGCCGGCCTTGGATGAAAGCAGGGTGGTAGAAGACCCTACTTCATTTCAAACAACACGCTTAAAGTACAAGTGGGTACGGGTGGTAAGCAGCTAGGCCCTGGGGTCCCTCAGGTAGGGGCTAGAGCTACAGTTCAGAACAGCAAAACATTCATTCTGTAATTTCATTTCTTCAGCATTTACAACAGTAACTAGGAATTCCAATTTTTAAAAAAGAATCCATTACTCCTTCAGCTAGAACGGCAAACGACAAAGCTTTGGGAGGGTAGAAGTCAGAGCTAAGCAACAAAGAGCAATTCCAGATTTATAATGAGAAATTCCCAGCAAAGGAAATTTACTTCTGGAAATGTGTTTAGTTGCTCAGCCATCTCTTTAGAATATGCTTAATTTTTAAAGAAACTGCTAACCCGTTTTCCACATTTGTTTATCAGTTGCCCATCTCCGCCATCAGCCTGGAGAAGTGTTCTGCAGCATCCTTGAAATCACACGCTGTGGGCAGCCTGCTTCATTCTAACCCTTTGAATAGGCATGTGCGCAGTGAGGTGTCACACTTTGAATTTCATGTCGGTAGTAACTAGTTCACGTGCAATTCATACATTACTTGGCGGCATCTGTAAACATACCCTGTCCCTTCAAATGTATTTTTTTCTTATTCCTTAATTTTTTAAAGTTCTTTAATGGGTACCTGCATTGTAGGTAAGGCTTTTCTGTCATGTGGCTTATCTCTCCAACATCAACTTTGGAAGAGTTTTTAATTACCACTAAGTCTAATTTATAAATTTCTTTTATAGATTATGTTACTTTCAGTCCAGTGATTTTCTGCTGTTTTCTTTCAGAAATTTTATAGTTTTAAGTTTCACATTTACGTTTATGATCTGAGTTAATTGTATGCATCTATGACTCCAAATCCACTTTTCACATATGGATACACATAAATACATACAATTTAAGTTTAGTAAAGTAACCAGAAACAAAACTGTAATCTGGAATGAAATAGCAACTTCTCTATGGTGACTGCACTAAGGTGGTTCCAGATGTGTCTACTCTGGCAGGATTCTTGGGATGAAACTAATTCAGATTGAAATATAGTTGAGCTGCGGCTGGCTGAGTTGTGGGGTTTTTTTTTGTTTTTGTTTGTTTTGTTGACATTGTTTTCCACTCTTCAATATCATATGGCATGAGGGACCTCCTTTCAGCAGACCCTGTGGTCTGAGAACCAATACTATCCTAGAGCTCTATCTACCTGAGCGTCAGGCCCTGTTACTTTTCAGAACTGGAGGTGAATGCAGTTGGTACCGTAGGAACAGAGTGCCAGCCTAATGAATTGTTGTGGTGTGTTGGCTTTGTTCTTCAGGGTAGCCTCTGCTTCTATCAGGGGAGGTCCCTTGCACGCATACTAGCCAGCCATCCTCAGGTCTTTGAAGGACAGCTTTCCTACGTCCTCATGAAGGATTTTCACAGAATATTGAAAACAGTTCTTGTAAGTGACAATTTTGTACTATTTTTCACTTTGACAAGGTTTTGATGCAGTATGTATCACACATGTAGGAGAAATAATTTTTAAATTTTTTTTCTAATCGAGGTTTCTCTCTCCCTACAATGTATGGAGAAGACTAAAGAGGTTCCAGAATTTTATATTGGTGGGACTTTTATTATACATTGCCATTTTTACTAGAGAGATGTGGAGCCAGGCATGGTAGCACATACCTTTAACCCCAACACTCAGGAGGCCAAGGTAGCTGGAGCTCTGTAAGTTAGAGGCCTATGTAGTGAGTTCCAGGACAGCCAGGGCTATGTAGAGAGACCTTATCTCAAACAAACAAAGATGTTGTGGTAATGGACTTCCACATGTTCTATATTTAGAGTTTCTCTCTGTTGTGAATCCTTATATATATTTAAAGGGAACCAGGACAAGCGAATGCTTTCCTACATTGTTTATATATCTATAATTTCTCTCCATTGTGAATCTTTTCATGGAATTAAGGCAACTGTGATAAAGATGTCACATTGCTTAGAGGCATACAATTTCTTCTTTTACATATCTATCTGATACTTGGTACTGAAGGGTTCCTAGATGGCTTACGTTCATTCATTGAGTTTCCCAAAAATCCTCACAGGCTTCAGAAACCATTGAGATGAAGGCATTCCCATACTTCATTCATGTATGTGGATTCTCTGCTTATACTCCTCACACTCATATAATTGTGTCCTGTCTAAACTGCAATGATCAGGGTTTTCTCCTGGAAATTTAATGGACATCTTCAATGTTCTGGTCTTCCTCGTTCTTTTTATTCTTTTTTGAGGGGGCACGAGGGAATGTAGCTGCTAGGTTCCTGGCATCACCCTCCTGTAACATTTCTTCTGGGAAGGACCCAGCAAAGCCCATTCCTCCAGGATCAAGTTCACAGCTACCTTTTCAAGTCACATACCCCTTTCAGTAGTAACCCTTAGTTAATATCTTTTGTTTGTTTGTTCATTTGTTTGATGTGTATGGATGCTTTGCCTGCATGTATATCTGTGTACATTGTGCATTCCTGATGCACATGGAGGTCAGAAGAAGCCAGAAGAGAATGTTATATCCCTTAGAAATGGAGTTACAGATGGTTGCGAGCTGCCTTGTGGATGCTGGGAATCAAACTCGGGTCCTTTGGAAGAACAGCTGTTGCGGGCCGCAGGAATATATCATAAGAACTCAGCTGGTTATGACAAAGTCACTACCTGGAGGAATCAGGGAAATCCTCCAGAGGAAGCCAAATCCCAAGGAGTTTTTGGTGTTACTTGGCTTGTTATATATCAGCTGTATTCTGTTATGAAAATCATGTGTGCCTTCACAGCTTTCCCAATTGACTTTTCCCTAAGAAGGGCTAACAGTGTAGACTGATCACTCTCTGGACATACACATTCCAGGTATTTGGAGAACAGCCTTAGGGAAAGGCTTTCTCTGGAATCAGATATCTCCCTTGGCCACTTTCAAGGACTACAGGAAACACCACCCAGGTGGGCGCCCATTGTTAGTCCCAGGTGGACTAACAATGATAACAGCCCACATGCAAGTCTCCTGATTTACGGTAAATTCCACAAGGAGACACCGCCTAGGAGAGGTGGACGTTAAGTAATAGCTTTACACAATTTAGCTCGGACCCTCCCTTTATATACCGAGACTTCCAGGAGGCAGGGAGAAGAGAAAAGAGAATGGAAGAACTAGATGGGTAAGAACTTGAGAGGAACAAACTGAGATGGGGAAGAACTAGATTGAAGGGCTAAAAGAGAGGACTAGAGGAACGAGATGGAAGATGAGGAAGAGCCAGATGGGGAAGAACAAGATGAGGAAGAGCCAGATGAGAGAGAAGGGGACGAGAGAGGAGCTGATAGGGGAAAGAACTAGATAGATGAGAACCTAGAAGGGACAGAACTAGGTGAAGGAATTAAGATAGAACCTAGAGGGGACAGCAGATAAATGTAGAGAGAAATCAGGCAAGAAAGGAGCTAGACATGAGAACAGAACTGAAGCTGTGTATAAAGGATGTTATGCCAGAAGAATTAAAGCATATGGACCAAAGAACTCTGCGTGCGTAGACTGATTGACCGACCTTAAAGAATCGATTCTCAGCTGGTTGATAGATCCTTCCGCGGACCCTGGAAAGGAGACTATTAGGGGCTGGACCCCAATAGTCCCCAACAAACAGCCAGTGCTCTTAAACTCTGAGTCATTTCTCCAGTCCCATGCATACATCCTTGATTCTCCAATCTCAAGGCTCGAGTTTCCTGTTGTCCTCACAACTGCTCCTGAGTTCCGTGGTCACAAAGCAATGGAGACTGACCTACCAGGGCTGGTCTCATCAGTCAAGACAACTGGTAGATTTTTTTTTTTAACTTCCCTGCCCGGTTCGCTTTGCCTTCAGAAAGTTCTCTGAACTTACAGGGATGACCACATGCCTCAGCAAGAGCTCCCTCTCAACTTTTCTACTTCCAATGCTGTCGTCCATTACCCTTGAGTCAGTAACCTTTACTCTTCAACAAAAAGTCAAGATACAGACTTTCTCTGCCATTGAATGTCTCTACCACTAAACGGCCATTAAATCTCAATGAGAAATAGGCCACCTTCTCCGTAAGCCAATCTATAAGGAGCTATTCCTTCTGCTTCAGTGGTGAGGGCAGCTGTGGGCCTCTTCCTCCTTCCCCAAAGGGATTCATTAACCTGCTATAGTGTGTATGTCTTTTTGTTGCTGTTTTGAGATAGGGTCTTGAGTAGCTGACTTTGAATTGCCTATGGAGCCCAAGCTGGCCTCAAACTCCAGATCCTCGTCTCTACCTCCCAAGTCCTAGGATTACAAGCACGTTTCACTATGCTTGGCTTGTGTTTCTTTTCTTCTTCCTTTCCTTTCATGTGTTATCTGAGTGCTGTGGTGTGTGTGTGTGTGTGTGTGTGTGCTGTGCGCTGTGTGTATGCTTTGGGAGGGTTATGATGTGTGTGTGTGTGGTGCGGTATGATGTGTGTGTGTGTGTGTGTGTGTGTGTGTGTGTGTGTGTGCTGTGTGAGTGTGGTGTGTGGTATGATGTGTGTGTGTGTGTGTGTGTGTGTGTGTGTGTACATGTGATATAGTGAACACATCTATGAAGGCCAAAGGTTGACATTAGGAGTTCTCTTCAATCACTTTCCCCCTTATTTTTTTAACCTATAACTCACTGATTTCACTAGCCTGGCCAGCCAGTGAGCTCCAGGAATCCACTGGTTTTGCCCCCCCACCATGGCGGTTACAGGTTTGCACCAACCATCCTGCCTAGCTTTTAATGTGAGCACTGGGCGTTGTACTCAGATTCCCATGCTTGGGTGGCAAGCACTTTACCAACTTAGCCACTTTCCCAGCTTCTCTTTCTTTATACTTTCCTTTACTACAACAACTTGATGAGATTTATGTGTGTAAGGCTGATAGCCTGGTAGAGAGAGAGCGCCCTTCCAGACTCTGTTGAGGAAAGGACAAGACTGGTATAGAAGGATTCAGCTTCGTCATCTCTTTCCTGGGGCTGAAAGGGCCTCAATTTTCAGAGGTCAGTCCTGGGCTGCCATGGTGATGCATGATAACAACATGATCAGCATCCTGGCAACAGAAACAAGCAGAAAAATCTACTCCATATTCTTCAGCAAGAGTTGTGTCTGTGGTGGCAGAAGGACTATGTATTGGCCTTTCCTAAGGAGGACTAGGCTAGCAATAGTAGCAACTTTCCAATGATGCAGATGTCTTTGAGACGCCCAGGTTCCTTATATAACCCAATAAACTCACTGGTTCATTAAGCTAGACTTGGGTGAAATAATTCCTTTGATCTGTCAACAGTGCCTTGTCTGGGGTGAATAAATGTTTACATCTACCCAGGAAGAGTCATGTGACATAACTGGTACCTACTTAGGGACTGAACGAACCAAAGGTGAGCTGAGGAGAGTTGCGGCATCACCCCTATGATGGATGGTAAATCATGCAACTGGGCTGATCCATGGGGTGGGTGGAGCATCTGTAGGGGCGATCCTAATACAACGACCCTTCCTTGTGTGGCACAGGATGGCATGCCTCCTTGGTGTAGTGGCAGTGGTGTGCTCCCTGTGATGGCTGAAAGGACATGCAAGCAAAGCCAAGACAATGCGAAAGGGGAGCATCCTTACGGAAAATCTCAGAATGGCTGTCTCCTCAGCATGGAATGGGGTGATAGGCCTCCTTGATGAGGCCTGAGATATGGGTATGAGCATATCTCCAAAATGACTGTTATAGTAGAGAATATACCACAATATATTAGACAGGACCATAAACAGTCTGTTGTGGGACCAGTTGTGTGGCCTTTGTGAGCAATAAGACATGTAACTGAGTGGTAGCTGTCTACTCAAGAAGAACTTCCCACATGAGGAAAGAATTACAAAAGCATGCAGATGTTGTCGTCCTTAATAGCCTCTGATTTGGCAGGGAAGTGGGAAAAGGAGAGATGAGAAGCTGATGTTGACCTGCCTTTTTGGACAGCTGGAAGGCTACACAGGAAAGATGGCAGATGTTATATCTGTGCTAAAGAGCCCATCCTGTGATCCAAGAGCTTGGAACCAGTGGGAAGAATCAGACAGTGGAGGGAAAAGCTGAGGACGTGACAGAAGGTCCCTCCTCAGATCTAACCTCTAATCCAGAGGAAGGGATAAACATGATTCAGGAGGCAGATGGGTGCCTTAATAATAGTCCAGAGCAGGAAACCATGACAATCAGGGAATACTCTACATCTGAACTGCTTTTACTGGGAAAGACTTTTAAACATGGAATGAAAGCCCATCACAGCCTGACTTATGAGGCCGTGGGATACAGGAACAATTGGGATCAGTCTGCATGTTGTGGAAACAGAGAAATTAAGCAATAAACCTACTCATTCCTCCTTGAGACAAAGGCTTGTCATAGCCTGAGGTAATATAATCCCATTAAGGAGAATTGGTTATCACCAGCTCAGCTCCCCGTGAATAAATATCAAGGACCAGGAGACAACAGAGAAGACAGTCATTAGTTCAAGAATGGGGTGTGACAGAGTTGGTGTTTGACACCCGGTTCATCCCCGAGACTTAGGAAAAGCAGAGGCAGCAGGGACCTGGGGAGTAGTGTGGGGGTCTGAGCCCCATGCTGGGGTGTGGTATTTGTAAGACAGGAGTAGCTTTGGTGGAGCTGAACCATTTCGACTAGCCTATAAATTGGGTTTCCAAAGTGCAACATCACTCAAGAGAAGAGGAACCAAAGAGAAAGAAGATGGCTCCTATCCAAGTCACTAGAAAGGAAATATGGCAAGATCTGTGCCGAGCTGAAGCCCTTCGGGAAAATTTTTAATGGAAAGCCAGTGTACTAGTCAGCATCTTTAGGGCCTGAGCAACAAGTAATAATAAATAAAATAAAATAGTGCAAGTGAGAGAATAAGAGAGAGAGAAAAAACTCGTCCTGTGTGTGATGGTTATTTCCCCCATTCATATGGTATACCAGAGCACACCCTATACCTTTTCTCTTGCATGAAAGTATACTGGGGGTGCACACTGTCTGGCCTTAGGGTCCTTTTGGCTGTTGGGTGTGACTGATAGAAATGGCCAAGATGCTGGACTAGAGCCTGTCAACTGGGAAGTCAGCTCCAGGGGGAGGCACAGGCGGTGAGAGTGTAGCCCTACTTTTCCTTGGGTCTGAGCCAGGGTGAGCAGTGCAAACCAGCCCTGCTAAGACCAGTGGGGAGGAGAGATGCACAACGGCCTCACAGTGGTGGTGGTGGTAGTGGTGGTGGCGGCAGCGGTGGTGGCGGCGGCGGCGGCGGCGGCGGCGGCACCCCAGGATGCGGATGGACGGCTCACAGAGAACGATCAGACTACAGAGGGCTGGATGGTGTAGTGTTTCCCCTAAGCCTATCACTGTAGCCAACAGTGCTCTTTTGATGAAACAGCTGATAGACTCGGTGGGACTTTTTTTTTTTTCCTGCCGTATTGATTTGCTAACATTTCTTTTTTAGTATCCCCTTAGCCACCCAAGATCAATTAGGATGTACTGTAATAGGCAAGGATGGAACTGTATGGTTTCATTACAGAGTGCTAAATCTGGAGTGTCTTGCAAGTTAAAACAAAACAAAACAAAACAAAAACAAAAACAAAAAAAAAAACTTACCTTGAAGAACTGTAAAGCGTTAAGGTGTTTAGATACAGCTCCCTCGACCCCAGTGTGTGTGTGTGTGTGTGTGTGTGTGTGTGTGTGTGTGTGTGCGCGCGCGCATTTCCAGGATGCATAAGGTTGCTGGGTGAAAACCTCATTATTTCCCTGACTTGTTGCCCAGAGAGCCCTTTGAGACCATATAAACCATAAGGGCCACTGCACCTGCTATTGGTCCTATGACAGACAGCAGTGAAGACATTGTAGGCTTTAGCTAGAGGGCAGGGGGAAATCAGGCTAGCTCGGTTGGAGGTTCTCCCCCTGCTGGTCACTTTCATAGTGCTGGAAGGCACTGTTGCTGGGGGAAGATTGTTGCCAACAGTCCTACTTGGCTATGTGCTTCAGTAGCAACAAGTCGGGCAAGAGCTGTTATGGGTGCAACCAACTGCTTTCCAATTAGACTTAAGGTCTACCACACCGGAGGAGATTCACACCTAGTGCTGTAAACCAGGGCAAAGCCCATGGCTGGGGAAGTCATAGGCCCCAGTGGGGAAGCAACTGGGTATGATGTGGATGTGATGTGGCTGTCAAATTGCCTTCTAAGACATTTTCATTTACAGCCATAAATTATTACTACTTTCGGCCTTGGTCACGGAGGGAAACTTCCTTTCTGCCATGAGGAGTAGTGCACCGCAGAGGCTTGTAAGTGGTAAAGCTCCTGAGAAGTGACTATTACAAAGGCACAATGTTGTAATGTTCAGCTCTAAGTGGAAGAAAATAATTAGATTACCCTCTCCATGGCTCAGGAAACATTGCCGAGGAGAGACTAGAAAGAATGTAAAGGGGTGTTTCCTCTTAACTGAAACATCCTCCCCTGCAGGGATACTCACAAGGATCACTAAGTGAAGGAAGCATACAAGGATCAGGAAGTCCTTGAATCTGATAAGACCCACAGGGCCTCTCCTATTAAAACAGTAACAAATTCTATGGAAAGGAGACTCTCTAGCTGACCAAGCTGCCTGCAAGATGTGGTCCAGGGATGAAGCTTTCCTAAATTGTCACCCATGTTGATGTGGGCTTTCTGGTGACTCAACAGAGCCTTTTGAGGCACCTGTTCCTGAAAGAAAACCCTCTCTTGTCCCAGCCCTTGGGAGGCAGAGGCAGGAAGTTTTCATTGAGTTCACGGACAGCCTGGTCTACAAGTTCCAGGACAGCCATGGATGCAGAGACCCTGCCTCAAACAGAAAGAGAAAACCCTCACGTGTGATCCATAATAATCCCAATGAAGTCGCTGGTTCGCTAAGCTAGACCTGGGTGGAATTGTTTTGATGGTCTGTCTTCAGTGTCTCTGGAGTGAGGAAACATCTGTTCACATCTTTCCAGGAGAAACCACGTAATACTTCTTCCAGTTCCTTTATATTGCCCAGTGACACCACTGTGTGTTTGTGAACACATTTTATGATACTTTCACGAGGACAAAATTGTCCTTTGTTCAATTTCTCAGAACATATTTGTATTCTCAAGTGATGGTGGAGTGTATTTGTCTATCCAGGCAAGCTATGACCTTTTATATATTATATAGAGATTAACATGGCATGTTAGCTCAGTTTGCTTTTGAAGTGAGTACTAACAGGGAGCTACTGCTGCCATTTGTTGCTTTTGTGTGTCATGTGACTTCTTTGTCTTTTTTCTTTTGCTGACTTTTTTTTGTAATGACAAATTTTAATTCCCCATTTATTTGCGTATATATTGAAGATATTTTCTTTGTGGTTAGCAATAAAAACACATAAAATGGCTTAAAAAATATAACAATCTACTTAAGACTGATAGCAACTTCATGTATAAATTACCTGATATTACAATGCATACCTATTAGCATAAACACCTAATTACTTTCTATTCCTAAGTCTCTGCTGGAATACAAACTTACATGCTGTGATGGCTAATCTTCACTATCAACATGGCACATCTGGCAAGAGGGAACTTCAACTGAAGAACTTTATCAGGTTGGCCTGTAGGAGTTCCTTGGGACATTCTCTTGAGTGCTAACTGATGGACAGCTCACTGTGGGAGAGCCATGCCTAGGCGAGTAGGCCTGGACTGTATAAGAAAGGTAACTGCAACTGAGCCAGGAAGCGAGCCAGTGAGCAGCTTTCTTCCTAGGAAGCAAGCCAGTGAGCAGCTTTCTTCCATGGCTCCTGCCTCTGCCCCTGCTTGAGTTCCTGCCCTGACTTCCCTCCATGATGGACTGTCACCTGGACGTGTGAGCCAAATAAACCCTTCTCTCCTCAGGTTTTTGGACACTGTGTTCATCAAAGCAACAGAAAGCAAACTAGAATGTCTATCTATATTACAATAAGATTAGCTACCCGTTTGGGGTTGACGAGATGACTGTGTGTAAAGGGACTTCCTGCCAAAACCGTTGGCCCTTTTTCATCACTGGCATCCATATGGTGGAAGGAAGGAGAAAAATGATTCCTTAAATTGTCCACTGATGTCTACATATGCAGTTGTGGCATATGTACTCCTAAGCAGACACATATGGGCACACACATGCAATGCGCGCGCGCACACACACACACACACACACACACTACAATAAGACTGGAGGCTGCAGGGATGGCTTAGAGGTTAAGAGCACTTGCTGCTTTGCAGGTTCAGTTCCCAGCACCCACATGATGGCTCCCAACCATCTATAACTCCAATCCCAGGGGATCTGATGCCTTCTTCTGACCTCCATTGGCATCAAGTATGCACATGACGCCCATACACACATGCAGGCAACACTAATACATGTATGCTTATTTTTAATCTAAAAAATGAATTTAAAAGCAAGACTGGTTATATATCTATACAGTAGTATTTGGGGATGGTTCCTATGTGGATACCAACATTCATGAATATTTAAATCATTTAATGGATTTCCTTTAGTATTTTATATGTGATGATAATGCAGTAACAATTCCGTTTCTGTTTATCTAGGTCTCCCTAAGTAGCTCCAGTTTCTCAACAATTTTTGCAGGTATAGTTTTCTTGGCTGGCAGTACCGAACACTCTTTTCTTGTATACAAGATTTCTGCGGAGAAATTTCATAATAGAACCTCTCTTGTACATGTTTTCTCAATACTTTCAAGATCCTCTCTGTGGTTTCTGGTAGTCTGTGGTTTATCCTTGTGAAGTTATTTGAGCTCCTTTCACATCCATGTTCATTTCTCTCTGATCTTCAAGTAGGTTCTAGGCCTCTTCCTTGTGCTTTTCCATTTCTAGCAATGTCCAGCTCTTTAGTGCCTTAAGGTTCTTCATCTTTTTTCCTCCTCTGCCTTCATAATTTCAAAAACTGTTGCCTGTTAGGTTTGATGATTCTTATTTTGTACTTTGGAGACAGGGTCTCACTATGTAGCCCTGGTTATCCTGGAACTATGTAGACCAGGCTGGTCTCAAACTAACAGGGCTCCTCCTGCCTCTAAGCACTGCCTTCTAAGTGCTAGGATTAAAATTGTGCACCTCCATGCCTGGCGGGTTCACTGATCCTTTATTCTGCCTTGTTATCGTTTGGATAAGTGTCCACCAAAAGTGCATGCGTTAAAGACATAGTTCCCAAATATGGTGCTATTCAGAGGCAGGAGAAATTGAGAAGAGATGCCTTATGGGACCTTCCTAAGTTCTTAGCCCTGAAAAGGGAGTGTAGGATCGCAGCTGGTCCTCTGTTGCCTGGCTTGTGGTATAAATGGTTGGCTTCAACATGTACACCCCACCACGGCCATTCAGTATCAATGCGAGACCCAAAGCAACAGGGCTGTCTAACCTAGAGTTGGAACCTCAAAAACTGTGAGCCAAATTTTTAAAATAACTGCTGTCTGTATTTTATTATACTTATACAAAGCTAACACATACCTGTTCAGATTTGCCACTCAATCCCTATGACAATATTTTCATTACAGGTACATATTCTTTAGCTGCATAACTGCTTTGCTCTTTGTTAGCTTGTATCTCTTTGTTGACACTTTCAGTTTCTTCATACATGGACTTCCTGATTTTGTGTAGTTGTCTGTGCTTTTCATTTGTAAAGCATCCTTCTTGTGGTCATTTTGAGTCCTTTGGCAATCTGGATATTCCATTTATTTCAAGTTGCCTTCTGGAAACTGGTGTGTGAGTGTGTGTGCATGTGTGTCCTCCACTTTTTCTTTCACAGAACCCAGTGCTCAATGATTACCTAGTGTGACTGGGCAGCAAGCTCGGGGGATCATCCTGTCTCTGCCCTCCTCCCCAATCCTGTGCTAGGGTTACAAACATGAGCAGCAACCACCACCACCACCACCACCACCACCACCACCACCACCACCACCACCACCACCACCACCACCACCACCCACTGCCACCTTTGGTTTGTTTATTGAATGGTAGTGCTGGGGTCTGGACTCACATGTTTATGCTTGTATGGCAAACACTTTTTCCACTGAAGCATCTTCCAATCCCATTTTCTTTCACGAGTGCCTTACTTTTCTGTTGCTGTAGGTACAATACCCTGACAAAAACTTACAAGGCAAAGGGGTTTTGTTTGGCTCACAGTCCATCGTGGAGAAGGTAGCAGGAGTCTAAAGCTGATCATGCTGCATCCAGTCAGAAAGCAGAGATGAATGTCTATGCTCGGCTACCTTCCTTTTGATGCATTATGGGGCCGCCACCCAAGGGATGGCGCATCCCTCGAGTCTTCCTACCTTAACTAACCTAATTAAGTTAACCCCTCAAAGACATGCCCAGAGTTCTAGCTCACAGACGACTCCAGACCTCGAGCTGACAACTGAGATTAACCATCACAAGACACTGTTTCACTTTTGTCTTTATTTTTCGGGGAGATTTCAGCACTGATAAAATCAACTGTCTTTCCCAGACTTCAGGGTCTAGTTTCAGATTGGACACTTCCCATAGCCTGTAAAGAATCTGGATGTTTCTCAAGCCTTTTCTGAGAAGGTGTCCTCTCTGGGCTTGAATGTGGATTTTAATTGAAGGAACTTGTTAAGATTTCAATTCGGAAATTCCTTCTGCTGGTCTGTACCACTGTGGTCGCTTTATGCTATGGTAATCACAGCACCAGAGCTCTACCTAGTGTCTGCATGTGGTACTGCTGATTTTGGTATATTTTCCTTTCATACTATGTAAGTGCCTGAAAAGAAAAACAACAATAAAAAACTCATGACAAAACCAGAAATACTCTGGTACAGATTATGGTTCACCAGTGTTCTCTCAAGGACAGCATTTCACAGCAGTGTGCTTCAGGACAGGCTGGCCATTAACAAGACACGTTTAGGTCCCAAGAGAATGAACACTGGTACTTTTGCGTGATGTCATATGGAATTCAATGTTTTAGATTTGTTTACTAGTCACTGGCCTAAAAATACTATCACCTTAACTGCGTTTCTCCTGACCCCCAGCTTAGCACTGGGATCTCCCTCAACCACTGCTATGTGAAGAATAACCTTACAGCTCTTCTGAGAGAAACAGCATCAAAATCTCATTCCTAAGAATTATGGGCAGTGGTGACACACACCTTTAGTCCTAGCATTCAGAAGGCAGAGGCAGGTGATCTCTGAGTTCCAGGCCAGCCTGGTCTAGAGAGCGTGTTCCAGGACAGCCAGGGCTACACAGAGATACCCTCTCAAAAAAAAAAAAAAAAAAAAAAAAAAAAAAAAAAAAGAAGAAGAAGAAATATATGCCTTGATTTTATTTGAAATAAAAATTCAAAAAAGTTTTTAAATCGTTTTTTTTTTTTCAACTTACATCTTTTTCCATTAAATTATTTGAGAAGATTGTTTTAAAGTAGTATTGTTTTATCATTCATGTTTTGGGAGAAGTATCTAAGATTTTTATTACCATTTTATCTAGAATCCATTTTAAATGGGCCATTGAACTGTATGTATCATATATATCTGTCAAAATGTGTATTTACAGCCCCAGCAGTAAAACAGATGAGACTGAGCTATTTTCTCAACCACATCAAGAGACACAAGAGTCCCTGTGCATCTGCTCCTGGGCTGTATTCCTCTACTTCCCTACCCTATGGCTAATATGCTGAATTTTGTTAAATCATTTTCCTGTACTGCTTCTTCCAATTATTTCTTTCCTAATGCAAAAACTCTTACACATTTTCAGTTTGGGATGTCTGGGGATGTACATAAATGGAATACCGTGAATTTTCCTGGCTTGCTTCTTGAGGTCAAGATAATTTCATGAAAAAAATAATTTCATGACTCATTTATATTTGGTGTACTTTATTAAGAGTTCTTGTTATCAAGCAACCAAATGTTTACTGTATGACTGTAGTATTAATCTGGATATTTAAGCTGTTTCCAGGTTTTTTTTTTAATATTACAATAATATATTCTTAGCTGGGCGGTGGTGGCACACACCTTGATCCCAGCACTCAGGAGGTAGAGGCAGTGGATCTCCATGAGTTTGAGCCCAGACTGATCTACACAGTGAGTACCAGGACAGCCAGGGCCGTTAAACAGAGAAACCCCATCTTGAAAACAAAACAAACAAAAACCCCCCTAAATTCTTGTATTTCCTTTGAAAAGGTACAAATTACTCTGGCATATGCATCACAAGGAAATGGTAGGCCATTTTTTCAAACATGATCTGTACCAATCTACATTCCCAACACTAGTATTTTCTATTGTATCATATCTGAGCCAAATACAGAACCAAGTAAGCATTTTCTCTAATCTAATAGTTAAAAATAGCACCCATGATCTTAATATACATTTCCTAGATTTCTAATGGGGTTGTATTTAACATTAGGACCGTTTCTCTGAAGTGTCAGATCATATCTGTTGTTCCCTCTGAAACACACACACACACACACACACACACACACACACACACACACACACACACAGTGTTGTATAGCCCAGACTGGACTTGTACTTGTGTTCTTCCTGTCTCAGCCTCCAAAACACTTGTGAGTATAGTTGGGCACCACCCCACCTGGCTTGTTACTCACTTTCAATTAGATTTTCCTTATTATTACAGCTCTGTTATTTATTTTATTTTGCACTACTGGAGACCAAACCTAAGTCATTATGTATACAAATACTCTATTACTGCTATAGCCTGCCTCAGCCCTGTTATATTAGTCTTTAATGAATTGTGTATTTTAAGTATCTTCTCCCAGTATAGAACTATTCACTTTAAATTATCACTAGTTCAGTCCTTCCTTTTTACTATTCTGCATTAAAAATAAAACTCAGCACCATGTGTGGTGGCTTATGAACATCAATTCCGGGACTGCCAGGAATTAAGAGGCCAGCCCAAGTTACTTAGGCAGTGAGTTTCAAGACAGCCTGGGCTACAATGTAAGCTGTCTGAATCAGCAAATACCGCAAACTTCTGCAATCCATCATCAAATTGTTTAAAGTAGTCTACGTTTACCTCTAACATTAAGTACTTTAGCCCACCAGTTGATATTTATATATAACATGAGGTAAATATCCTGTTACATCTGCATCTCAGTATGGTTTATAGAAATTCTCATTCTATCGTATCTCTCTGTATTGTTCTCTGGAATCTGCCTGCTGATGTAATGAGTCTGTACTGTTCTTACTAGGAACAAGTCCTACCCCGCTCCCTTCTTGGTACTTATTTGCCTCCCAACTCTCATATAAAGCTCAGAACCCAGAATTACACTCAGTAACAAAATCTCTGTGGGATTTTAATTCAATTCGCATTGATTCTAAAAACTAATTTAGGAGAAATTGTAGTATTACAATACTAGCTCTTCCTAAAATAGCACATGCACTGATTTTCATTCGTCTCAATGTCTTTCAATAAAGGTTTAATACTTCCAGCAAAAGGATTTTGCACTTATTGAATTTAACATTAGCTACATTGGTTTCTAAATTGATTCTATATTCATTGAATGTGCTCAATTATTAATTCTAATTTATCTACAGAGCCCTTCACACTGTGTATTTGTAAATAGCTCCTAAGAAATAATTCTTGTCATATTCTCCCTTGATTCCAAAATGAAGAAAATCAACTACTATATTCCTCAAAATGAGGAACCCAAATTGGTTTCAATGTACACATGCAATATAGCACCGAGAAACTGGCCAGTATGTACGAACTCCATTTTCTTTATTTGGGACAGCCCAATGTTTCTTAAAAATGGCCAGTATACATTAGTTCTTTTTTTTTGTTTTGTTTTGTTTTGTTTTTTGAGACAGGGTTTCTCCTTTGCACCTTTCCTGGAACTCACTTTGTAGATCAGGCTGGCCTCAAACTCACAGAGATCCACCTGCCTCTGCCTCCCAAGTGCTGGGATTAAAGGCATTCGCCGCCACCACCCGGCAAGTTCTTTATCTCCTTTCTTTCTTTCTTTCTTTCTTTTTCTTTTTTTTTTTTTTGGTTTTTTGAGACAGGGTTTCTTTGTGTAGTTTTGCGCCTTTCCTGGAACTCACTTGGTAGCCCAGGCTGGCCTCGAACTCACAGAGATCCGCCTGCCTCTGCCTCCCGAGTGCTGGGATTAAAGGCATGCGCCACCACCGCCCGGCTTCTTTATCTCCTTTCTTAGATGCCCAAACTTTCTTTAAATGTTCAAGTATACTCACATTCATCACTTTTGTCACTGGGAGAAGTATCTCATTTCCTGGCTCAAGAAGACAAATATATATACTCTCACCTAGGGCTAAGAGCAAACTAATCTCCCATACTCAGCAAGTCCAGACTCTTACATTTGAGAATTTTATTCAGAATTAGGACAGCACACACCCGTTTAAAAACCAAAACCTTAAATGAGAACCTGCTCGATGGCTCGGTGGGTAAAGGCACTTTTTTTTTTTTTAAATCTCTGGGATCAAACTCAGCCCAATTGTCCTAAATCCAATCCCAGAGACATTCACACCCACATTTAGGAGAATAGATTCCCTCAAATTGTTTTCTTACCATCACAGAAGCCAGGACTCCCAATAACTAAAGGTTAAAAAAAAAAAAAGTTACCTTTTAAATCAGGTGGTAGTAGTGCACACATTTAATTCGAGCACTCAGGAGGCAGAGGCATGTGGATCTCTGTGAGTTCAAGGCCAGCCTGGCCTACAAAGCGAGTTCCAGGACAGCCAGGGCTACACAGAGAAACCGTGTCTTAAAAAACAATGCCCCCCCTCAAAGTTTCTCTTTTACTGTTAAATGACAGCCTGGGATATAATTCAGTGGTAGAGCATTTGCTTACCACCTGCAAGACCCTGGGTTTGAGCCCCAGGATGACAAAATGGAGAAATCCCCAAGATTAATGTTAAATGTGTCCTCTAATTTAGTAAACAATGTATTGAACATCAATCTGTTAAATTATAATATTTTAATTTCATGTATATTGGATGAATTTATAAGTATCTCCAGTAAGACAAATAAAAAGGACCCCAGTGATTGCACAATAATCAGTCAGGACATTATGGTAGCTGCTCTGAACTTTTAGGAATGTCTAGTCTGTTAGTATGAGCCTGCCCTTTGCTGATCATGTAACTTGGGTTCTGTATTGGGTGTTTTCCTTGCTGAAACAAAAAGAAAATCTGACCAAACAACTCAAGTGTTCATTCTGGCTAAGTTTAAGGGGAATCACAAGATGGTGGGGGGAGCATGGAAGGAGGAATTAAAGCCTCTGGTCAAAGTGCATCCCCAGTCAGGAAGAGTAGAGTGCCAGTCCGTCATCAGGTCACTTTTTCCGTTTAATCCCAGCTCATGAAATGGTGCCACCCAGTTAAGGTACCCATCTAGACAACCCTCATAGGCATACCCAGAGGCTTGCCTTACAGGTGCTTCTGTATCCTACCAAGTTAACAATCAATATGAACTATCACGGCTCTGGGTCCCATTTTTCTTGCCTTGAGATAAGGTCTCTCTGTGCAGCCCTGGATGTCCAGGGACTCAATATGTAGACCACACAAGCCTTGAACTCACAGATTCAAGGGCTGAGATTTAAAGGTGGGCACTACCATGCCCAACAGATCCTGAATCTCTTTACTGAAATGTTTTCCCAAATGAAAATTATGGACTTACCTTTTATAAGATTTACAAAATCTACACAAACCTACCAGTAGATGGCAGTACACTACTAATATATTAGTGACAGATACATAGGTTATAGCTCAGCTGGCAGTGCTTGCTTACTATTGAAAAACCATAGACTGGATCTCTAATGTTACAAAACAAATCAATCACTATAAAAACCCAGAGTATGTTAAAAAAATAATAACTTCTCAGCTCTTATCTCTCAAACTGAAATTTAAAAGCACTCAAGATCCAAAAGGATGGGGAGAAATATGTAGTTTTACATATAGCTGTAACGGTAAAGGAGGGGCAATTTGATGTGTTCAAAACTCTCAACTGTTCTAATCTAGTACTTGAAGAAATTACTTTTAGAAGAGGTCTGCACTAAGGTAAAGATACTTACTACAGTGACCCTTAATACTAACAAAATAGAAATAACCCAAACGGCCAATGATAGAAACTAGTTAAAATTATGATATAAATTTAAGTGTCACATGTAGATGTAACCAATCGTCTTTTTAAAATAAGAAACACAGAGCCAATGTAAAAGAGAAAGCCGAGAGGTCAGAGCTCAGAGATAAAATCTTACCTCCTGCAGTGCTCCTAACTTACCCGCAAGAGAGCTACTTCCTGCTTGTTTGTGTTTAAATAGTCTTTCTGTTCTGCCTTCTCATTGGTTGTAAACCCAACCACATGACTGCCTCATCACTGCCTGTAAGTACCGCCCTCCAGGTCTTAAAGGCGTATGTCTCCAATACTGGCTGTATCCCTGAACACACAGAAATCTACCTAGCTCTTCTAACCACCACGCTCTTGCTATGGCTCTAATAGCTCTGACCCCAGGGCAACTTTATTAACATAAAATTAAAATTACATTTCAGTACAAATAAAATATCACCATAGTCACATGGGCATTACAAGCAGTCTAATAATGGGACTGGGCAGAGTGGCTTAGGTTTGTAATTCTTGCAGTTGGGAGAAGCAGGATTCTGAGTTCAAAGGCAATCTGGATGAGCCCCAGGTTACCACAGAAATAGGGAGCCACTGCAGAATTTTGAGGATACTACCATCTGTACTATAGAGACTCCA
Organism: Peromyscus leucopus; assembly: GCF_004664715.2. NCBI lineage: Eukaryota > Metazoa > Chordata > Mammalia > Rodentia > Cricetidae > Peromyscus > Peromyscus leucopus. The sequence goes on along the minus strand of NC_051078.1, from coordinate 12,924,516 downwards.
TGTGGTAGCAAGGGCAGAATGCGGCGAGGATATAGTGTGGTCTTGGGTATTCACCGATGGTACATGTCCTAATGTATTGGATGTGAAATGTGATAAATCAAGGTGGTCTCCACGTTTTAGGATGAAGCAACTAAAAGAAAGGTACTGATGTTGGCTCTAAGGGAAGCCTGAGTCAAACAGGTACCTGGGGAGGGGGGGATGCGCCAAGATTTGTGCAAGTGAACATTTACAAATGGATGCCTGATTACAGTCCAGGTATCAATGTGGCTTAAAAACACTTAGGGCAGTGTGGCTTGGCTTGATAGGGATGGACAAATAACTGAAAAACTAGAATGCCAAGAGCATTTTCTAACCTCCACTCACTTTTCTGCTAATCAGAACTCCCCAGAGCTTCCTTTGTAAAAATCTACTATGTAGTATGACTAAGAATTGAAAATCCAAATGTACAAAACCCATTAAATAACACATCCTCAAACAGGGAGGCCATGGGAAAACTGCATTTTGTGGCTAGGCTGATAACGACCAAACTGTAAAGTGAGGCTCACAGCCTTCATCCATAGTTTTATCCATCTACCTTCTGAGAAACAGATGCATGTAAGTGAACTGCCAGCAATAAAATGGAGCCTCAACTTAGATACACTTACCAAGTCTTGGTAAAGGGTTAATACTACTTCTCCTAAGTGTAAGCCACCACACCTATACAATATTCTCAATTTCTACCTCAAAGTAGGCTCGTCACTAAATGAGTATCACAAACGTGTCACCTAAGAACAAACCTATAGCCTTCCATGTAGTTAGTCTCCTTTGAGAACTTCTTTTTCCACCCAAGAAGGTACTTCTTGGTATTACTGATCTCAGTGAGTATCTTCAGTTTGCTTCCTAAGTAGGACTATATCAACCAGCCTCCTCACATTCCTTTGATGGCTGTCCAAGTTCTTCCATTTAGTTTTTTCTCCATTTTAACTATAACTAAAGATTTAACTGCAGTTCTCAACTTCAGAACCATATGGCTACATGATTACTATTTCTTGGGTGGTAGATACTAAATGCAGTCTTTGAATGTCTTCTAATGTGTTCATCTTAGTCACTGGCATAACATTATACAAGCTCTTCATCTTTCCACCCTGTCTACACTCCACTGACCCTATATGCTAGCTTGTGTGCTTTCCCTTCTTATCCCATCTCCTGATAAGCAAATCTATAAAGTTCATTAGCCGACCTACCTCATCTTTTCTCAATTTAATCTGCAACAAATGTTCTGAAATGCTAACTGGATTGTGACATTTCATACACATTAGTCACTCCCTATGAAACTTAAGGTAATTTTTAAGACTACATGTGTGGCCGAGCAGTGGTGGCGCACGCCTTTAATCCCAGCACTTGGGAGGCAGAGCCAGGTAGATCTCTGTGAGTTCGAGGCCAGCCTGGTCTACAGAGCAAGATCCAGGACAGGCACCAAAACTACACAGAGAAACCCTGTCTCAAAAGAAAAAAAAAAATTACATGTGTGTGTGGGGGGGGAGGTATGTGTGCCACTGTACTTGTATACAGAGGACAACCCACGGGAATCAGTTCTCTCCTTAGACCACATGGGTCCTAGAGATGGAACTCAGGTGCCTTTACCGGCTCAACCATCTCAACGACTCTTATGACTTAAACTTAGGCTCTGATAAATCCCGTACCTTCCATGTTTTACTACCTGCTTCAGACAAACAAGCATTCTTTAAATTCCTACTACACTGAACTCTCTTGCCAACAGGACTTTTTTTTTTTTTTAAACAAGACCTTCTCTCCCCAGAAAGCAGGTTTCCTATGAGCTGAGGATGGGAATCTCATTTAATGTAAGGTTCAATTGGGTAGACAAGAGGACTTAGCAGGTAAAGGCATTTTCACCACAAAAGCATGATGACAAGATTCCTAGAACCCAAAACACAGAATACAGTAATGCATGTTTTTCCTATCAGCACTCCTACTCTGGAGATTCAAATTACCCATAGGAGACTCGTCCATCTGATCACAAGCCTGGTATCCAGGAGTGAGCAGTAAGACAGAAACAAGGGAGACACTATCTCATGGTGGAAAGCAAGAACTAACCCTCTGTGTTGTTCTCTGGTCTGACAGACACACAAGGAGGGTTAACGGGTAACTGAGGTTAGCCCCAGACTAAAGATTCTCCTACCTGTATTTCCAAATGCTAGCAATTTACAGGCACACAATACCACATCTGGCTCACTATAGATTTTTTTTAAAGTTACGTATATCTTTCATCCGACATACCTGATCAAAATCAACATGAGCACACAAACTGCTAAGAACTTTGCTAATGAGAGATAAATGATAATAAAGTAGCTATTTCGTGATTAGGGTTAGAAAACACAAGCAGGAAGACAAGAACATTAAACCCTTTGTTTGGAGGGGTTGGGGGGGGGGACTGGGACAGGTTTGCTGGGTTGGACCTCTATATGGTAGGGTGCTGAGCTCTCACACAGGAAACCTTGAGTCTCCACCGGTGGAAACCAGGAGTGGCACGTGCCCACTGGGATGGCCCTCATCACCTTTTCTGCTCTCACAGTACTTTCCACGGCTTAAAAGCCCCTCTATTGTTACCTTAGGGAGGAGAGGTAAACAGATGGGTTACTAACCGGGAGCCTGCTTTTCTAAGGATCCCAAATTTAACGCCATCCTCAGCTAAGCACATTTTGGAACAATGCAGGCTGTGACTGATTCCTATGTAGTTTGTGTTCTTTATTCAAGATGTCCCCAGTAGTTTTACTTAGTTACATGCTCCTTGCTGTTATATAAAGGCCATAGACACAGAGCCTCAAATTATTCCAAAGATGAATGTAACTTTGAAAATGCAAACAGTAACAAGAAACCTAACAATGCCACCCACATAAGTGCCGATGGTAACCTGCATTATTTCAATCTAAATTGCTTAGCGCTGTTACCTTCAACATACTCATAAGTTTGCAGGTAAGAAATCTGGGATCTAATCCAACATTTGTATACCAGTATTTCTTTCTTTTTTTAGGTGTACTCTCATATAGCCCAGGATGGCCTGAATCTCACCATAAGATGAGGATAAATCTGAACTTCTGATCCTGAGTGCTAGGATTACAGATGTGCCCCCAGTGTGGCTGATTTTAATGTAGTGCTGGGAATCAAACCTAGGCTTCCTGAATGCTATGTAAGTACTGAAGCAACTTTGACCTCCAGCCAAGGGAGCAGATATTTGAAGGACAAATCTGTTACTATTTAGAAGTTGTATCTTATAATGTTCCCAAGCTAGCTGGTAAAATGTTGCTGTGATCCAAAAATGGTTTTCGTTCTAAAGATTTATTTACTTAATTAATATTTGCTTATTTGACATATGAGTGCTCTATCTGCATGTACAACTTTATTCCTGAAGAGGGCATCAGATCTCACTACAGATGGTTTTGAGCCACCATGTGATTGCTGGGAATTGAACTCAGGACCTCTGGAAGAGCAGCCAGTGTTCTTAACTGCTGAGCCATCCCTGCAGCCCATGATTTTACTTCCAAAGGACTGGTGAGGTTCATAATCTCCCTAAGATGAGGCAATCATAATTCTAGCTAGATGGCTCGGCAGGTAAAGGTGTAATCCCTGCAAGTTGGCTTCTGACCTCCACACATGGACCATGGCATGCATACACATGCACACAAAATAAATGTAACTAAAACTTTAAAAATAAGCCAGAAGAAATAACCATTCTCAAGGAGGTTGGCTTAGACAAAATATAGGTGACAGTCTAATCTGTTATTATTGCATTTTTTCAATGGATATTATTTGAACAAAATAAATTTTAAGTCAAACAAAAAGGACAAACTGCAAAGAATTATCAAAACTTTGTTTTTATTTTCAATACAAGATAAATACCATGCTTGTTACTAGTGCAGTTTAAGGCCAACAATGACCATATAGCAAACTGCTGAACAGTCACCTAAATGCTAAAGAAAGAAAAGACAAAGTAAACATTAAACACAAAATTGCAAGTACAAACATTTTAATAAAATGGGAATGAGCCTTTTGAAAGAAGCTAATATGGAAGTCTAGTTTTCATGGGCATCAAAAAAAGGATGCCTACTTGATGGAATATCACCTTACCTTTTGCACAGAAATCTTATGAAGTCACCACACCACAGTCAATAGCTAAAATCTCAAGACTTTCTTTGGCCTTCTGATATTAGACAGCTTATTTACAAAGGGTGATTATCCAATAATTCATGGGTGTTGTAATATGATACAATTTTTTGTTGTTGTTAAGGGCTTTCCATTAAAAATTGTAAAACAACTTTGTAAGGCTGTGCTAGGCTGTAAACTACTTTGCTAATATACCATGGGATGCAAAGGAAGAAATAATAGACCTTTTTAAGGCTAAAGTCATAAATGTTATTATAGAGGCAGTCCTCAAAATACATTATGATTCACCCCAAAGGATCATTTTCCATTAAATACCACCTGAGTACTACAATTTCCAAGGTTAAAAAAAATAAACAAATATGAATTTATCACTGTATTTTAAAATAATTTGCATACAGAAATGCTGAGAAGTGTTACGCAGTAACAGTGTGGCAAAAAATACACCTTCGAAATGAAATGTTTTTCCTAAGATGAAGAGTCTGTCCAATTATGAAGTGACTGTAATTTCTCCCATGGTGGAGTTTTAAAGGTGAAAAACTCCTCATAGTATTTCCTACCCACGGATACCATTCAAGATTTGTGTGACTTCAATTAAACTTTACCTAATATTTTAAAAGCCTCCCATTACAATATAACTAATGGAACAGGAAGTCTTTAAAACACTGAAATCTGGCTATATGTAACCAAGAGTTCATACATCCCGTATAAAACCAGAGTAGCCATATACTCAAAGAATGCCAACAACCTGGAACTTTAAAGAAACACTGGGTTAAAACCAACCTAAACCAATCTGAATATAACACAATGGCCTGAATAGTTTGAATATTCATAAATTCATATTGCTTCTTTCTAATGCCAAGAAAGAAGAGTATAAGAACTTCCTCCCAGAAGCCTAGACGCTTAATACATTTTCTATTTTGACTGAAAATGAAACTAATTCTAAATCTTGATTTAAATAAAATCTAAATTTAAAAAAAATCACATTATGAACACAAGAAATACCATATATAAGGCCACATCTCAATAAATTCATAATTTTTGGTTGAATGTTTATTTAAAAATTAGTCTAAGGCTTCCAGGAGTCAAGTTGCTAAAAAATAAATACACCAGTGTTCAAACTGAAGATTAATGTTAACACATACACTATAAGAACATAAAAATAGAATGCTTTGCTACAAAAATCCTACTTAATATATTTTAGCACAAAAAATGTCTAATATGTACAATGGATAAGCGTGCATTTTGTAAGTACAAACAACTGGGGGAAACATTTACAGAGGGCTATGGGATGCAAATGAACTTCATGAATAAAATTGAAAACTCATTATCTGTGCAATAGCAAGAATCTCAACACTGTATTCTCAGGAAAAAAATCAGAACAAACTTCCTCTTAAAATAACTTAAGCTGAAGCTTAAAGCCCAACGCTGGGACTTGTAAGATACAGATAATGCAATGACCATCTGGGTAACAGCTAGAATGTCAAGAGCACGCCAACAGAAGAGCCTTGCAGTAGCATCTCATTGTATGAAACAGAATGTACTTAGGTTATTGGCACATTTCAACACACAGGGCAACAGTCTTACCCTTTTCAACGATTCCCCTTCGCCATAAAATGTTACATAATGCTCATTAAAACCTCCATGTTTATTTTTAGAACTGACTTTACTAAAGCAACATTCTCCATAGGAGAATCAAATGAAAATAATATCTTAAGCTACACATTATTTGTGAATTCCAAATTGTAGTTAACTGCTTAAGAATATTCTAGGTAAAGGAGCCATTAAACGGGGTAACATACATGATCAATAGCTATGGCAAGTTACTTGAAATCTTGCTGAAAACTGACAAAACATAAACACTTGTAAATTGACACTGAAATATTGTTTCTACAAACCTATTTCCTTTACTTCAAAGCAGTATAATGAATTCAAAGTGCTGCTCCAGGAGAAATACTACCCTGTGGGTGCTTCACCACGCCTCTCTACCTGTCCTGCCAGTGGTAAGGAATGTGACTGCGCAGCACTGGTCAATGCTAGCATTCTGGGGAACGCAAGCTCGCCTTCATCGACACTACAGGATTCTAATTTCTAAAACTCCCCCACTCCTCCCTACTCTCTCTCTCCTCTGCTTGTTTATTTGTTTGTTTGTTTATTTGGTGTCTTTGCAAAGATTTATCTCTTTGGATTGTTTTTTACACATTAAAAACAAGTTTTTAAATAACACCGGCTCCTACACAACACAAGGGCTTTGACAAATAAAACAAGGTTTGTAACTTTGACTTTTACTGCTATACATTCATGTGTTATTAGGTAGGAGACTTTGCAAAGTCAGTCAAACTAAAGTTATTTTATTTGTTTCTTCCTGACAACACTTAAAATAATTGACTGCAGCAGCAAACTCCAGTACACTCACACTATCTGCCGCCAAAGTCACTTAACGAGATAAGCCGAGCAAGAAGAAGGGTGACATGAAGGGAACAATGAAAGGGTCCACTGATTAAAAACAGAAAAGGTAGTGAAGGATTAAGATTAGTACAAAATCTCCAGTTTCATTTCAAGTATATGTATTTGTGACTCCATTTTAAAAGTGTTCCGAGAAAATTTATCTCATGGACATTTTACTTACCTTTTAACCTTACCACTAACTAATTTCCCTTGTAAACATGTATGTCCAAATGTCTTCACATTAGGGCATTATAATTAGACTATTAAAAAACGCTAACCAAAAAAAAAAAAAAAAAAAAAAAAAAATCACAAAAACTTACAATACCTTTACACAAAACAAGAAAATAGAACTTGATACAACTCTCAAATTAAAAGGCAACTTGCATTTTAACAAGATTAAACACCTAAGAAAAATCATTTCTGAGAGCTAACAGTTAGTTCTGGTAAACACCAATGATCTCTTGCAAAAATACTCTGCTCACAAAACGTTTTTAAATGAACTGGCAGTGGTAAGGGTATTTTGAAACTAAATGTTGAGTACTTTAAAAGCAGACAAGATGAAACTGAAAAACAGCAGTGCAAATCTTGAGCTGCACATTATCTCTATCTATGGTACATAAATACCTTAAGCATTGCCCTTAAATTTAGACAAACTTTAAAAGCCAATGCATACTATCCACAGATCTCTCATAAGTAGTAAGATCTTTAAAATATATTTAAAACAAATTAGCTTAAAATTTGATTTTATCTCAAATTTCTTTAGTAATTCAGGTTTTAAACTTCCTATAAAAATAGGTAATCAAGTTGACAGTCTGCCTCTGCTAATTTTGCAGAACACATGCTAGCCAGGTGCTTTTCATACAGTCTTTTACTAAGGCTGGCTTTAAAAAAAAAAAATAATCAACTGGTTAACTCTAACCAAGCATAAATCAACAAGGTTACAGAAATATACATAGAATTCCTTGAACCATGAATAAAGGTTGAAGCTATCATCTCCCATTACTCACACTGAAGAATACAACCCAATGTTAATAAACATCAGACCCTTCCGACTCTCGATCAAGTAGAATCCTAGGGCTTCCTTTACTCACATTTATCTGCTGTATGGCTGTATTTACACTGCCTATGGCACCATCAGCATGAAACAGTCAATTACTGTATCAAATCAGAATTATCAAAATCTCTCTTAATGCTAGCAGTTCACACTTAATTGTTTCAGAATATCTGGGGTGTAATTAAGCAAATACATGAGTCTTTACCAAAAATGTTACAACCTCAAATTTTTTGACCCCCTAACACATTGACTGGATTGCTCTATCTGCCAAATTTCAGTTTTTACAAGTTTACATACCATTCAGCAAAATCACAAGCTAACTAGATAAAAACAGCTAGAAAAGCAGAATATAGAAATATTAAATATCCATGTAATCGCCTATTCTAATATCAAAACCAAGGGCAAGAGACACTTAATTGGTTATGTTTAATTCACTGAACGCAAGATTAGATTGATGCATATCCAAACACCCTATTGCAATGCTTTTTTAAAGGACAGTAAAAAATGTTGTCATAGTAACATTATCTTTAGATATTGCTGAACACAAGACTTTCCCTGAGGTGTAAACATCAAATAACTTGAACAGCTTTACACATCAGCCCCATTAAACAGTTTATTACAACACTACATCTATTGTAATCAAAGTGGTGCTGTTTACAGACATTATCATATGAACATTTTTAACAAGAACAAACTACTATAAAAACAAGCATTTACTTGAATTTTTTTCCAATTGCTTGCACATTATAATGGCCAAATATATATAACCAGTAATAAAGTTGCAAAAGCTATTAACTTTTTAAATCACACAGGTTTCCTTCAAATAAAACAGTTAAGCAACATAAAAAAATAAAAGTAGAGCTACTGGTTACCATTTATGCAGATTTGCTTTATTCAGATCTATTCCTGTTCAGTTTATCCATGAATCCTTACAGGTTCAGTTCAATCACAAGAAGCAAACTGCTGGACAAGCGTCACTTTCCCCATGAAGACTGTTTTGTCTTGGAAGGTGTTCCTCTTCCTTCAGCTGTAATGTGTCAAAATTGGTGATGTAGATTTTGCTATTCCCCAGAATACACAGAAAAATGTTGGCTTAGCTATACATACACAAGCCGTGCATCTACTCACTGTTAGGTATTCTAACACAAAATAAAAAGGAACTCAAACAGTAGCTGCTTGCATAGTGGAGAAATACTCCTAATTCACAAATTCAAAATGAGAAATTCTCATTTCATTCTTACATATTACTACCTTTGAAATTCAGTGATTGCCATATGAAGACCATTCTTTTGTACAATGTATGTAAATTTTTAAAAGAAAATTACAGTAACAAATGAAAATACAGCAGCAGCTACTGTTTCTGTGATGATGAGAACAGTCATAAATCATTTTCTAAAATATGCACACTACAAAATAAATGGGAAAATGCTTGGATTTGAATGTAGCTATTTTTCATTCAACCACACATCAATTCATATAACAAATGCTGAACTGAATATAAAATGCAATGAACTTTACAAATTAACTGTATTTGACAGCATACATGAACTTCTGCCAATCTGTTATCAATCAATGGTGTTCCATGTTACAAAATTCATAAATAACACCTCAGCATGGACATTAAATGTGACATCCACATACAAATCTTTAGACATAATACAAATCTGAGACATTACCTTCATTCTATTTCACCTCTATCAACTAACCAAACACAAATTAATGGGAATCTACAATGATAAATTCAATTGAAAACTCACATTAAGATGGAAGGGGGAAGCCATCAATAAAATTGATACTATAGTCTCAGGAATATATATATATGTAATATATATGTAAATCCAAAACAGAACATTAATTTAAAAAATGATTACTGAATATCAAATATTTAAAATAGAAAAACTAAATGGGTAGTTTAATATTTTTCAAAAGCATACAGTGTTTAATGGCATTCAGTCATAAAAGTTGTAAAAGATCCTTTGCTTTATAACTAGAAGTAATTTTGTGACAACTGTAAATTTTGTGTTCAATTTTCTTTGGGAGAATCTTAAGAGTATCAGTATACAAACACATATTGATACTTCCTAATAAAAGCTTCAATCTTAAAAGTACAGAGGAAAGGGTTTTTCTCATCTAAATGCTTTTCAGACATCTGAACTGTTGACGAGACAGTGAAGCTATTTACAGTGTCACCTTCTCTACTTTCGCTTTCCTGTTCTGTTGATGAGGTTCACATAGAGGAATTATTTAACAGAAGAAGAACCTGTAATGTCTATTTTCAAACATTTTATTTTGCAGGTTACAATTCTGGTAGGATTTTGTTTGTTTTCTAGAGTTGATGCTGAGAATGAATCCATGACTTCACACATGCTAAAGCCTAGATGTAGCCTACTGAACATGACACTCTCAGCACTAGTGAATTTTAAAAACAATAAGGCATTAGAAAAAAACAAAGCACATTTTAAGCTACTAAAAAGATTGCAGGGAAATTCATAAACCCTACTAAAAAAAGGAATGCTATCTTTCCTAATACTTTTGTTGTGTTGTAAAGGATGAAGGATGAATCACTGAGAGAAAAATTATTGAAAGTCACAGTGTGGGGGTTGGGGGGGGGGGAGAAAATCAATCTTTCAAAAAGCCACATGTACATATTACCATGACCCTAAAGGAAACTTTACTACTTTTATACAGGAAATCTTGTTTGTGAGGTCACAATACACATCGTTGTGCAGGACTAATGAACTCGTCTTTTGCTACATTATATTTTATAGATAGGGTCTAATTAATAAATCTTAAAATTTCACCATACAGACATAAAATTTAGGGAATAGTCTAGAAACTTTTATTTCTAGTTCTAAACACTTTACATAAACACAAATTTTACAATCTCAAACGGAAGCAAAATTTGAAGGCAATACAACCCATTTCCAATAATCCAATTCCATATTATAGTCTCAAATGTCTAAATAGACATCTACATAAACAAAGATATCAAAAAGGTTAGAAGTGACAAATACATTCAATGCCCATATGTTCAAAATAGCATTTGATCCAATCTGTACTGTGAAAGGCACACAATTATTTGCTTTAGCTGTCAGTTATAAAAAGGAACCTGTGTAAACAGCTGTTAAATGAACTAAGACAATGAAACTACAGCTCTAAAATCTGCAAGCTAAAGCAAGCAGTATGTTTCAACACAGAGCAAAAGACCTACATTCTGAGATAATGTACTATCAAACCACTACTAACAACTCAAATTGAGTGTGACTTAGATATGCAAACTTGGTATTATTTGTATTTTGAAACTCATGGAAAATTTTATCCTTTAAGTGAAGCATTTGAATATTTGATAGGATTCTCCTAAGTCTTTATATTGCCTATTTGATTTCATTTCTGAAACAGGGTCTTAGTTAGAGGCCTGGCTAGCCTGAAACTCCACATGTAAACCAGGCTGGCCTGCACTGTCTCTTAAGGTGCTGAGTTCACAGGTGTGCACTACCACACCCAGCTCTTACAGGTTTTCATATTAATGTGCTGAACTAAATAAAAAGGATCCTCACATAATTTGAGAAAGGCAACACTTTTAAATAGGTAAGATTTAACCTTCTGTATCTGAAAATTTCTCCTTAATGAGGAATGGGGATGAGGTAGGTAATAGAAGCATCTAAACTTATCTGAAGTTTCTCCTTATATTGACTAGAACACTGTACATAAAAAACAATTGTTTATTACAGATGTTCACAAAAAGTTTCTAGCTACCAAACAGTTTATATTTTCCTGTTTTTCGCTGAACATCATACTTACCCCATTTCAACTAAAGCATTTTACTACTCTATAAAATATACAATTAGGTGCTCTATGCAACTGACTACATGGTGGAAAGAAGCTCCATCACAAAAAAGAAAAAGAAAGAAAATAGGCTTTGGTCAAAAAGAGACACCCAAAAGATAGGGACATTTCAAAATAAGCTGCTATTTAGAATCAACTACTATCAAAAGTTAGAACTTGTTAACCACAGAAAGCAAAAACATTAATTTGGATAACATGAATGGCACTCTTCTCTTACTGAATATTCATTTAAAACAAATAATACTTATTCAAAACAATCCACTCTAAAAATTCAACAATGGTAGGAATTTCACACTGAGATGAAGGTGAGAGCAAGGTGACTCACATTGGCATTCAATTTCTTCAAGACAAACATCAATTATTTATAAACAAAACTATATTCTTAAACCACAGTGAGCAAAACACACTACACAGACATCCAAGGGATCACTTCCTACCCTCTCTTGGCACTTCAAGTAAGACACTGTGGAGCAGACAGATTTTTTAAATACTACAAATATGAGAAATCAGAGGAGAAATAAGAGCCAGCATATCAAGATAAAGCACAGCAGTTGAGATATATAGGAAAACAAGGCTGGGAATATACTAGGCAGGTAACAAATGACCTAGGAGTTTTAGAAATAATTTTAAAATCTTGTTAACAATCAGTTACCATTCACCAAGCAATGAAAAGAATTTTCACAAAAGACCCAACGTAACACTCCTAAGAAGATGAAACATCTTAATATAAAAGAAATGTTTTCTTTGGACTTTCACCCAAATTAACACAAAGCTATAATAATCTAATAAGCAACACAAAGTATCCTACAGTAATTAAACTCAAGTTCATGACATTTATGCCATAAGTAACCACATAGCCATACTCTTACAGTTACTTATTAACCCAGACTCCAAACACAGTACTTAGTAAAGAAATGTAATCATTTGAGAACATGGTAAATCTCATCAATTAGAAAGAGAAGCCTGAATAAAAAGCATCTAGGAAGAGTGTTCACTTTCATGATTCTTCAGTACACAAACTCCTAAGCAGGGCTATTCTAAACAAGCAGTTAGATAAACAGTCTACAAAAAGGAACTCCACTATAACTGTAACAGTAACATTATTTCGGTAAGAACAAGACCTTACACCTTTTATTTTGCTCAGAGTGGTCTGAGAATAGAGGCAAAAATTACAAAATACGAAGCACAATGCATTTACACTGAAATTTACAAAACTGTTATTTTTCTCATTGAAGTATTATTACCTTTTGAACTTGGATATGGAATGCTATTAGAAAAACTAATACATTTTTCAAATGAGAATGCAATTAACATTACCCAACAGTTCAAACACAAAAAAAAAAACTTAGGATGGGACAGACATTAACAGCTGCCAACATCAAGTTCCCAGAGCCTGCCCTTTGCCCACCATCATCACTTGACAGTGTATTACATTATTAACTTACACAGACTGATGTTTACTTTATTGTTGAAGCACTTCTTATTCCATTTAAGATTTACATGAAAGTTCAAAAGGACTCATATTTAAAAACTTCTAAAGAGGTCAACAGACCTTATAAGGTAATAAAATTTGCAAATAGGTTTGCACTCAAATATATGTATTTAACCCCAACCCTCACCCTCTTACATCTACTTCCACAATAAATACTGCTTGGCATATAGCAAAGGTACAATAATCCAGGAAGACATCGCCCCCCACCCACTACTGGAAAGGCTTTTGTAAAATTTGCTTGGATGAAGGCACACAACAATATTACAACTCAATTCTGATTAATGTACAAACAAAACATGGGATTTGGGGTATGGTACATCATTAATTGCAAAAAAAAAACATCAACAACTGCACACTAGGAAATTGTAGTTAAATGTCTGAAAGACATAGAACTCAAATCATGATATATTTAGGTGTATACTCTTGACTGGAGTATAAATTCAAAGTATGTAAAAATTAACAATGAACTTTTCAAAAGGAACATACTTGGTTTACTGAATTCATTTTATGAAGACCCAGAAGAAAACTGCTACTAATTAACTCTACATGTGAACTGGGTTAGAGGCCCCTTGATGGACACACTGAATTAATGAAAATGTATCCAAGTTTCTCTATCATATCTTTGGTAGCTGTAAGATAGTTGGTAAAATGTAAAGTTTAAAATAAATAAATAAATAAATAAATAAATATAAAATACAGTTTATAGAACCTGTACCTTATCAAATGACAAAGAATTAGACATTTCAAGTAATAGCCTGGCCAGAATCTATCTTAAGGGATCTTTACTTCATTTAAAATTTAGTTTAGATTTTATGATACAACATTCAATTTTTATATTCAAACAGTACCAATTTTAATAATTTTAAAACTAGTATATAAATGTTTTGAGAATTAAAAATTTTAATACAACATAGAACTAATAAAAATGTTATAATAAATATTCAAGGGCATATTCAAAATGTAAGACAAAGTATTAAAATAGGCCCTCTCACTTAAAAAGCCTTTAAACAGTAAGAGTGGTAACTCTTATGTTCCACAAAAATTAGACAGACGCCGGGCGGTGGTGGCGCACGCCTTTAATCCCAGCACTTGGGAGGCAGAGGCAGGCATATCTCCGTGAGTTCGAGGCCAGCCTGAGCTACAGAGTGAGTTTCAGGAAAGGCACAATGCTACAACCTGTCTCGAAAAACCAAAAAATAAAGGACAGACACCTTTTCTTCCTCTGTGTGTGTGTGTGTGTGTGTGTGTGTGTGTGTGTGTGTGATGTTTAAAACTGCTAAATTACATACACAATAAAGCCAATTACAATTTAAATATTAACAATTTTTAGGACTGGATGTTCAATAAGGTTCTGTGAAGTATTTCCGTATAGAGGATTTGTTTTAAGCCTAATTAACTGAAATATGCCATCAATATATGGGGCAAAGGTGTTTATAGAAGAACCTGTCACATGCAAAAGATTGCCAGTGCTCCTTCCCCACTCTTCATGAGTAAACACTGTTCACAAATATAAAATAAAATTACATGGAAAAATGAAGCATAAACAGACAACTCATTCTACTTTATGAAAAAAAGTACACAAATTTTTAAAATACAGAAAAAAAGACAATGATTATGGCTTATGAATGAAACATCAAAGAAAATTATTTCCAGTTATTTCTAACTTGGGATGCATGGATTGGCACAACTTAACGTTTTTAGGTATGTACCCTGAGCCCACTGTACACCTTCTTTGCAAATTAAAAAGATAATAATACTCCTTAAAAAAAATAATAAATCAAATGCCAGAATTTTTTTTTCTAAAAAGTAGTTTTTTAAAGGGAAAAAAGTTCTTGTCAATTCTGGAAAACATCTTTTTGTAGTATAACCTATTATAGTATTAGATTTTCTTAAAAAGTTTCAGGGACAAATCAAGTTAGTTCAAAGGAGAAAGAATAGAAACTTCATTTTTAAAAATCCAAGCACATACTATTCATATCTGAAACAACCCCCAGGTGTTTATGAATATTTTAAATCACATGCAAACAATGAATGTGATTACAAAAATCCCAATTTGTAAATTTTAGAAGTACACAATGAGTCCTCTTGATTATTTTTCTTGCTTTAAGACCACAAACAATCTGAAATCTAAAAGAATACAATATTCAAGGGAAAAAAGGTCAAAATTTTTTACCTGTGATGGCTTACCTGTTTTCAGATGTTTCCAGAAGATTAAATCAGAACAAGTACTTGGACCACTTAAAATGTAGGTATATTTACTGCATAAACAACAGCCTTGGAGTTATAATTACTGTTAATAACACACACACACTAAATACAATAATAAAAAGGAATGCCCACCTTCTAACGATGACGGTATTCTCGCTCTCGGTCACGCTCCCGGTCCCGGTCCCGATCCCGATCCCTGTGTCTCTCTCGCTCTCTGCTTCTCTCTCTGTAATAATCATCATGGCGATCTCTACTCCGAGATTTATGACGTCGACTCTTTTCCCGTGATCTACTATGGTCCCTTTCTCTTGATCGTTCACGTCTTCTAAAAAAAATTACTGGATTAATGCTCTCCATAAGACAGTCAATATAGTTGTCTTTCCTTTATCCCTAGTTTTATTTTCCATGGTTTCAGTTATAAGTCAACCAGTCTGAAAATATTAAATTAAAATTTCAGAAATAAAACACTTTTATGCTATTCTGATTAGCTGTAGAGGAAGCCCCAAGGGAATGACGTTCTGAATGAATGTGTATTGTTGACATGGCCATGGCTAGGTGGGGACTCCAGGGCCCCTAGTAACCCCATGTAACATTGGCAAAGAAGGTTCCCACACAGGTCAGGCTCAAGAGGGATGGCAAGCTCCCCTCAGGGGTTCCATTATGAGTGTTTACGAAGAGCTGATCAGTGTGTGCAGAGACTAACAAAGCACCTTCTTCTGGTGTGTTTTTACACTGCAACTACTACTCTACAGAGGCCTACTTAGACTAGCCTGTCCCTCCCAATAACTGCACCCAATACACACGCAGAAGTTCCAGGTTCCGGCTGCAGCTGAAACTTCCTATCCTAGCACTACTCAAAGTGTCTGTCCTCTCTTTCCCATGCAGCCCCTAGTCAGGGTTCCAAAACCCAAGCCACCTACACTGTGGCAATCATGATGAAATCTTTTATCATCTTGCTCCTTCCTGCCTGCACTGTGAACCATCCCTGTCCAGTGTACCCACTAATCACTTATTCAGTATCTGTCTCAATATCACAGCGATGCAGTACTTATGCCTGAATAATCCTTAGATTACTTAGTAATAGCCCCCAAGTGTGAGGGTAGTGATGCTGACAGGCAATTTGAACACTTCTCCTTTAAGTAAAAAAGTAAAAATGAAAAAGTCATGCTCAAGTTGCTAAGGTTTACATTGAGAACCCATGAAAAAAGAAAAGAAATTTATGCTAACTTTGCCATTGTATCTTAAAAACCCAAATCATAGCCAAAGTTCATAATAATTCCATTAGTTTATGTAAG
Organism: Peromyscus leucopus; assembly: GCF_004664715.2. Lineage (NCBI taxonomy): Eukaryota > Metazoa > Chordata > Mammalia > Rodentia > Cricetidae > Peromyscus > Peromyscus leucopus. The sequence goes on along the minus strand of NC_051078.1, from coordinate 12,908,015 downwards.
AATTCTTTTACATGTAATTTCTTAACCAGGGAACTAAACTTAAATATTAAGTATCAAGCTCCTGATCAAACTAGATGTCCTCACAAAGAAGACATGCATGATATGGTCTCTAGTTACGACAAACTTGTTCAGATATGGAGAGTCTTAAATGGAGCCCAAAAGGTAGTAACAAAGTAAGATTGTGTCCAATATAAATTCCTTTCTCAGGAGTTAAAAACACCAGCTGCTCTTCCAGAGGACCCAGGTTCAATTCTCAGCACCCACATAGTGGCTCATAACTATCTCTAACTTTAGTTCTGGGGAATCCAAGGCCCTGCCTCTGTGAGCACCCAGGATGCATGGAAAACAGCTACACATGCAGGCAAAAAAAACCACCCACATACAAAATCAAAATATTAAAAAATGTGGCTGAGTGTAATCAGAATGCAGAGGCAGGCTGAACTCTGTAAATGCAAGGCCAGGCTGGCCTACATTGTGAGACTCTGTCTCAAAAGAGAAAATATCATGTAAAGATCAAACACCCAAAACACATAAAATTTTAAGATTCATAAAAATGCTTTAAAAGTAACCTCTAAAAAATTGTATTCATCTATTGCAAGGGCTGAAAAGCTAGCAGAGTGGGAAGAGCACTGCTGCTCTTGCGGAGGACCAGGGTTTGGTTCCCAGCACCCACATGGTGACTCAACCATCATAGCCATCTAACTCTGGTCCCAGGGGACTCCGTGTTCTCTGTGACTACTCCAGCCACTAGCACACGTGTGTATGAACGCTTTGCTAGATGCAGAACATGCATACACATTAAAATAAATAAACCTAAACTAAAGCTGTATCTATTACAAAATAGACTACCACACATTCACACATTTACTCCCTCTTTCAAAAAACATCCTGTATCAAGTAATGTTTAATAGCTAGGCCCCTGTCTTCATTCAACATGTGCTCAGTAAGAAATGAGCATCAATAATGAAAAATACATGATTGTAGTAAATACTACAAAAGAAATAGAATATGACAGACTAGATTAAGTTGAAACATGAAAATTAAAGACCATGTATAGGGGAGGGGAAAAAGAACAAAATGGTTTCAGGAAAGAACACCAACACAAAATCAGTGAGGTCCCAAGGCTCGTGTGTCCACAAGAAGAGACCCTTAGGCTAGAGGACAGTGATCCAGGGAGGAAGTGAGTAAGAGAGTCAAGAAAGAGATTACATCACACAATGTGCTTGTGTACAGTTAGTCTAAGAGTAAACAGAAGCCATACAGTTCCTTGCATATAATTTTATTCTAAGTAGACACCTTGAAGGATTTCAGGAAGCAACAACATGCCATTTAGAGTTAATTAAAAAATCCACTCTGACTGCTGGGTACACAGTAAGTAAAACTGGAGTCCCATTTTTTAAAGTTCCACTTTTTTGTTGTTGTGAACTATTTTAAAAATACATGAGACAGGAAAGTTTTACCTTGATCCAGAGCCATAGGACTTGGACTCAATTCCATGAAGGCAATCTTGCAAAGAACTAATAAGAACTTTGCAACGATCATCTGCAGATACTTTGGATTGTTTAATTAAAGAAATTGCTGTTACCAATGTTTCAATAGCACTCCCATAATCACCTGCAGGGGAAAAGACAAGGTTACTAGCAAACAAATTTTGTTTCCAAATGATCATCAAACCAACCCTTTTGGAATAAGAGTGATGAAGTAATTTTTTGAAAGTGTCTTTTAAGATGACCATAGGCAATAACTTTTGGTCAGTGTTTTGAAATTTCCAAGAGTCTCATGATCATGAAGCTAATGTAACTGGTTGTTGTTTCATGCAGAGAGAGTTATTTTGCAAATACGAGAATTAAATGAGCTATCTTCAGGACTCTGCATTATACCAAAGTTAATATATAATCTTTTTATGTGCACAAGTGTTTTGCCTACATATGTCTTTGCCTTACAAGCAAGACTGGTGCCCATGAAGGCCAAAGAGGGTGTCAGACCCCTTGGAACTGGAGTTACAGGTGGTTGTGAGCTACGACATAGGTGCTGGGAATCAAGTCTGATCCTCTGGAGGAGCAGGCAGTGCTCTTCACTCTTAAGCTATCTCTCCAATCCCCAAAGTCAGTCTTTCTTTTTAATTTTATGTGTAAGGATGTTTTGCCTGCATGTGTGTCTGTGCACCATTGAGTGTGTTTGGTACCCAGGAAGAAAGAAGACAACACTGGATCCCAGTACTAGCAGCCAGTGTTCTTAATCAGGGCCATCTCCCCAACCCCCAATTAGTATTTAAATCTCAATATAGCAACTTAAAACCAGTGGTCTTTCCACTACATTGCCATGGATCTCCTTCAATACTTGAAAATTCAATGACAGACAATGACTTAGGAATATACAGATTGGAAATGTAATATACAGATGGGGAGTAAGAGGACCATCTTCACAAATGCACTTAAGCTTTGGGTTTTGATGTTTTAATTTTTAAATGTTATTTTATGGGCATGGGTGTTTGACTGCATGTGTGTTTATCCATGCATTACAAGCATGCCTGATGCCAGCAGAAACCAGAAAAGGGACTCAGATCCTCAGGAACTGGAGTTAACAGATGGCTGTGCATCAAACCAGGGTCCTCGGGAAGAGCAGCTAGTTCTTACTGGCTGGGCCATCTCTCCAGGCCCTAGGTTCAGGGTTATCCTTAACAGAAATAGTTATGTTAAGGAATGAACGCTGAAACAAATATACAAACCAGCACTGGCATCAGACACAGCTCTTGAAATAGCACTGCTTGAGATGGCCCGATTTCTATTCATGATTTCTTCAAACTCAGCTTCACTCAATGGTGTTCTTGCAGTATCCATTTCCCTACAAAAGACAAATAAATGTTAAATTGTTACTTAACAAAAGCTCTCAAGTTAGTAACAATGTAAACAATTCCACACTAAGAGGTTTGGCATTTGCCTCAGAGTGAGTGGTTACTTTGCCAGATTCGAGAATGCTATTTTCCCTTAGAATGCTATTTTCCCTATCAGATCAAGCCTAAGCAAAATTCCCTTTATCATTGTGTTTTGGCTGAAATACTGCAGCTTAGAAATCTAATCTTTCTGCAGGACAGAAACTATGCTTACATTTCTACAATGTAAAAGATTTCAGTCACAATTCTTTATCTTTTGCTGACTAAACAGTTTCATTACTGGTGTTTAACTTACCTCCCAGGAGGACCATAGTCACCCCTATCATATGGTGGAGGTCGGCCATATGGGTCTGTTGGTGGTGGACCTCGACTATCTGATGTTGGCATGCCACTATTAGTTGGTGGAGGAAAAAAAGCAGGATTCACATGTGGAGCTGGTGGTGGGGCACCTGGAGGTGGTCCCGGAAGATGTGGAGGAGGAGCAAGAGTGAGGGGAGGCCCAAGTGGACCTGGTGGTCGAGGTGGAAAGGGGCCTGGAGGTGGAGGTGGTCCCTGCTGTGGAGGCGGTGGACCAGGAGGAGGGCCGTAGCCTGGAACTGGAGGTGGAGGCCCAGGAGGAAGTGGACCCAATGGAGGCTGCCCAAAAGGCTGTCCAGGAAAAAGAACTGGTGGTGGAGGGCGGTCTCCTCGACTGGGAGGTCCTGCTAGAGGTGGCGGCAGGACCTGACCAGGAGGTGGAGGACCTGGTGGACCAGGTGGGCCTGGAGGGCCCAAAGGAGGACGTGGTGGAGTCTGTCCAGCTACAAAATAAAGGAGAAAAGGAGAAACACGCTTCAATAAAGTTGTAACTATCACATGCCAAGATTATACTTCTACAGCAGATCTTAGAAACCATGACTCTCTCTTTAAAGGAAACCCATATGGTAGTGCTCCACTAACAACTACACAAGTGCAGACTAGCCTCACACTAACTAGTTCAAATTACGGTTCAGAAAAAGCACTGAAACAAAAACTTCTAACAGACTTTAACACCTAGAGATGCTTCCCATCTTTCAGATATACACACTTCTGACAGCGAAGTCACCCACCTCATATTCTACTCTGATGCCAAGCTAGAAAGTGAAACAAGGGAAAATGGTCTTGAAAGGATTTTTTAAGAGGTAAGAAAATAAGACGGATGTAAATATTCTATATATAAGTCAAGCAAGTTTGGAGAAAAATAAAGACCTTTTAGGCCAAAAATGGGTATTTCCTCTATGCTGTGCCCCATATGCCATGGAATCCTAGTTTCCAGGAACAAAGGCCGAGTTCCTTTAACAAGATGCTTGATCAAATTTCCTGGGTTCCAAAAATAGCATAACAAGGAGAGTAAGTCACATTAATAATGCATTACTTGAAAAAGAGAGAAAAGGAAAAGAGGTATTAGGCAGACATGTTTTCTCCATGATAAACTTAAGGAAAGTTTTACCTGGGAAAGGTGGAGGTGGCCCTCCTGGTCCTGCTGGCCCAGGAAATCTGTCCCCACCGGGAACAGCCCCTGGAAAACGGCCCCGTCCTCTACCACCTTGTGGAAATGCTGCACGTGAACTGCCTCCTGGAGGACCAGCTTTACCTTCCCCAGACATTTGTCCTGATTGTGTAGCTGCAAACACCCAAATACTCATAAATAGCACTTATTAAAACAGTTCTCTGAATTGTAACCGTGTTATTAGAAACTACTTCAAAGTTCATTTATACTATTTATCAATTTCAGATGCCTTGGGCCTATGCAAAGTACTTGGCTAGGAAAACATTCATATTTATTGAAATACTTTCTTAAAGTCTTAAAATATTCAAGTTTAAATGTACTTCAACTGAATAAACACATTGCTTCTAAAATACCAGTACTGTACAGCAGCCAAGACAGAAATTTTTCAACAGAAATCTTAATTTCAATAGCAGATTACTCATTTTATGCTATATAACATATTCTTCAGTTAAGTCTTAAATACTAAAATAATTAAAAACAACCACTTGAATTTTGATTAATTACATGGGTCATCCATCTTATCTCTTTATAAAAATACGTAATGACAATAAATTTCTTTTACATTTATTTTACCAAGTAGCAAAAGATAGATGATAGATAGATAGATAAATAGACAGACAGACAGATAGATAGATAAATGAATGATAGATGACAGATAGATGGATAGATGGATGGATGGATGGATGGATGGATGGATGGATGGATGGATGGATCACAGATACACAGATACACAGATACATAGACAGACACATAGAGAGGTAAATGACTATTTCCTAGTCCTCATTAGCCTTTCTATTCCCATCAACTCTAAGATGTGAACAACAGGACAAGAATGGCAGCACTATAAAGCTCTCAAACTGCTGCACACTGTCGGGTCTGTGACATCTAGAAACAAATGGAATAGAAGTAGATTTCTAGTATATTGGCCCATACTCATAACAAATGAGTAAATCAAGTTCATCCAATAAACTAAATCGTACGTGTAATATTTAACAAACGCCAGCACACTGCTTGAAGTACATTTTTTAAAAAGGCTGTGGAGAGAGTTGCTTACTTTTCCTGGACTGCATCTCAAACTGACTCAGGAATTGCTTATTGCACGGAGTCACAACAGGATTCTGACCGTGAAGTTCCCTTTTAGGCAACAGATCCATTAACTTTTTGGAAGATGCTTCAGATCCAACACCAACAAGGGCAAATCTAAAAGATGGTAAGGGGGTGGTTATAAAAAGAAGAACTGAGAATGTTACTGTTGATTAAAAAAGAAATGGTCTTAACTTACTCTTATGAAAAGAAAAATAGACTCTTAAGGCTACACAAGCTGACATTATCTTTTACAATGTACCAGAGTTCACTCAAATGTGCAATTCAGTGATTGTTTTAGTATAGTCATGTTTTACAAACATCCTATGATGGTTCATTCATAACAGTCATCATTACCAAAAGAGAATCCATCCCCTCTAGCACCATTCCCATTTACTCTCATCTTTTAAGAACACAGGCAAGCATAACCAAAGATAGTTCTCTATGGATCTGCCTCATCTGGAAGTTCAAACGAATGAAATACGTAGTCCTTTATAACCAGCTTCACTTAGTGTCCAAGATCTAGTTATGCTATAACATGCATTACTAATTCATTTCGTTTAGTGGCTGAGTAATGTTCAATTATAGACACTGTTTTCTGGTTTTGTTTTAAATCCACCCATCAGTCACTAGGCACTTGGGCTGCTTTCACTTTTTACTGCCACAAAAAGATGTTCGGTGTAGGGGCTGGAAGAGATGGCTCCGTGGTCAACAGCAGTCACTGACTCTTCTTCCAGGACTCTGGTCGATTTCCAGGACCTACATGGTGGCTCACAATCATGGAACTCCAGTTCCAGGAGATCTAATTCCCTCTTCTGGTCTCCATGGGCATTAGTCACACAAGAGTACACAGACATACATGCAGCCAAAACACCCATGCACATAAAATAATTAAGTAATAATTTTTAAAAGATATTCATTATCATTAGCCATCACTATATAAATCAAAACCATAATGAGATGTAATTTCCACTAGAATCAGAACGACAACTATGCAGTACTAGTGAAGATAAGGAGAGACTACAACCCTCCTGCACTGATGGGATTGTGCGATCTGATAGCTTCTGAAAACGTTGAACAGACTTACCATAAACTTAACTAATTCCACTCCCAGGTACATTCCCAGAACGAGCAAAACTGTATGTTCACACAAAACTAAACAACTGAAGTAGAAGCCACCGAAACCCGGACAGTGGAGTCTTCCTTTAGTGCTACCCCATGACACGGACCATTACTTAAGCATAAAAATAAATGCCGATGCTGCTACATGGATGTGCTACGTGAAAGACGTCACACACACACGACCTCGTTGTTGTTATTATTTTGTTTACATGAAATGCCCAGAACAGAAATTCTGAGGCAGAAAGTACATTGAATGGTTGTCAGCAAAGAGGACAAGGGTAATCAGGGTAATGCTAATGCACCCAAGGTTTCTCTGGTAATGGAGGTGATAAAATGTTCTGAAACTAGAGAGCTGCAATGGTTGCTTAACTTTGTAAATATTTTTTAAAGTATTGTACTGTACTTATACAAATATAAATTAATGTAAAAAAATCCAATAATGTGCCTACTATATTATTTATAATAGACACAAGTAGAAATAACTGTAATATCCAAAAATAAGAAAAGTAAGATATATTTATCACTAACTATTTCTTCTGCTCTTTTCAATCAAACAGGAAAGTGTGAATTATAATACTCTTTTTTAGGTAAAAATGTGGAAGTACATTTACTAACGAGATTATCTGTAAATGGTGAGACTGCAGCACTTCACTTCTTACTTTTAGATACCCGCATTATATACTCATCCTACCCTGTGTGTGTGAACTGCTGACTAGGGAATGAAGCAAGACATCCAGGTTAGACTTCACTCCTCAGTTACTGTCTTTCTTCACCATTTTTAGTTATGTGCTGGGATCAAACCCAGAGCTCCTCCAGGTTATGTAAACGGTTCTACCACTGAGCTACAAACTCAGCTCTTCCTCCTCTCTTCATCACAACAAAGATAATGCTTCTCAGCACTGCCATTTCCACCTGAGAAGGTGTTCTCAGTGAATGTAGGGAGCATTCTAGTCTGTCTACAGTCCCATCGCAACCAGCTTCATGAAGAAACAAATATAAATCGTCAGTAAGGAACCTCTGCCTAAGACCCTCCTTCTAGTGTGCTCACGTGAGTTCCTAGAACTAACTCAGGTTGTCAGGTTAGTGCAGCAGGCATCTTCAGTAGCTAAGCCATTTGTCAGTGTTCACGTGTTCATGTAAGCTCCACTGGTATAGTCAACATTGAACTTAAGGAAAACTAATTGTAAACTGTAACCACTATCCATTGTTTATATTAGGAAAAAAACTAAATTCTTACCCCTTTGATTGTCCATTTGCCCGATTTTCAAAAAATTTTATCTCCAATATATCATTTACTCCCAAAGAATGAACTGCTTCAGTTAAGTCCTCATCTGTTGTCCACTGCAAGACATTTCCCCCTTGTTAGCCATTAACATATATATTCAGGTTTTTACTGTCTGAATTTAACTTTTAAAGGAAAACAAATGTTAACAGAAAATTATTGCAAATCTAAGTATAATTAATGCCTGTTTTTGTTGTTTAACTTTTAAATATCCAACATAATAGCTGAGATAAGACTTATATAGGACCACTTTAGTGATTATTTCAGGTTTGATTCTAATAACATTAATAGATACACTAAACGTATAGTTCATGAAGCGCTCTACCAATAATCTTTGTCTTATGAACAACACAATTAAGGTACAAAGTATACCCAGGCACTGTGGCATATGCTTATAAACTTAGCACTCAAGGGCAGAGGCAGGAAGGATTGATAGGAGTTCAAAGCCAGTCTGCATTACAGTGACTATCAGGCCTGCAAAGTTACATAACAAGATCCATCCCGAAAAACACCAGACAAATATTATAAAGCATATAACAACTGCTATGCATTAATTTCAAATTCAAGAACAGAAATGAAACTTAAATCTGTAATATGAATTAGAAAATGAAGAGTTTTAGCTGGGCGGTGGTGGCGCACGCCTTTAATCCCAGCACTCGGGAGGCAGAGGCAGGCGGATCTCTGTGAGTTCTAGGCCAGTCTGGTCTCCAAAGCGAGTTCCAGGGAAGGCGCAAAGCTACACAGAGAAACCCTGTCTTGAAAAAAAAAAAAAGAAAAGAAAAGAAAATGAAGAGTTTTTTAAAACTGTAATGGTATTTTATCTTTCTCTTTTAAATTCTTGAGACCCACATATGAACATTTTTCTTAGTGAAACTGGTAGGAATGCAAAAGAGTAAAGAAAAACGCAAATTCTATTTAAGTATATACTTAAGCCAAACTATAAAATTCAAAATTAGAATTGGAATGTCTTTTTAAAAGAACTTGGTTTTGCCCTTCTCATCATATAGGTTAACAAGAGAAAAACAAATATAGGGACATCATTTTTTTTTTAAACTGGGCAAAAAAACATGGACTACTAGGGAAGTTCAAAATGAACCGCCAATAATCTGTTAACTTACTTACCCATGTTAGATTTCCAATATATAATGCAATTCTCTTTCCAGTGTAAGTATAGACAACATTTGGCGCTGCACCTTTTCCCACATCGTCACCAACAGTTGGTGGAAGGGTATCCATGTAGTCCCGGTCTTCTGGGGCATCGCCATTATTTGCAGATGGAGAGATGACATCATCGTACAAATCTATCTGATCATGCCCACCATACTCCGCTTCCTAAGACACAGAAATAAACTTCTAGATTATGACAGTCAAAATACTAAAAATGAATACAAATTCATTCAACTTATTTTAAAAATCTGGTGCAAGACAGGAAAAGGCCCAAAGGTCTCTTCTCATTTTATTTAACAGATTGTGTTCTTTAATGGTGACTTTGATATCTTTCTCGAAAGTAAAGTATTCTTAGAAGTAACAACACATAAATGCAAACAGATGTTTCAAAAGAATATTGTCATAAGACTGTCACAAACAAAAACCAGAGGTATTATAAGTCTTCAGTATGTGAGCACAGGCAAAAACCCCTATTTTCTTTGGTAATTAGATCTTATTTACCTACTCTGAGAAAGCTACTGTTTTATAAACTAAGCCACAGAAATGGGTGGTAATGGGGGAATGGGCATACACATGTTTCAAAAAGTCTTACTTAGTGAAACAAAAAAAATATAAATAAAACTATTTTAAGTAATATCTTGCAATAACTATTATTCTCACTAGACAAAGCGCTACAGCTTAAATGACTTGAAATCTAGCCAAGTGCATTAGCACGTGGAAAGTAATCCACAGGGGATTTAGTCAGAGTGTGCCACTGTCACAGTGAACTAAAGCGATGCTAGGATGTCACTTACATGCCTAAGTGATAAACCAGGAAGAGGAGAAATGGATGTTGAGAAAAAAAAGGGGGTGGGAATTCAATTTGTAAATATCACTTTTTTAAGACTAAGTAAGTATATCAATATCAGTGTGAACTATTTTACCATTCTGAGGTAAATTTGAGATAAATTAAAAACAATACAAAACAACTTAAGATTTCAGATATAACTAGGCATACCTCAAGTTCTCCCATGTGTACAATTTACTAAGAGTTGTCATAAATGGCATACAAGAGTTTGTTTTAGGGACTACAATATGATAATGACCAAGAAAGAAACCATTGTTATACAATGGTAAATAGATCAGTAAGATACTAAAGGCACCAAGCCTGGCTATTGTTCCATTATTCACCAAAAAGCCAGAATAAGACTTGTTTTTAAAGAGAAAGGGGCGGGGGACCTAGAAGGGAAACATAGACACAGCCAAAGAGACCTCAAATTTCCATTCTTTTTTTCAGGTACTCTGCATCAATAATGAATTGTGTAAGTTTTTAAAAATTTATCAAGATATTACATACCAACTTTACTTATTACAAAGCAGGATGTCTGTAAGACTTATTTAATAATGGACTTAAATACCAAGGCAAATCAAAGAACAAAACGCCACTTTCAGCAGAAGGCAGGAACCAAGACCACAGCCGTAATGCCATTGATTTTAATGAACAATGTCAAAACAATATCTAAGTGATGAGTTTTTATCAAGCTAAGAAGCATGGGCAAGCTGCACCGGCAGTGAGAATTACAAGAAAGGAGGTAAGCTTGGTTACAAAGTATCAAGGTGGCTGAAACGTCTAGTGATGTGGCTGCAACAGTGGCGTCATACACTTAAAATATGAAAAAGCTTCCCACAAAGGGTAGTGGGCAAAACTCTCTTGCAATCCAGTTCTGTACACCAAGTAAAATTATTACAATTATTCAAAGGGAGTTGTGTTTCCATCCTCAACGGAGATTAATCACAAATACAGTCCGGGGAGAGTAAAAAAGAATGCAAGGTTATTGAATACAAGACTAAAAGTATTGAAGTTTCTACTTTCACTTGCAGGAAAAGATTAAGATATAATTTGTCATTCGTTTTAAATGTATGAAAAGGCTTACTTAAGAAGATAATCATTTACAGGCAGTAACTAAAGCTATGCTAACCTGGTACATTACAACCACATACTGTTTTTTTATGTCCATGACTTCCTATGGTGACACTAACCGTATTTTCCATATTTATATTATTCCACCAATATTTAAGATCAGCCATTTTGTCTGGTAGTTGGACTAATTCCAATCCAACCTGAAGGGATGCTAATTGAGACCATGGTCCTGGGGTTTGATCTCCATGTGGACTAGTTAGCTTCACAGTGTTCCATGGCCACAGCCTGTATTCTTAACCCCAAGGGTATACATTGGACTTGGTGAAAGAAACATTAACGAATCTGAATACATGCCATTGCTAAGAAAGCAATTCAAGGAATACTCTTAATAGTATCTACAATCTTCCTTTCTTAGCTTCATTATTTTAGCTTCACATTTTAAAGAAAATCCAGAACACATTCAACTGTTTCTACTTCAAGTGAAAATGAACATATTCTGAAATTATGCAAAATGCCTATCACAGGTCATATATAAAAATGAACTCTGAAACCCTACTAGACAAACGAAAACTTTTCTACTCTGTCAGAGAAAGTCAACAACATCAAGTTCTGCTATGTGAAGGTCTTTTTCAAATACACCTCAATAGTATTCAAAAATGTAAAATTTCAACATATCCTAAGCACCCCAGATTAAAGCCACCTACGTTTCTTACCCATGTTTCTAGGACCTAATCGTCATATCTAACTTCTAACTAACTGCATATCTAACTTCTAACAAGAACAGCTCTTAGGCAGGGGACAGTGTCACATGTCTTTATCCCAGCATTTGAAGGCAGAGGCAGGTAGATGCTCTGTGAGTTCGGGCTAGTCTGGTCTACATAATGGTCACCAGGACATAGTGAGACTCTGTCTCAAAAAACAAAACAAGAACAAACAAAAGAACAACTCTTAGGGTTTGTGAAAAGATTAACAAAGTCATCTTTTTTCAATTCCCACTACTCTAAATCACTACGATCATCCTAATTACATGAGAGGTATCAAAATCCAGAAACGGTTGTATACTCAGCTTTGGTAATCCTAGTAGTTGGGAGGCTAGGGCAGAAGAGTGCCATAAATGAGGCCAGCCTGGGACACAGGCAAGCCCTTGCTTAGAAAAAGAAAAAAAATAAAGAAAGAAACAGGAAAAAAAGGGGGGGGGTGGACCTTTTCTCAAGATTTTGCATGATAGGACTGTTTTCTTCCTACCAGATACACAAAACTGTTGCCCAGTCAGAGAACACACTTCAAAAGTATGATGAATAAGAAAATGACCAACGTCCCATTCACTTTTTTAAAGCAATGTTTTAATCTTTTTCATTAGCACTATGACCCCTTCCTTTAAGTTTTTTAGGCAGTTTTCCCCTAATCACATCCTATACATTTTTAATATTACAGATAAGTTGTGTATAATGTATACTATTATTGGGATTATCCTGATAGAGCTATTGAAGTATTAATTTTCTCTGATGGGGCAACACTGTTTTTAGTGTTCCTAGAATCAGAGTTAATACCATTTGTGCATTATTGGATACTACCAGTAAAGGACAGCACCTATTTCAAAATACCCCTATATTTAAAAAAGTATTAAGTCATTCCATTAAAAAAAAAAAAAAACTATAAGGGGGGGGGGAGTTATACTCTGCATTACAAAATGTGTTCAGTATCATGTAAGAGAAAACTTAGAACATAAAACCTACTATCAAGAGACTGGTTCCAGCATACCATCCATCCCCAAACCATTCAAGAATACCAAAACCTACAGATGTTTAAACCTCTTATATAAAATGGCGCAGTATTTACATATAAACTATCCATCCTCTCATATACTTTAAATTATCTCTAGATTTCTTAAAACTCCTAACACAATATAAATGCTTATTTAAAAAGTAATTATACTGTACTGACTTAGGGAATAATGGTAAGAAGTCTATACATATGTAGTACATGGGCAATTTCACCCAGCCAATATTTTAGATCCCAGTTAATTCTTGGATACAGAAAAATGTGGATTTTTTTTCAGAAAACATTATGAATCTGCTAAGTGTATTAATTTTATAATTCCTGTAAAATGTTAAATTAGATCTTAACCACTGTGCCATTTCTCTAGCCCTACTGATTTATCCTTCAACTATTTTCATTTAGCATATCATAACGTTCCACAGGATAACTAATAGTTGCTTTACAATAAATATACTATGACTAAGTATAAACTGAAATGACTCAATAAAATTTGACACAAGAGGACATCTAAATCCTTAATTCCAAACTGACCCCATCCCAGTCATAACTCCATTTACTTTTAAAGTTAAGTGAGCAGAGTAATGAAATCAGTACTGCTTGCTATCAATAACCCACAACCTGAGAGCAGACGAGCAGACACTAATTTCTACATCAACAGCTTCTGATTCACAGATAAACTCCCCCCACCTTCTCTCTCTCTCTCTCTCTCTCTCTCTCTCTCTCTCTCTCTCTCTCTCTCTCTGTGTGTGTGTGTGTGTGTGTACATATTATTTGGATGTACAAAATATAACTTGAGCATGCCTAATTTAAAAAAAAAAGAAGCCCTAAAGGTTTTTGAGCACCAATATGATACTCAAAAAGTTTTGGACTTTGGGGCTTGAGAGAAGCTCACGTGTTAAGAGCACTGGCTGGGAACCTGGGTTCCTAGCACCCATGCTGTGGCTAACAACCACCTGTAACTCCAGTTCCAGAGAATCTGATGCCTTCCTCTGACCTCCACAGGCACCAGGAATGCACAACGTACACATACATACATGTAGGCAAAAACACTCATACACATAAAAGAGTAAATCCTGGGAGAATGCCCGCCCTCGCGCCCCCGCAGGCTCTGCTTTCTGCTTAAGTCCGAAGTCAGTACAAATGCACAGACTCAGAAGTAGTTCCAAGTCTCCTTCCAGTGAGTAACTCCTCTCCATCTGGTCCCATCCAAAACCCTAAAACAAGATCTAAGCTGCCCACGTGTTCCTGTGCCTCCTCAACTTCATTCTCCATTCTTAAAATCACCTAGTACAGAAAGTAAATGCACTAACTTAGTCTCATCACACCCCCAAATTAAAGCTTTTAATACTCAATTTCTCCTACTTTCTGCAATATTGTGCTTTACCAAAATGTAAAACAAGCTTTATGACACTGCCTATTTTAAGTAGTAAATGGAAAACAAGATTAGTGTCTACACAGAATTTCAGAGAATACAAAGTACAGTTAAAACTGCAGCTCACAATAGAGAACAAAAGATGTGTTTAGGGGCTGGAGAGGGGGCCCAGTAGTTAGAGGGCAGGATGCTCTCTCTTCCAGAGGACCCAAGTTTAATTCCCAGCATCCACGTGGCTGCTCACAACTCTCTGTATGTAACTCCAGTTCCAGAGAATCTGACTCCCTCTTCTGGCCTCTTTGGGCACCAGGAGACCACGTGGTTCACAGACATAATGCAAGTAAAACACCCATACACATGAAAAAAGAAAGACAGACAAAAAAGGAAAGGAAAAGTTTTTTTAAAAAAAAGCTTAATATTTATAGATGTTTAGAAAACAAAATAATTAAAATTGCTAATGATTAGTTCTGAAAACTATTTGCTTGACTACAATCAAAGTCACATTGGTTACTATAGCAGCTAGTAGAAATAAGGTTACACCTAGGAAGAGAACCGATTCATAGGGATATACACAGGAGTAAAGTGTTGGCCTAGCACGAGTGAAGGGAAAAGGAACAACCGAGCCTATGGATTGCACAGGTTTGTGACCCCAGCACTGGGGAGGCTGAGGCAGCAGGTGCACCACAAACTGAAGGTCAGCCTGGAACACACAGCAAGTTCTAGGTCAACCTGAGCTACAAGACAGAAAGAAAAACAGGAGGGAGGGAGGGAGGAAGGGAGGAAGGGGAGAGAGAGAGAGAGAGAGAGAGAGAGAGAGAGAGAGAGAGAGAGAATCAATAATTCTGTTGTTGCTTCTAATTCTGGTAGGATCTCATAAAAGCACTTCAATGATAGTGACATCGATAGAAAACATGACAAATCTCAAAATAACTGGCAATCTTTTCGTGGCTACTTTTTTTGTTCAGGCATTCAGAGCAAGCAAATCACAGAAGCCAAACTGTGACAAGTAATGCACCTGGAGTGAACATGCAGCTCAGTGGTGGAGTGATTACCTAGATGTGCAAGGTCCTGGGTTCAGTACCCAGAGCTGCAAACAAGGTTTTGGAAAAGCCTCTACTTAATCTCCCAATTAATCTACTTAAACCTACAAAGATTTTACTTGTAAAATTACACAACCATGTATCAGATACAATGCTGAAAGTACAAGTACATTTATGAAAAGGAGGCCTACTCATTGGAGTCCAAAAAGTCTAGTCTCTTCTTGACCTCTTGCTAGCACTAGTTAATGCAGAGGTAAAGTAGCATGTCATCCAGTTACTGTCCCTCCCAAATAAAGTATTCAACAGTCTGAACATACTTCATGGTGATACCACAGAAAGCTTAATTTCTCTCTCTCTCTCTCTCTCTCTCTCTCTCTCTCTCTCTCTCTCTCTCTCTCTCTCTCTCTCTCTCTCTCTCTCTCTCCCCCTCCCTCCCTCAGAGCTCAGAGACCAGGCTGGCCTCAAACTCAGATATCATCTGTCCTCTAACCACTGGGCCACCTCTCCAGCCCCTAAACCCATCTTTTGTTCTCTACTGTGAGCTGCAGTTTTAATTGTACTTTGTGTTCTCTGAAATTCTGTGTAGACACTAGTCTCGTTTTTCCATTTACTACTTAAAATAGAAATAGTTTTATAAAGCTTGCATGTTGATAAGGCACAATTTTGGGGTGCTAGAATTTAAGGATTGTGCCATGATGACCAATGAAGACAGTTTAATTTCTAAGACTGTGCCAATTCTTCCTTACTGTGAACACAAACACAAAGCAACACGTTCTCTCACTGAAAAAGCTAATCAAGACTGTCTCAAACTTTTTTTTTCCTTTAGTCGAAGTTATGACTGTTTTGGATACGCTACATGCCTTGAAAGATGAAAGGGAAAAAGTCCAGAGATCTTACTCCGACTGACCTTAAAAGCACTGGACTCTGGGTCAAAGAACATTTCTAATTCTGATATAACAACTCAGGCACAATAAAAACAGATTTTCAAACTTCATATTTTATTGCAACGGGTTAATTACATTTAAAAATATCTATTTCGCCTGGCGGTGGTGGCGCACGCCTTTAATCCCAGCACTCGGGAGGCAGAGCCAGGCGGATCTCTGTGAGTTCGAGGCCAGCCTCGTCTACAAAGCGAGTTCCAGGAAAGGCACAAAGCTACAGAGAAACCCTGTCTCGAAAAACCAAAAAAAAAAAAAAAAAAAAACCCAAAAAAAATCTAGTTTCTAAGTCAGTAGTGAATAATTAAACCCTTTCAAAATTTGCTTTTCTTTTCTCACATTTAAACCAAAGGCACAATGTCATTCTTGGAAAACAAAACAGTAAGGATTTAAGAGTTTCTATTGTTTTTTTAAATCTTGCATCCCTAGTCATAAATACGATTAGCAGAAGGTAAACACCATATTAATCAAATGGCTTCTTATTAAGCTTCTCATCCGAACCTGAGAACTTCTTAAATATAGAACTGTTTTTGTTTTTTTTTTTAAAAAAAAAAAAAAACAGGAAAAATTTTAAAAAGAAACAGCTTTAAGTAGCACTATCGTTGGGTGCAACTTGAAAAAACGTGAATATATGAAGTGCAATAAAAATAGGAAGAGGCGAGTTAGGAAGCTAATTGTTACCAACTCTGGTAATCAGATCTTTCCAAGAATGTTCATCGTCAGACATCACAGCTAGTCCCAGGCTACCCGTGGCCGGTGAGACCGGAAAACCTTACACGTCTCACTTTCTCCAGCCTTTCAAGCCGTGAAGGAGAGCCCATGGGGCAAACACTTCGCTTTCAAAATACAGTCCCATCCACGACGACTTTGCAAGCTACCACTGGGAAGGATTTCGGGGGGGGGGCGATCTCCGTTCCAGTCTCCCCGGATCTGTGAGCGAGGGACCACCATCTTTTTGTTCTGTCCAACCACCGCGCATCCCCAGCCTTTGGCGCAAGCCCTCTATCCTCCCCGGTTATTTTTCTTCACAAAAGGCCAAGCAAGGGCCTGGGGCCTCGGAGGCACCGCGAGCCCACGATGGCCCAGGCAGGCCAACGCACCGACTTTGAAAAACGAGATCGGGGAGGGGGGGGGTCCCCAAAGTCAGGTGACTTGTTGCAGACGTCCCCACCACCGCGGCCACCCTTCCCCCTCGGGGACCGGGGTTTTGGGGGGGGGATGGGAAGAGCGGGACCAGGGGGCGCCACGCCACGCCGACACCCGTCGCCAACGCGAGCAAGGAAGGGAAGCCCAGGAGCCCCCCACCCCTCCCCGGGCGCGCGGGATACAAAGGGCTGTGAACGCGGCCTTCCATGGTGGGGGGGGGGGGGCCGACCGTGCGCGGACCGAGACACAAAATGGAGCGACGGGGAGGAATCGGAACCCGAAGCGGCCGGGGCCGGGATGGTGGAGGCGGCGGCGGGCGGGCGGGCGGGCGAACGGGCGCGCGCCGGGCCAGCCAGGGCTTCTTCTTCCCCCCTCCTCCTCCTCCTCCTCCTCTTCCTCCTCCTCTTCCTCCCCCCCCTACACCCCTCGGGCGGGCGGCGGGGAGGGGGGCGCGGCGGCCCGTTCTCCCCGCCCCGCACACGCGCGGCCTAGCTCGGCGGGAAGCGCCCGCCACCGTAGCCAACAATAGGGGCGTGAGGGCCGCCCTGGAGGAAGGGGCGGGCGAGCGGGGAGAGCGGGGCGAGCGGGCGGCTGCACGGCCCCCGAGGGGCCCCCCGCGCTCCAGGGCCCGCGCGGCCCGCAAAACGACGCGCGAGAACAAGGGCGAGGCGAGCGGGGTGGGGAACGGAACGGGACCGGACGGGACGCGGCGGGCGCCGCACACGCACACACAGCGGCGCGGCGCGGCGCGGCCCAGAGGCGCCAAGGGCGCACGGTCTGCAGCCGAGCCGGCTCGCGGCCCCCGCGGCGGGCCCCGGCGAGCGTCCCGGGGGGTGGAGGGGGAGGCGCCGCGCCGCTCCCCGCGGGCCGGCGGCGGAGAGCCCAGGCCCTCCCCGTACCTGGTTGAACTCCTCGCCCACGTCCGCGTAGATGTCTATGTGGTCCACGCCGTCCGCCATCTTCCCTGGGCCTCGGCCGCCGCCGCCGCCGCCGCCGCCTGCAGGTCGGCCCGCCGAGGCAGCAGCAGCGGATCGAGCGGCGGGGGCGGGGCGCCAGACGTCACTTCCGAGGGGCGGGGACCAGGGCGCCGCGGCCCACTCACCCGGCTCCCCCCAGCTCCCGGGCGCCGACGCGTTCTTTTGTGTGCAAAAGGGTGGCAGCGGCAGGGTGGCGGGGTGGCCCGGGAAATCGCCATCCCGCCTGCCGGGGGAGGTGGGGGGGTGGAAGCCGCTCGTTTCCAGAGACGAGCTTTTCCAACTGCTTGCTTCTTGCCCCCTTTTTTTTTTCTTTGATATTTTACGTTGTCAGTTTTTCCTGCGTTGGGTTTTTGTTGTTGTTGTTTTATGGGTTTTTGGTTGGTTGGTTGGTTTTTTTGTGCTCTTTTGTTTTTGGGTTTTTTGTTTGTTTGTTTGTTTTGCTTCC
This sequence comes from Peromyscus leucopus, assembly GCF_004664715.2. Taxonomy (NCBI): domain Eukaryota; kingdom Metazoa; phylum Chordata; class Mammalia; order Rodentia; family Cricetidae; genus Peromyscus; species Peromyscus leucopus. Next base: position 12,889,343 of record NC_051078.1, on the reverse strand, counting down.
AAGGCTTAAGGAGGTGGGAGTTATGTGTGCGCCGATTAAAAACAAAATGGGATACCCGGGGCAATGTCTTCTTTCTGCTTTTTTCAGACAACCGAATCTTGTGGCTGCCTCGAGTTATTTGTGTATTTCGTGCTTGCATCTCTTACCTTTATGTAGTTGTAAGCGTCTCTTGGCTTCGTCCATCGCCCTCCTTCCTTCCCCATTGCCCTTGATTTTTTTTCCTCCTCCTCTTTATGTCTGCAGGATGTTTTCTCTGGCAATCCGGCTGAGGCTTCTAACTTCACGTTAGAGGTCATACAACAAAGTAAATCTATCTTAAATCTAGGAACTCCTGGGTTCAGAATGCTGAGCTGGAAGGGAAGTTAAAAAGGTGTCCTTAGGTCCAAACGTTCCATTTTACAGATAGAGAACTAAGGCCTAATAGAACATAAGTGATTTAACTAGGGGTTATGTGGCTTGTAAAAGGCACACGCCTTTTGACACCGGAATGTCATTCAGAGATCTCTCTCCATTTCCAACGGCCCCACCCATTTCTTTCCTTCCCATTTAAAAACTCATCAGGCCTGGTGATGTCCCTCTGCGGGTAAAGGTCCTGGCTGTGAAGCCAGATAAATTCAGTCCCTATCATTCTCATGGAGAAAAGAGAGACCCAACTCCTGGTTAATAATCCTCGATCTGGCCAGGCAGTGGTCTCGCACGCCTTTAATCCCAGCACTCGGGAGGCAGAGCCAGGCGGATCTCTGTGAGTTCAAGGCCAGCCTGGGCTACCAAGTGAGTCCCAGGAAAGGCGCAAAGCTACACAGAGAAACCCTGTCTCGAAAAACCAAAAAAAAATAATAATAATAATAATAATAATCCTCGATCTACCCAGTGCCTCTGGTTACCCCCACCTCCTCCTCCAACCCTGCCAACAAATAAATAAATAAACATTTTTTTAAAGGGCATCAGATGCAGATTGGTCTGAAATCATTTAAAAAAAAAGTAACATCTGTTCTCGTTACACCTATAAAAGCTTGGTTGCTGCTGGGTGGTGGTGGCACACGCCTTTAATCCTGGCACTCGGGAGGCAGAGGCAGATGGATCTCTGTGAATTTGAGGCCAGCCTGGTCTGCAAAGTGAGTTCCAGCACAGCCAGGGCTACACCAAGAAACCCTGTCTCGGAAAACCAAAAGAAAAAAAAAGAAAGAAAAGAAGAAATTTTTGATGATTTCTCAAATGTAACTTCAGAGTACCTTTTTACTTGACAATTTTCAAAATTTGGAAGATTCGTGTAAATTAGAAAGGGAAAATATAATAACTCTAGATCTTATTTTTACATTTATTTATTTACTTATTTTGTGTGTGCACATGCGTGTGGACAAGTCCATGCCATGGCTCATGGATGGAAGTCAGAGGACAGCTCAGAGAGTCCTTTCTCTCCTTCCACGGTGTGCATCCTTGAAGTCAAACTTAGGTGTTATACCTACTGAGCCTCACACTGTCTCTCTAGCACTTAGTACCGTCTATACAGCAATCTTTTTGTTAGACATTGTATGGTCACTGTGTATATGGATGAAAGAGTGGAGACTTGGGTTTTTGTAACAGCTCAATGCTGAGTAGCCACTAACCCTGAGACAAGTCTTTGACCTCAATTTTTGTTTGTTTGTTGTCTTTTTTGTTTGTTTGTTTGTTTGTTTGTTTTTGTTTTGTTTTTGAGACAGGGTTTCTCTGTGTAGCCCTGACTGTCCTGCAACTCCTCCCTGTAGACCAGGCTGGCCTGGAACTAAGAGATCTGCCTGATTCTGACTCCCAAGTGCTGGGATTAAAAGGCATGTGCCTCCATGCCCAGCTCTCATCATAATTTCTTGATGGAAGTTCTAAAATCTTTTCGAATCAAATCTACATAGAACAGAAAGTCCAAATGTCTTGAGGAGAACTTCAACAATAAGTTACATGTTGCATAGAAACGCCTTTTCACCTCCCTGTGCCGGTTTCTAATTGCTACTTGTAACAACTTGGTAACAATGTCAGGGGCCTGAAACAGCAGATTCATTATCCTCCAGTTCTGGAGGTCAGAAGTCCAATTCAGGTTTTTACAGGGCTGTTCCAGTTACCTTTTCTTTTGCTGTAATAAAACACTGATGAAAAGCCACTTAGGAAAAGGTATGAGGGTTCTCTAGAGTAACAGAACTTATAGAAGGCTTTTTTTTATGTATATAGAAAGGGGAGTTACTAGAATGATTTACAGAGCTGGGCAGTGGTAGCTTTAATCCCAGCACTCAAGAGGCAAAGGCAGGCAGATCTGTAAACAGAAGTTTCTGTCCCACCAGCAACTCCCAAATACCCAGCAGCCACTTCCCAAATTACCACACAGAGGCATAATATAATTAATCATATTAATTATAAATGCTCAACCAATAGCTCAAGCTTATTAGTAATTAGCTCTTACATTTTAAGTTAACCCATATTCCTTATTTACACTCTGCCACTTAGCGGTACCTTTATTAGCATGACCCATTCATCTCCTGCTCCCTCTTCGTCTAGCTGGTGACTCCTGACTCTGCCCTTCTCCTTTTCATCATCCTTAGTTTGATTGCCCCACCTACACTTCCTGCCCGGCTACTGGCCAATCAGCGTGTTATCAAAACAAAGCTTAATAAAACAAAGAGTGACAAATTTTTTACAGTATACAAGAGGATTATTCCACAGCACAAATCTCTATGAGTCTGAGGCCAGCCTGGTCTACAGAGTGAGTTCCAGGACAGCTAAGACTAAGTCAAGGCTACAGAGGGAAACCCTGTCAAGGAAGAAAGAAAAAAAAAAAAGATTTACAGATTGTGGTCCAGCTAATCCAACAATGGCTTTCTGTGAACAGAATGTCAAGAATACCGTTCAGCCCACAAGGCTAAAAGTCTCAACAGGTCTTCAGTATATGCTGGAATCCTGGAAAAGTAGGCTCTAAAGCCAGTGAAGGAATGGACTTGCTAGTAAGGCAAGAGCGAGCAGGCAAAGAATGAAGGTTCCTTCTTCCATGTCCTTATATAGGCTTTTCAGCAGAAGTTGTGGTCCAGAGGAGAGGCAGGTCTTCCCACCCCAAAGATCTGGATTAGAAGTATATGTTCCCACTTCAAATTAAGCAAAAATCCCTCACAGGTGTGCCCTGACATTTTGAGTTAGTTAATTCCAGATGTAGTCAAGTTGACAACCAAGAATAGCTATCACAAAAGGTTTTTTTGTTTGTTTGTTTGGTTGGTTGGTTGGTTGGTTTTTTTTTGTTTGTTTGTTTGTTTTTCTTTTTTGGTTTTTCGAGACAGGGTTTCTCTGTGTAGCTTTGTGCCTTTTCCTGGAACTCACTTGGTAGCCCAGGCTGGCCTCGAACTCACAGAGATCCGCCTGGCTCTGCCTCCCGAGTGCTGGGATTAAAGGCTTGCGCCACCACCGCCCAGCTCACAAAAGGTTTTTAATGATTATTTGTATTTCATTTGCATTGACATTTTGCCTGCATATATGTCTATATAAGGGTGTTGGAGCCCCTGGAACTGGAGTTACAGACAGTTGTGAGGTGTTAGGTGAGTATTGGGAATTGAACCTGGGTCCTTTTTGAGAACAGTCAGTGCTCTCAACCACTGAGCCATCTCTCCAGCCTCCACAAGGGGTTTTTTATAATACACTTTTCAGGTCATTGAGGGGATGTCAAGACAAGCACTCAATTCAGGAGCTTGAAGCAGAAACTATGGAGGAATGCTGCTTACTGGCTGACTCACAGGCTCATGCTCAGCTAGGTTGTTTGTTTGTTTGCTTGTTTTTGTACAAGCCAGGTCCACTAGCCTAGGGACGATGCCTCCCAGAGTAAACTGGGCCCTCCCACATTATTCATTTGTCAAGATAGTATCTCACAGACCTAGCCACAGACCAATCTTATCTAGGCAATTCCTCAATAGAGTGTCCTCTTCCCAGGCTACTCTGACTTATGTCAAGTTGACAAAAAACTAGCCAGCCAAAGGCCTACCAAAGTACTTTAGGAAGTCGGAAAGAAGATGGTCCTGCTAGTCTTTGATGCATCTGCCTATTTTCAAAGACACAAAAGAGCATTCTCTTTTCTTTCTCTTTTTCACCTGTGTGGCCATGCAACCTCAGTTCCTGTTCAGATAATCACAGTGCAAGAAAACAGGCAGCTGTCTCAGTTCCAATTACAAATCCAAGGAGAAAGCAACCAATTGCCTCATTAAAATTAGGGGGCTGGAGAGATGGCTCAGAGGTTAAGAGCACCAACTGCTCTTCCAGAGGTCCTGCGTTTAATTCCCAGCACCCACATGGTGGCTCACAGCTATCTGTAATGAGATCTGGCTCCCTCTTCTGGCCTGCAGGGATACATGCAAACAGAACACTGTATACATAATAAATAAGTAAATCTTTAAAAAAAAATTAATTGCTGGGCGGTGGTGACACACACCTTTAATCCCAGCACTCGGGAGGCAGAGGCAGGTGTATCTCTGTGAGTTCAAGGCCAGCCTGGTCTACAGAGTGATTAGGTCCGTAATCTAATTTACATGTCTTACTAAAAAAGAGCATCATATATCACCATGACAGGACAGCCAGAGCTACCTAGAGAAACCCTGTCTCAAAATTTTTGAAAAAGAAGAGATATTTGATTATGACATTTTCACATGTATATGTCATCTACTTCAATCATCACTTTCACACACCACTGCTGTTACCTACCCTCGTACATCCTTTCTTCCTTCTGCTGGTCCCTTTCCCCATCTCAAGTAGTCTGCCTTCTATTTTAGGGTCTTTTGTTGTTGTTTTGTTTTGTTGTCTTTGGAGTCAGGGTTTCTCTGTGTAGTCCTGGCTATCCTGGAACTCACTCTGTAGCCCAGGCTGGCCTCAAACTCACAGAGCTCCTTCTACCTCTACCTCCTAAGTGCTCGTATTAGAGGTGTGGGGCCTTTCTTCTCTATCTATCTATCTATCTATCTATCTATCTATCTATCTATTACTAAAATTCTTGATGACAGCCATTCTGACTGGTGTGAGATACAATTCCAACGTAAGTTTTTACAATAATGTTTAATTATCTGGGGGAAGGAGGAGAATGCTGGGGGGGGGGGGGAAGGGGCAAGTACCCGAGGAGCTGGTTCACTCCCTTCACCATGTGGATTCCAGGGACTGAATTCAGTCTGTTAGTCCTTCCTGGCAACTCTCTTTATCTACTAAGCTATCTTGTCAATCTCCCAAAATGTAATTTTGATCTGCAATTTCCTAGTGGCTACAGATGTTGCACTTTTTTTCCCCATGTATTTATTGGCTACTTGTATATCCTTTAATGCAGGAATTCAGCAGAATCACTCTATCGGGGTAGATATTAGAACGAACAGCTGTTTTTCAGAAGTACCTTAACCTTGTGGAAAACAGGAATCGCTTTTGCTGAAGGGGCATTGCAGCCATTTCATGACTGTGGTCACAAGACGCCTCACACCTGAGGCTCTTGCACTATTGTGGATTGCAAATGATACATCATAAAGGACTAGAGTCATGGGGGCATGTGATGCTCTCCTCCAGTAAGACATGTAAGTTAGATTATGGACCTTGGTATGAGGAAATATTTTGTGTAACTTTCAATAATTGTACAGCTGTTCACGGTTCAGTCCATGAGAAGAGGCTGGACCTTCCTGCTGCCACATAGGCCTTAAAATTTCATCTTGGAGTGCCTTCTTTCTTCAACCGGCCTGTGCTACATGGTGGATCCCGACACTTTAATTTCATGAATTTTTTTTTATATACTCTGTGGTGGTATTTTAATTGTACTGAAATGTGATTTTGATTGTATGTTAATAAATAAAGTTGCCCGGGGGTCAGACTATTAGAGCCATAGCAAGAGTGTGGTGGTGGTGGCACATGCCTTTAATCCCATAGATCTCTGTAGGTTCAGGGATACAGCCAGCATTGGAGACATATGCCTTTAAGACCTGGGGGGCAGTACATACAGACAGTGACAAGGCAGTCACGTGTTTCGGTTTACAACCAATGAGAAGGCAGAATGACTATGAACCGACTTACACACAGGGAAATAGCTCTTTTTTTGGGAAGCTAGGAGCTCGCAGGAGGAAGGGTGAGATTTTAGCTCTGAGCTCTGACCTCTTGGTTTTCTCTTTTACATTGGTTCTGTGTTTCTTATTTAATAAGACGGTTGGTTACATCTACAATACTCTATATATTAACTCCAAGTAAGGTGTAAAACTAGGAAGGTTCTTCTCCCATTCTGTAGGCTTTCTCCTGACTCTGTTGTTTTGTTTACTGCACAAAAGCCTTTTTATTTTATGCAAACCCATTTGGTCATTCTCACTTTCATTCCGAAGACTACTAGAGTCCTTTTCAGACAATCATTGCAAACCCTGGATACTGAAATGTTTTCCACTAGTACTTTTGTAGTTTCAGATCATCCATGAAGACCTTTCATCTGTTTTGAACTGGCACTTGTATGAGGGAAAAGATCAGCTGTAGTTAGAGTTTTTCTGGTCCTGCCTGGCCCACAGTCAGGACAAATCTCTCTCACCCACCAGTCCTGCAGCCACTCAGACCCAAACAAGTAAACACATAGACACTTATATTACTTATAAATTGTATGGCCGTGGCAGGCTTCTTGCTAACTGTTCTTATATCTTAACCCATTTCTGTTCATCTATAAGTTGTCACGTAGCTCGTGGCTTACCAGTATCTTAACATCTGCTTCTCATCATGGCAGCTGGCAGCGTCTCTCTGCCTCAGCCTTCCTAGAATTCTCCTCTCTCATTGTCCTGCCTATACTTCCTGCCTGGCTACTGGCCAATCAGCTTTATTTATCAATCAATCACCCACAGCACACCTCCTTTTCTTTTTTTCAAAAAGGAAGGTTTTAACTTTCACATAGTACAATTACATATAACAAAACAGTTATCAAGCAAGAATTACTGTTACAATATCTAGTCTATTTATAATACCTAGTCTATTTGTATTTGGCAAAATTAAAGAAGATATCCTATCTATCCTATAATTGTGAGTCTAAGGTTTCATCTCTAACTCATCTCTTATCATAACTAAGGAAAATTATAACTATCTAGTCTTCAACTACATCAAAGACCCCAGAAGGATATAATAATACCTAAGTAAACAGGAAGAACATTGTAAGAAACTTCTAAAACTCTAGAATAACAGAGACAGCTGGCTATCTGGACAGTCACCCAATGTTCTTCTGCAACATGGGGCATCCATTCTTCAGCCCACAGGCCTAGAGTCTCCCAGTTGCTTCTTCCTGAGTCCTGTAGAATGTCTGAGAGTTTCTTCTGCAAAGCAGGAACCTGAAGGACCATATTGCCTTGTAAAGTTCAGTGGTCACCTTCCTAAGGGTCCTGCATGTCCAATCGATACAACATTTTGTTAAGCAGTCCAGGCAAGAACAGTTTCTTGCCCAAATGGCTATTTTGCCAAGAAGAAGATAAACTCCATATAGAGTGTCTTCAATGTCCACCTTTCTCTTTGAAGTAAATTGGTGCTGCCAGCAGCAGATGTGTCTCATTGTCTAGGACCGTCTACGCTTTTAAAACATTTTAAATGCCATATTCTGTAGGTCTTTGAAGTGTTTGAAAATTGCCTACCTGATTGAAATATATCTATGTATACCTAAAAAAACTTAAGTTTGATTATCATAGAAGACTAATTATTAATCTGTATTTCTTAATTATCCATTACAATTTACATGAGTTACATAAACATAATACCTTAAATGAGAGTATAAATATATGAAGTATAACAAAATTAACTTTAAATTTGTATCAATAAACTAAAATCATTGTAAAACATTTTAAATAAGTTGCTCTTTAAAAGTAGGTTCAACAATCCATCCTTTTATCCTATCATATCTAGATCCTGTATTTCCATATCAATCAGCATCTAATTTTCTTCTTCTGTGGGTAGACATTCATTTTTCCCAGGATTGTTTGTTGACATTACTGCCCTTTCTCCATGGCATGGTTTTGGGGACCTTTGTCAGAATCAGATGGCTAGAGATGGCTGTTGGAGCGCCACTTTACCCCACATTCCAGCTTCGGGAGGTCTCCATTGTTCGGGAACCTGATTGCCTGAAATATGTCTACAAGGGAACCAGAGCTCTATCCGGTATGATAGTGTCCTTCGCTGGGCCCTGGAAAATGGCATACAAGTAAGAATGGGCTCCTCGCAGGGAGGGCTGTGTAGATCTGTGTCTACGTCTGAGGTCACCCACTCCACAGAGATCTTGCAAATCATCTAGCAGTTGAGGCAGCAGAAACAACAGTGAGGGTGCCCCCTCCTAAGCCCTTATTAAACACTGTGTCTGAAGAACAAAACAGCATCGTGAAGAAGGTGGTAGTCCTAGCTAGTCTTATGTCAGCTTGATACACAAACAAGAATTATCTGAAAGGATGGGAACTTAACTGAGAATATGCCTCCATAAGATCTGGCCAGAAGGCATTTTCTTAATTAGTGATTACTAGGGGAGTAATCTACCCATTGTGAGTGGTTCCATCCCTGGACCGGCAGTCCTGGATTCTATAAGAAAACAGGCTGAGCAAGCCATGGAAGCCAGTAAGCAGCACCCTCCATGGTCTCTGCATCAGCTCCTGCCTCCGGGTTCCTGCCCTGTTAGAGTTCCTGTCCTGACTTCCTCCAGTGATGAACTGTGATATGTAAGTGTAAACCAAATACTTTTTTCTCCCCAATTTGCTTTTGGGTCATGGTGTTTTACCACAACAATAGAAACCCTAACTAAGACATGACAATTTGATACAGGGCAGTATGTTCCTGTAGACATCCTGTCTGCAGTTTATGGCCCTTGAAGCTATCTAGATAATCCTGCTGAGCAGTCCAGATAATCCTGTTCAGCAGGTTGTGGTTTCGCGCCAAAAGTACAATCTAATAATTTCAAATGTGGCTTCGTGCAGAAAGTCTAGAGCAATAGTTTAAAAAAAAAAATCACCTAACCTCATATCCTTTCTGCCCAATATCAAGCATGTAATTCCGGCTTGTGGTTTTTCCCTATTAAAAACTCTCTACACCTGGGCTTGAGGCCGCTGCCACATTTCCTTCCATCTGCTGTGCGGTGGCCCAGGTTGAACCTGAATAAAAGGACCCTTAGGTGCTTGCATCGGAAACCGGCTCCCTAGTAGTCTCTGGGGTTTTGTGAAACGAGTACAACACTTGCATCCCCGGAGGGAAACCAACTTGATTGTGGTTTGTGATCCTTTCAATACACTATTGAATTCAATTTGAAAGTATTACACCAAGAATTTTTATACCTATGTTTATTGGGTAAACTGAACCTGGTTTTCTTTTCTTATTTTCTTTCTTTCTTTTTTTTTCTGTTGATGTATCATTCCCCATTCTTTGGTGTCAGTGTGGTGGTATTCTAATAGTACTGAAATGTGATTTTGATTGTATGTTAATAAATAAAGTTGCCCAGGGGTCAGAGCTATTAGAGCCATAGCAAGAGTGTGGCGGTGGTGGCACATGCCTTTAATCCCAGCACTTGGTAGAAGAGCTAGGTAGATCTCTGTGTGTTCAGGGATACAGCCAGCATTGGAGACATATGCCTTTAAGACTTGGGGGGGGGGGCTGTACATACAGACAGTGACGAGGCAGTCACGTGTTTGGGTTTACAACCAATGAGAAGGCAGAACAAAAAGACTATGAAAAGACGTACACACAGGAAGTAGCTCTCTTTCGGGAAGTTAGGACCGCAGGAGGAAGGGTGAGATTTTAGCTCTGAGCTCTGACCTTTTGGCTTTCTCTTTTACATTGGTTCTGTGTTTCTTATTTAATAAGACAGTTGGTTACATCTACATGTCAGAGTAATGTTGGCTTCATAGACTGTGTTTGGAAATGTTTCTTCCCTTTATGAAAATATAAGACCCTTTGAGGTACACTAATGTTAGTGATTCTTTACAATTCTGGTAAAATTTAACAATGAATCCACCTGATTCTATGCTTTTCTTTGTTGGGAAATTAATGCTTTAATCTCCTATTTGTTTAGAATCTCACTTTGTTTTATTTTGGTTTGGGTTTTGGTTTCAGGTTTTCTAGACAGGGTTTCTCTGTGTCACAGCCCTGGAACTGGCTATCCTGGAACTGCCTCTGCTTCCTGAGTACTGGGATTAAAGGCTTGTGCCATCATACCCTGCAATCCTTACTTTAATCTGGATGGGATAGCATGCAAAATTTGTAATTGGAAATTTCTGTCCCACCAGCAACTCCCAAATACCCAGCAGCTGCTTCTCAAATTACCACACAGAGGCTTATTATTTATTTATTTATTAATTATAAATGTCTGGCTGATGGCTCAGGCTTATTATTAACTAGCTTTTACATTTAAGTTAGCTCATTCCTATTTATTTATTGCCAGGTGGTCCATGGCTTACCGGTGCCCCAGCATCCTGCTTTTTGGGTGGCTCCTGGCATCTGTCCCAACCCCACCCTTTTTCCTCTGAGTTCTAGTTTGATTCTTCTGTCTAACCTTATCCTGTCTTTCCATAGGCCAAAACAACTTTATTATCAACCAATGAGAGAAATACATATTCACAGCATACAGGAGGACCATCCCATAGCAAAAAATATTTTAGATTTGACAACTTAATGAACAGAAGTTCAAAATGAGCCCTAATAATCCTCTGGATTGCATGTCTGTGGTAGTGTCTCCTTTTTACCTTTAATTTTTTTTTTATCAATTTGAATATTCTCTTTATTTTAGTTAGTTTGATTAAGGGTTTGTCAACTTTAATATTTCAAAGTACCAACTAGTTGTGCATTTGTGTGTGTGTGTGTGTGTGTGTGTGTGTGTGTGTGTACATGCGTGTAGGTGCATGCATACACGGGTGCAGGAGTGTGTGGAGGGCACAGGTTGGTGTTTCAAGTCTTTTTCATTGCTTTCAATTTTATTTACTGAGGCTAGGTGACTTGGTGGACCCAGGGCTTTTGGATTCAGCTAGCTAGCTAAGCAGCTGGCTCTGGAATCTCATGTTTCATTCTCCCAGGTGCCGTATAACACGGAGGCCTTCCCCCTGTCCTGCCCTGCCTTGATGTAGGTGCTGGGGATCTGACTTCCAATCCTCTCTCTAATGTAACAAGTATATGATCTCCTGAGCAATTTCCCCATTTCCTCAAAGTACCTTTTATCTATTTGTTTCATGATTGTTTTTACCCTTTTAGTCTGGCCCACTGATTTATACCTGAGAGTTATTATTTCTACCTTTTTTTTTTTTTAAATGGAGACAGGGTCTCTCTGTGTAGCCCTGGCTGTCCTAGAACATGCTATATAGACCATCTGGTCTTGAACTCACAGAGATCTGACTGTCTCTGCCTTCCAAATTCTGGTATTAAAGGCATGTACCACCATATTGAGTTCTCTTTTTACCAACTTTGGGTTTGCCTTTGTTCTTGTTTACTAGGACCATGGCTGCAACATTAAATTATTTAGTTGAATTCTCTTTGTTCTTTTTTACGTAAGCACTCACAGGTATAAATTCTTCTTAGAAATGATTTACTGTTGCTGGGCATGATGGTGCACACCTCTAATCCCAGCATTTGGGAGTCAGAGGTAGACAGATCTCTGTGAGTTCCAGGACAGCCAGTGCTGCACAGAGAGACTCTGTCTCCAAAATATTAACTAACTAACTAACTAATTAACTAACTAACTAACTAATTGAAAGAAAAGAAAAAGAAAAAAGTTTTTTGGTATCAAGGGTATATTATTCAATGTTCATGTGTTATATGATTTCTGTTATTTCTCTATTTTTATCCCATTATGGTCTATAAGACATAAAAAAAAAATTCCACATGTCTCTAATCCCAGAACTCAGGAGGCAGAGACAGGCAGCTCTCTGGGAATTTCAGGCCACCAGGGTCATAGAATAAGAACATGTCTCAAAAACAACAACAAAAAAAAAATTGAAAAAGACATTATCTTGATTCTTTTGTATTTGTTAAAACTTGATTTATAGCCTAAAATGTCATCTATTTTGTACAAAGTTCCATGAGGTGCTGAGAAGAATTTGTGATCAATAGCTGTTGGGTAGAATATTCTGTCTGTTAAATCTCTTTGGTCTGTGGTGAGGTTTAACTGATGGGTATTAATTTTTAACTCCATGATCTAGCTCTAACAAAGATGAGGTATTGAAGTCTCCCACTATCATTGTATCTGGACCATTTTATGAATTTGGCTGCACCAACATTTAGTACATACCTATTTACAATCATGGCCTATGGTTCAGCTGGGTTTTCACCCCCAGATTCTCAAAGTCACAATTGTTCTTAGTCTCCAGAATAGCTCAGTCTCAAACAATAGTGAGAAGGCCAGGCAAATATCATGAAGGCTCCAGATAACTCAGTTAAGAATTAGGACTCAGTCCCTGCTTCTTAAAACTGAGCAGGCTGTTTCTGAGGAAGCCATAAAGGACAATCAATCTTTTTTTTTATATTTTTTGTTTGTTTCATGTTTTATAAAATCTTTATTGACAAATAATTCATAGTATACAATTTGCCTGTTTGCACAATTTGATAGACTTTAGTCCACCACCCTCATAGACCCATGACATCATTACCTCTTTCTATTTTAGAATATCGCTGTCTTCAATTTCATATACACATGTCATGTATGGTGATTACATTCCACCTTATTTTTTTTAAATGAACATAATATTTGCAATTGTAACCATTTTTAAGTTCACAGTTCAGTGGCGTGAATAGAAGGAAGCTCTTTTACATATTGCATTGGTTACTTTTGTATTGCTGTGATAAAACACCATGACTAGGCCAAAGGCTTTATTAGGGAGGGGCTTACAGTTCCGGAGGGCTGAGAGCCCATCACCACCATGGCAGGGAGCATGGCAGCAGAGAGACAAGCACGGCAATGGAGCAGCACCTGAGAGCTCACATCCTGGAAGGACAATCAATCCTAACTCCCCCGACAGCAGCTCAAGGTATGCTAGGCCTGAGCCAGCCCCCCACAGACCCACAGTAGCTCAAGGTAATAACCAAATAAGGACAAAGTCTGGGGCTTGTCCAGGCCTGCCCCTAAATTGAAAAGCTATAGCCTTAGCCAGCCCTTGCTAGCCCTAGCCAATTAGGGATGTACTAACATAATTGCCACTCGCTTAAGTCAATCATAGATAAAACGACCCTTGGAACTCCCCTTGGCTCTGCTTAAAAGGAGCCTGTGGTCCTCTCTCGGGGGTCGTCATTTTGCCTTTGTGTCAGATGTGCGGCTCTTGCTGATTGCATCCGTGGATGGTGGTCTTTTGTGGGACTTCTCCAGAACCCTAACAAACTAGAACTCCATCCCATATTGTGCTCCAGAACAAAAGAGGGGTACAAATGGATTTCCACTCCAATGCTGACTGGTCACACAGAAGAAGCCACTATGATGCAAATCACCTCCCAAGATTTAAGGCTTGTGGATTTGTCCTGTGGCTAGAAATGCCAGTCTCCTTACCAGAGATGTCTGGGTCACCTTGCAATTGGGTCCTTGGCTTCCCTTCCTAGAGCAGAGCATATCCTACTACTTTTCTTCATGTTATCTTTCTGTTTCTCTCTGCTTTTCATCAGCTCATGTGTCTTTCATAATTCCAGACGTTTCTTTCTTTGGAATAAAGGGTTTTTTGTTGTTGTTGTTGTTGTTGTTGTTACTTTACAAACTTCTGATTTTTTTTTCAAGACAGGGTTTCTCTGTAACCCTGGCTGTCCTGGAACTCACTCTGTAGACCAGGCTGGCCTCAAACTCACAGGGATCCACCTGACTCTGCCTCCCTGAGTGCTGGGATTAAAGGTATGTGCCACCGTTACCTAACTACTCTTAGGAGAAGTTCTTTAGGCTAATTTCCTGTCAGCCGTGGTCACACCATTTTGTAATGCTTTTCCATTTTGGTCAAACAGTGACAATCCCTGAAACTAAAGTAAATTGGTTCCAAAACTTCCAGACGGAAGACAACCTTAAATTATAACTGTATTTTATTTTTTTTGAGACAGGACTTCTCTATGCAGCCCTGGCTGTCTTAGAACTTGCTCTGAAACAGGATAGCTTTCAACTCAAAGATGTGCCTGCCTCTGCCTCCCAGTGGTGGGATTAAAGGTCTGTGCTACCACTGCCTGGCAAATTATAACTTTATTTTTAGCTAGTGCCTTCCTGCCTTGTGACTTCTGGCACCTAGACTAGGTCACGTGATCTGGTAACTTCCTCCAAATCTGTAGCAGCATTAAACTCCCCTTTATTTCTTGGAACTGAAGGGAATTGGCGGCTTGCTGTGGAATAATCCTCTTGTACACTATAAAGATTTGTCACTCGAATTGGTTTAATAAAACGCTGATTGGCCAGTAGCCAGGCAGGAAGTATAGGCAGGGCAACTAAACTAAGTACAATGGAAAGAAGAAGGGCAGAGTCAGGAATCACCAGCCAGGCACACAGGGAGCAGGAGATGAATGTGCCATGCTAATAAAAGAACTGTCATGTGGCAAAGCATAAATAGAAGTATGGGTTAATTTAAGTGTAAGAGTTAGCCAGTAACAAGCCTGAGCTATTGGCCGAGCATTTATAAGTAATATTTAGCCTCTGTGTTGGTTGTTTGGGACTGGGTGGACAGGACAAGAAACTTCTGTTTACAGAGGATCTTTCCCTTCAGGACCACAGTCATGTTGTTGCAAAACTGCTGTCTTGTTTTTGGTTAATTTGGTTGGTTGGTTGGTTTTTCTTCTTCTTTTTTGTTTTTCTTTTCTTTTTTTTTTTTTTTTTTTTTTCAGAGCTGAGGACCAAACCCAGGGCCTTGTGCTTTCTAGGCAAGTGCTCTATCACTGAGCTAAATCCCCAATCCCTTGGTTGTTTTTTTGAGACAGTTTTTTTTTTCTATATAACCCTGGCTGTCCTAGAACTTGCTTTGTAGACTAGGCTGAGCTTGAACTCACAGAGTTCCACCTGCCTCTGCCTTCCAAGGGTTGGGATTAAAGAAGTGCGCCACCACCATCCGGCCTCCTCCTCCCTATTATACCTGGCTATTCTCACTATTCTGTCTCTTATCCTTTTTCCATCACTTACTCTTCTAGCGGGCTGCAAGAATATATTATAGAGAGTTAGCTATATATTAAAGCTATTCTGGGCGGTGGTGGTGCATGCCTTTAATCCCAGCACTCAGGAGGCAGAGGCAGGCAGATCTTTGTGAGTTCAAGGCCAGCCTGGTCTCCAAATCGAGTTCTAGGAAAGGCGCAAAGCTACACAGAGAACTCTGTCTCGAAAAAAAAACAAAAACCAAAAAAAAAAAAAACAAAAAACTATACCTAGGAAATATATTATAGAGATTCAGCTGTATATTAAAACTATACCTAGAAAAATATAGAGATTCAGCTATATATTAAAGCTATACCTAGAAAAATATATTATAGAGATTCAGCTGTAAATTAAAACTATACCTAGAAAATACATTATAGAGATTCAGCTGTATATTAAAGCTATCCCTAGAAAATGCTTTGAATTTTCTAGGGATAGCTTTAATATACAGCTGAATCTCTCTAATATATCCTTGCGGCCCGCTAGGTACTCTGACTTACTCTATTTCCTACTGTCTACGTTCTATCACTATACTCTCTTCTCTGTCTCTTGCTATCTTGATATCTCCACTATTCTTTCCCATTGTGCTGATTCTCTAGGCCTGGCCACAGAATCTCTGGTGTCTAGTCTCTTCCAGATGCCTCTGGCTATTCTCTGACTGTTCTCTCTCTTCCTCTGTCTCTCTGTCTGTCTGTCTCTGTCTCTGTCTCTGTCTCTCTCTGTCTCTCTCTCTCTCTCAGTAAAACCCTTAACCATATCATGGAGGATTTACAACAGCAATTTCTTTACTGTGCCCATTGCATACAATTGTGTGCCTGTGTGAAAGAATCACCTGAAAGTTGAATATTGAGGAACTTCATCTATCTGTCACTGTAGCAAGGGTTACCAGGAAGCTAAGGAAGTGACTGATTCCAACTCATTCATTTTCATTGGTATTTCCCACAATTTGTTTGAGACGAGTGTCTCCACTTCCCTTTCCCATCTATCATAGGAACCTTGGGATAGGGATGGTTTTCACGAGCATTTACAGTGCTGGTGTGCTGACTCAGATGGCTCCTGTGTCTCTTAGAATTTCACCCCTGGGGAGATGTAGATAACATTCACCTTTCTTCACAAGGTCCCAATGACAAACCAAAGTACAATGTCACCAAGGGTCAACCTGGGGAACCAATGCATTTATTGGGTTTACTTACCGAGTGAGGGGTTCCTGACAGAAGTGTGGGTGACCCTAAAGTAGAGGCAGTAGAAAGGCCTTCCCCAGCAAGGATGGTCAGTTACCCATAGTTCCCAAGATGGTGCTAGCTCCCTTCAATTAACCTCTGAGAGCCTATATATTCTAGCACCTCCTGAGCCCCTAGGACAGAGTCCAATGGCCAGCTCCCCACCCTTATCTGAGGGTATGTAAACAGTTCAAAGGTCATTCCTGACAGTCCCCTCTCTGTCTCCGTGTCTATCTATCTATCTATCTATCTATCTATCTATCTATCTATCTATCTTGGTATTAAAACAAGGTTTCTCTACAGCCTCGACTATCCTGGAACTTGCTCTGTAGACCAGGCTTCTAAAACAGAAGGCAAAGAGTGCCAGGACTCTGTGGGATTTGGCAAAAATAGTTATAATCCCTGTCCAACCAGACTGTGAACCCGAATTCACACCTCAAGGGCAATTCTTGCAAACCGATACTGCAGAGAGGTGGGAGGTCGCAGCAGCACCAGGCCCCTTGAGGCTGCCGACTGGCTGGACAACATTTCCAGCAAGCCGGTCACACTAACAAACTAGCCAAGCTCAAGCCAGGCCCAGTGGCTCTCTCTCTCTTCCTATTACCTGTGTATCAAGATGTAAGGACTCTTAGCTCCAGCACCATGTCTTCCCGCCATGATGATAATGGACTAAACCTCTGAAGTGTAAGCCAGCCCCAGTTAAATGTTTTCCTTTATAAGAGTTGCTGTGGTCATGATGTTTCTTCATAGTAATAAAACCCTAACTAAGACACAACCATGCTATAAAAATTTCCCTCAACATATATAACAACTAAAAACATGTAG
Organism: Peromyscus leucopus; assembly: GCF_004664715.2. Lineage (NCBI taxonomy): Eukaryota > Metazoa > Chordata > Mammalia > Rodentia > Cricetidae > Peromyscus > Peromyscus leucopus. Next base: position 12,872,219 of record NC_051078.1, on the reverse strand, counting down.
AAATGATGACATAATTTATTCACTTTACTATTGAACAATTTTTTTTTACTGTAACATTTTGGTCTGGGCCACTACGTAAATAAGATTCCACCTTGACACAATGGGATTCGGTGTGGAAAGACGTGTGATACACCTTGGTTTGAGGTCCTACTCTGGTACTTTGACTGAGGGCGGGTGTTGTTTTGTTTTTATTTGTTTATTTTTGGAAGTAGGTCTCACTGTGTTTCCCAGATTGATTTCTAACACTTGGGCTGAAGCAATCCTTTCTCAGCCAACAATCCAAGGTGACAGGCATGAGCCACCGCATCTCTCGGTCTGTTGTGCCGTTTTAAGCGAGAGCTGTTTAACCTCGGTTGACCTGTTTGGAAGAAAAAAACGGAGATAATAATACCTCCCTCAAGTGGGATATTTATTGGTGACAAGGGGATGGAAAAGAGCCAGCGATTATTGAGTACATATCAATTTATAGTAGCCCCTGAGGTAAATGCTTCGCAAGCATCCACTCAAATTACAAACTATGTCTTGAGAGGAGAACTGATAATCCTTGAGCAGAGCCTAGACATTACTCTGAAAATCCCTAGCAAGTTGTGTCGGCCAAACCTGGCAGGAAGTAAATGGCACGCTCCGTGGGTAAAATGAGAGGAGAGATTAATGGAGGAACCATTTATGAGGGTACGTCAGGTCTAATAGAAAGAAATGGGTGGCAGTGACGCTCTGTAGGACAAGCCACCAAGAGCAAGGAGCCTGCAGAGGCAGAGTCTTCAGGTCATCGGTAGCTGTCAGGGGCGGGGATGGTAGAGGTGGGAGATGCAGGAAAGGGTCACTTGACCCCACTCTAGCCTTTGGTAGAAGCACATGATGACGAGAGCCTAGAGAGTAAAATTCCTATATCACTAGGCTCATGGCCATCTTGCTTCCATGGGCCTTTAATCCCAGCACTCAGGAGGCAGAAGCAAGCAGATCTCTGTGAGTTCGAGGCCAGCCTGGTCTACAGAGCGAGTAATAACCCTGGGCACACTCAGTAGCACACTCAGGAGGCAAGCCGATCCCTGTGAGTTCAAGGGCAGCCTAACTCAACCAGGATTCCGTTGAGTTGGAGGAGGCACAGCACACACTGCTTCAGAAGCCTCAGTAGCATACACTGTTGGTCACAGTTACTCTGGGGGCCGATGCGGGAATCTCCCAAGCCAGCCGAAAGGGGGAAGGAAAGGCTACAACCCAGCTGTAGCAAGCATACACCAGCCAACATGGAAACTGTGCAGCTCTATCAATAGCTCATTCAAGAGAACAGAAGAGGCAAAAATCACAAATGAAAATGAAGCCAGTGGGGTATCTGCTGTGGGATGGTCTGTATGTCAAATTGCTCTGATTGGTCAATAAATAAAACACTGATTGACCAGTGGTCAGGCAGGAAGTATAGGCGGGACTAACAGAGAGAAGAATTGAGTGAACAGGAAGGCGGAAGAAGTCACTGCCAGCCGCCGCCAGGACAAGCAGCATGTGAAGATGCTGGTAAGCCATGATCCATGTGGCAAGGTATAGATTAATAGAAATGGATTAATTTAAGAAGTAAGAACTAGGGGCTGGAGAGATGGCTCAGAGGTTAAGAGCACCGACTGCTCTTCCAGAGGTCCTGAGTTCAATTCCCAGCAACCACATGGTGGCTCACAACCACCTGTAATGAGATCTGGCACCCTCTTCTGTATACATAATAAATAAATAAATCTTTAAAAAAATACTTTATTAAAAAAAAAGATGTAAGAACTAGATAGCTAGAAGCCTGAGCCATTAGGCTGAACAGTTTAAATAATATAAGCATCTGTGTGTTTATTTTATAAGTGGGCTGTTGGATTGCCGGGGCTTGGTGGGACCCGGAGAAAAAACTCTCCAGCTACAGGTATCTTTCTCAGAGAACTGTCTTAATGCCTGAAAAAGATTGAGGTAAAAGAAATCATTTTGGGTGCTGGAGAGATGGCTCAGAGGTTAAGAGCACTGGCTGCTCTTTTCAGAGGCCCTGAGTTCAGTTCCCAACCCACATGGTGCCTGACAATCATCTACCGCTGTAGTTTCATGGGATCAGATGACCTCTTCTGATGTGCAGACAGATGTACAGACAAACAAGGTATCCATATACATAAAATAAATAAATCTTAAAAAAATAGAAATCAGGGCTGAGAGATGGCTCAGTGATTAAGAGCGCCGACTGCTCTTCCAGAGGTCCTGAGTTTAATTCCCAGCACCCACATGGTGGCTCACAGCCACTTGTAATGAGATCTGGTACTCTCTTCTGGCCTGCAGGGATACATGCAGACAGAATACTGTATACATAATACATAAATAAATCTTTAAAAAAAATAGAAATCATTGTGTAGAAATAACTACTGTTAACATGTGAGGTATTTTCTTGAGTTTTTCTCTCCCCCCCCGAAATATCTATTTATATCCCATAAAAATCAATAGGCAAGAATTATAGAGAATGTATATAAAATGCTGAAAGCAAAAGGAAGGATGGCATTATAACCAAACTCCTTATCATTATAATCCTAACACTTCATGTCTATCCTTCCAGGCACTTTATTGATCATGCATAAATAAGCATTATGTTTTGCAAAATAGTATCCTAGCCAGGTACTGTGGAGCATGCCTGAAACCCCAGCCTGTAAGAAACTGAAACAGTATCTTATGGTTTCTATTGCTGTGAAAAGACACCTTGACCATAGCAACTCTTATAAAGGAAACATTTAATTGAGGCGGTGGCTTACAGTTCAGAGGTTCAGTCCATTATCATCACGGCAGGGAGCATGGCGGTGTGCTGGCAGACCTGGTTACTGGCTACGTCTTGATCAGAATGCAACAGGAAGTGGACTGTGACACTGAGTGAAGCTTAAGCGAAAGAGACCTCAAAGCCCGCCCCCACAGTGACACACTTCCTCCAACAAGGTCACACCACCCAATAGTGCCGCTCCCTTTGAGGGCCATTTTCTTTCAAACCACCACAGACAGGAACATAGCAAGCTTGTAGTTAGCTTGGGCTACACAGAGAAACCTTATCTAAGATTGAACTCACTGAAAAACAAAAGCACCCAAAAGGGTAGTAGTCTCAGAAAGGCAAGTAGTGTATGTTTTCTCTCAATGTGTGATCTGTGGCGGAAAGCCTGAAAGTAAGGGGACTCTAAAGAAAGAAGACGGAAATGTTGGGGAGAGGAGAAAGGGTGATGAAGGTTGTTATGATCAATGTCTATGCATGCCTGAAAATGCCCTAGAACTATTATTTTGTATAATTAATATCCAATAATAAAATGCTTTTAAGTGGCGTCATAATAAATACCTTTTTTCACCCAAGCGTATAATATAAACTTTTCCTACAGCAACAAATTTTTCTTCATCACCCTAATGCATATGTGATCTATTCCGATTTCCTCTAATATTTTTAAATGCATGTTTTTACAAAGGTGAAATATCATTTTCCATCTTTTCCCCATTATTCATATTTTCAACGTTTTATTAGTGTATGCTAATTATACATAATGTTTTCTATTGTGTTGCATTTTCATGCTTGAAACTAGGCTTAGCTTGTATTTTCTAATCCAAAGAAATGTGTCATTACCCCAGAGACCTTCTCTACCATATCAGTAATAGAGTTAATGGTCTATGTGATTTAAATATATGGTGCCTCTTTTGGAGAATTTATTTATTGACCCAATGAGCAAAAAAATTGCTCAAGGCTAGGTGGTGGTGGTGCTCACCTTTGATCCCAGTACTCAGGAGGCAGAGGCAGGTGGATCTCTGTGAGTTGGAGGCCAGCCTGGTCTACAGCACGAGTTCTAGGACAGCCAGCGCTACATGAGAAACCCTGTCTTGAAAAACAAAAGAAAACAAACCATAGCAATTGCTCCACTAGAGTAGAGTAAGTGACCATCAAATGGACCAGGATTCCGTTGAGTTGGAGAAGGCACAGCACACATTGGTTCAGAAGCCCCACTGTCTCTTTGACGACATTCAGAAGAACCACCGTCGTCATGGCCTTAGAGTTCACTCATCAGCAACAGCTGTATAAAGTAGACAAAGAGGTGAAGACCTGTGGTGGTACTGTGTTCCCCAAAATATTGTGTACCCTAATAAACTTATCTGGGGTCAGAGAACAGAAAAGCCACTAGATACTTAGGATAGGCAGTGGTAGCACACACCTTTAATCCTAGCATTCCAGAGGCAGAAATCCATGTGTTCAAGGATACAGCCAAGCATGGTGACTCATCACACCTTTAATCCCAGAAAGTGAGCCTTTAATCCCAGGGAGTGGTGGTAGAAAGCAGAAAGGTATATAAGGCGTGAGGACCAGAAACTAGAAGCATTTGGCTGGTTAAGCTTTTAGGTTTTGAGCAGCACAGTTCAGCTGAGAGTCATTGGGATGAGGACACAGAAGCTTCCGGTCTGAGGAAACAAGACCAGCTGAGAAGTTGGCCAGGTGAGGTTAGCTGTGGCTTGTTCTGGTTCTCTGGTCTTCCAGTGTTCACCCCAATACCTGGCCCGGATTTGTTTTATTAATAAAGGCTCTTTAAGATTCATGCTACAAAGACCCATCTAGACTACATGTTTCTGTACAGGATACGATACGTGGAATTCAGTGACAGCGCAGGATAAACTGCATGGAGAGCACGTGTGTGCAGTAGGAGAAGACAGGCCTACCAGGTACCCTGCAGGTCTAAAGGTGCTTCCAGAGAAGGCTCAGACTCAGCCAGTTATGCAAACGCATCTAGCTCACCGGAGACAGCCAGAAAGAGTTAACTAAATGGAAGTTAGTCTGTGTGACAAAGCCTTCTAGGGGGTTTATGAGAACCAGGAACTTTAATACCAGAGCAGGGGTCTCTGCATTTTTGCAATAATTGCTCTACAGAATTCGATTTTAACAAACCAGAAGTGATTTGGGATTTCTTTCTTTATCTTTTCTTTCTTTTCGAGACGAGGTTTCACTATGTAACAGCCCTAGCTGTCCTGGAAGTTGCTCTGTAGATCAGGCTGGTCTCACAGAGATCCACCCGGCCTCCGCCTCCCGAGAGCTAGGATTAAAGACATGTGCCACCACCCCTGGCCTAATAAATAAATCTTTAAAAAAAGAAAGACACTCAGACACACATATAGAAAAGTTGGGGTCAGGTGTGCATGTGTACATTCTGATGGGGTGACGTCTACTACTGCAACAACCTGGAACCTCAGCGCTTGGCTGCACACAGCACGGAGGGGCGGTGTCAGCTGGTCTGGGTAGGCGGTCTCTGCAGGCCAGCAGTCTCAGGCTGTAAACACCTGAAAGGAGGAAGCTGCGGTGGGAGGAAGCTGCGGTCCCTATGTTCTGAACACACCGATCAACAGTAAACACTTGTTGGATGCACCGACAACATTTGCACTTGGACCAGAGGAAGGCTTTGGCATTCCTCTTAGCCTTGCCCTGGGCGTGGGGGTGGGGCTTTGGCACGCCTGTGGTTCTGAGGTATTGGTTCTTGACATGACTGTGCCCATGTCAGACAATATACATTCACTCAGGACTCCATCCATCTTAACAGTCACATAATGGCTCCTTTGGCTCTCCGTAATGGTGCCTGCCCCTACTTCTTGCTACCCAACAGGCTGGGATGGAAGGACTGAGTGGGGAGGATTGTTGGAGCCCAGAAGTTTGAGGTAAGCCTAGGCAACATAATGAAACCCACCTGGAAAAAAAATAATCCTACTTCTTCTTTATAGATTAGGAAAACTGGTTGGCATTAGATGACCCATCATCCAAATTATAAGCTACCAGACCATGAAGAATCATATGTAAACATTATAAAGAAAACTGAGAAATAACCAATGTGTTTACTTCCCATGATTATGACATAATCCCTAAGATAAATCAGTGTAAAGAGGGAAAGTGTTATTCGGGCTCACATTTTCAGGAATTTCAGCCAATGGTGTGTTGGTTTCGTGGCTTTTAGGCCTGTGAGGGACAGAAAACAACATAACTAGGAGCTGTGGGGGAAGAATCTAGCTTTGCCTGCAGCTAGATTACGTGATTAACTTCTGGGTTAGACTGACGCTCTGCATTTTAAATGTTTATTTATTATGTACACAGTGTACTGTCTGCAGTTACACCTGCAGGCCAGAAGAGGGCACCAGATCTCATTACAGATGGTTGTGAGCCACCATGTGGTTGCTGGGAATTGAACTCAGGGCCTCTGGAAGAACAGCCAATGCTCTTAACCTCTCAGCCATCTCTCCAGCCCCCTGGGTTGTATTCTTAAATGGCGGTAATATTTCTCTCTCCTTCTTTCTTTCTGGTCAAAATGTGAGCCATCTTCTCAGGAGTTAAGAGAACTTGTTGCTTTTGCAGAGGACCCAGGTTCAGTTCCCAGCACCCACTGATGCCTCACAACTGTCTGTTACTCTAGTTCCAAAGGATCCAATACTCTCTTTTGACTTCCTTGGGCACCAGGTATGCACATGGTACATACACATACATGCAGGCAGAACACTTATACACATAAAATAAATCAATCTAAAAACATTTTTTTTTTAAAGCATGAATCATCTGGTACCTGGAACTGCCAAAGTAGAAGGAACTTGGGCCCCTGGCGCCATAGAGTATTATCCCAGAGTTTTATATAAGAAAGGAATATAACCGGGCGGTGGTGGCTCACGCCTTTAATCTCAGCACTCGGGAGGCAGAGGCAGGTGGATCTTTGTGAGTTCAAGGCCAGTCTGACCTACAGAGTGAGTTCCAGGACAGGCAAGACTGTTTCGCAGAGAAACCCTGTCTCGAAAATCCAAAACCAAAACAAACAAAAAAAAAAGGAATATATATAATATATATATATATATATATATATATATGTATGTAAATCTATTATTATTTTAGGTCTATGTCTTAGTTAGGGTTTCTATGGCTCGGATGAAACACCTGAAACACCATGACCAAAAATCAAGTTGGGGAGGAAAGGGTTTCTTTGGCTTATGCTTCCATATTGCTGCTCATCACTGAAGGAAGTCAGGACAGGACAGGAACTCACACAGGGCAGGAACCTGGAGGCAGGAGCTGATGCAGAGGCCATGGAGGGGTGCTGCCTACGGGTTTGCTTTCCCTGTTTTGTTCAGCCTGCTTTCTTATAGAACCCAGGGCCACCAGCCCAGGGATGGTACCGCCCACCACAGGCTGGGCCCTCCTCCACTGATCACTAATTGAGAAGATGCCTTACAGCTGGATCTCATGGAGACATTTCCTCAGCTGAGGCTCCTTCCTCTGATGACTCTAACTTGTGTCAAGTTGACACATAGAACCAGCCAGTACCGTCTCCCTTCATGCATCTTAATTCTCTATCTTAATTGTACAAACAGGGTTAGTTTAAGATGCTTCAAATAGTCTTTTGTAAAATGTGTTAAGTATATACAAAAGTGGATAAGTTAGTACAAAAATTGCATACATCCACCCAGCAGCTTCCTCTAATTTCATGGATACTCTACTTCCTCTCCCTCCATGGGAGTATTCTGAAGCAAATCCCAAACATCACATTTTTTTCTTTTTTTTTAATTTAATGTATTTTTTAAATGTGATGTGTATGTTGCTTTGCTTGCATACTTGTCTATATACCACATGCTGCCTGGCACCCTCAAAAGCCAGAAGAGGACATTGAATACCCTGGAACTGGAGCTACACACAGTTGTGAGCCACCACATGGGTGCTGGGAATTGAACCCACGTCCTCTGGAAAGGCAGCAAGTGCTCTTAAGTGCTGAGCCATCTCTCCAGCCCCTATCATTTCTTCTGTGAAAATTGCAGCACATTTGTCTAAAAGACAAAGATTCCTTAAAATAATTGTTTTGAGAAAAAAAAAAAAAAAACAAAACCTCGTTATCTAGTGGACGGTTGGCCACATCTAACATTCTGGCCTGAAGATTCTACTTGGGAAGACAGCATCCCCACATGGATGGCATCGAAACCTTTGACAGTAGATGAGATAACCCAGTGGGGTGGTTTGAATGTTCTTGGCCCCCATGATCTCAAAGGGAGTGGCACTTTTAGGAGGTGTGACTTGGAGTGGGTATGGCTTGGCTGGAGGAAATGTGTCACTATGAGGTTTCCTATGCTCAGGATACCACCCAGTGTCTCAGATGACTTCCTGTTGCCTTCTGAGCAAGATGTAGCCAGCACCATGTCTGCCTGCATGCCACCATGCTTCCCGCCATGATGATCATGGACTGAACCTCTGAAACTGTAAGCGAGCCCCCTAATTAAATGTTTTCCTTTCTTCTAAGAGTTGCCCTGGTCATGGTCTTCTCAGCAATAGAAAGCCTGACTAAGACACCCAGGGAAAGCGTTTCCCTGAGGGGAAAACAGAATTTTCACAAAGCAAGGGGATAGGTAAAGCAGGTAGTGATGGAAGACAGGATAGATGCGGGCCGGGTGGGAAGATGGGGTGGACATGGTCCCCATCTCCCAGACTCGGTTTCTCTTGTTGTCTTTCTTTGACAACCACTCTCAGCTCCAAACCCGTTCGCTAGGTACCCGCTGTGCTTGTGGCCACCCATGTGTCTTGGCACGTCTTTCAGGGTTCCTGGAATCGCTTATCTATTTCTCAGAAGCCCGCTTTCATCTACCTGTGTTGGAACTGCTGGAACTATTTTGTGATCATAAGAGAATTCTAAGACAGTTCAAAAGTCTTGGTGTGGTGATCTCGAAGGGAGTGGCACTATTAGGAGGTGTGACTTGGAGTGGGTATGGCCTTGCTGGAGGAAATGTGTCACTGTGAGGTTTCCTATGCTCACGATACCACCCAGCGTCTCAGACGACTTCCTGTTGCCTTCTGATCAAGATGTAGGGATGAGGCCGAAGGAGTGGAGAGAGAGAGAGCAAGAAACCTTGTTTTTTGTGCCATGATCTGGTTAGTGCTGTTTCTAAGCTTCTTAAAGCTAGCTGTCACTCTGGGCCTTTGGGGGACATGAACCCCAAGCCAAAATTTGCCTTGGTTAAATTTTTTTTTAATGCTGAATGCTGTTTATTGAAGGAGGGAAGAGGTCTTAAATACAGGCTTACAACACAATGGGAGGACCCTGGAGGGCAGAAGTTCGCTATCGATGTTTTACAATCTTGCATCTAAGCTGTTAACGCCCATTGCAGGATACACAGACAAGGAACTTCCCTTAAGCATTCAGGAGGGTGGAACCCAGCAGGGGATTAGCACAGGGAGGATATCAAGGTCAAGGTCAGCAAGTAAGGCAACACTTACCCAAAACGGGGACCAGGGCCCTACAGGTCCCCCTTTTACTAAAAAATGAGCTTCTGACTTAGGTTGCGTGGGATGTCAGCAAGTCACCTTAACCGTCATGGAGACGCCTGCCCAGGCCACACAGGCGCTCTGTCTTAGGTTGGTGAGTGCCCCCAGGCATTACCCGTCTCTGAATACTCATGATCATACAGGCTCAATCATGTGTGAGTTGCAGAATTAACTGCTGCTAAAGATCTCAAAGTGGCACTGGGCTTGCAATCTGTGTATTTGACACAGAAAAGACCCACAGAGGTCCTAACCCACCCATAGCCAGTAGGCTAAAGGTAACTGAGCCATTCCCTTCCTTAACGAGCCTTACTGCAAATTGGAGTCCTTGTAAGATGGTATCCCAAAAGCAAATGGAACTTGAGTTTATAAATTTATAATTTTCAAAGCCAATCGAAATGTATATAACTATTGAATTAAATTTATCATGCCCAATAGAATGTTAAATTATTTTCTACAAAAGAAAAACAACTACACGATTACATGATGTTCCCCTAATTAAGTATATTTTTCACTAGCAAAAAAAAAATCCAAAAAACTAAAACAAAAACAAGCAAACAAAATCACATACTTTTCCACAGCTTTCCTGCAGGCTTTCCATAAAAACTTACCATTTCTACGGGTTCTAGCCTGTCCTGAGAGCAATGCTGATATTGGAAGATATGGAAACAATACAGATGCCAGGCGGTGGCGCACACCTTTAATCCTAGCACTCAGGAGGCAGAAACAGGTGGATCTCTGTGAGTTCGAGCCCAGCCTGGTCTACAGAGGGAGATCCAGGACAGGCACCAAAACTACACAGAGAAACCCCGTCTCAAAAAAACAACAAAAAACAAACAAACAAAAAACCAGAAATCTGTTTCTGTGAAAGTGAGTATTTTGGGTAAAGATACGCAGTGTGTTATGTGTAAAAACCTCCTTTGGATAGCTGGTCTGGATAGTTTTTAAGGTGGATATTTCTTTAATGAGATGCTGAGGTAAGGAAGGTAGATTATGTTGATGGAGGGCTTAGCATATTGCCTTCAGGGTTGTGTTGAAGTCGTGGGCCAGCAATGCTTGTACGTGGGTTTTATTTTACATCGGCAAATCAAGCATCTTCTTTGTTATCTAGATTCCAGAGTAATGCGAGTAGTCATCACGTTTGCCAGGAATGTTACTAGTGAGGAATGAACCCTCTGAAAAAGATAAAAATATCGCAGGAAGGAGGAGGCGGTCCTGGCAACAAGCATCCGGAGCCCCCTGCTGGCAAAGACTAGCAAAGGCCAGTACCAACGGTGCGGGGAAAACGCTGTCACAAATAAATAGAGCCAGTCGCAACAGGAGGGTGGAAGTTGCGTTTATCTTGATGATTGGCGGGAGGAAAAGCTGAGAGTCCCCACGGGTGGAGGTTCTGGCTTGCGCCAAAGACAGCTGTGAAAGCTGGGATGCATGAAGGCTGCAGGTGACTGAAACAGGAAGCAAAGAATGAACGTTGGAGTTAAGCCAGCGGCCACATCACGAACCAATGAGGCACACGTGTCAGGTAGTAGAGCGGCGGTTCTCAACTTTCCTGATGCTGCCACCCTTTAACACAAAATTCCTCAGGTTGTGCTGACCCCCAGCCATAAAAGTATTTTCCTTGCTACCTCATAACTGTAATCTTGATCCTGTTATGAATCGAAATGCAAATACCTGATAGGCAGATGGTTTTTTTTTTTTTTTTAGACGACCCCTGTGAAAGAGGCGATCGACTTCCAGAGGGGTCACGGCCCCTACGTTGAGAACAGGTGCTGGCAGAAGATACCCGCATCCGTCAGTGTGGGAACAGCAAAGAAACTCCACAGGATAAGCTTTACCAACTCTCGCTCCATGACTGGGAGGAACTTTCCAAATGTTTCAAAAGTTTGAATTAAAGATATTCAAACGTGTAGAGAAGCCCCTGGCTAGGAACCTAAAGAGTGTATATAGGTAGATAGATAGATAGATAGATAGATAGATAGATAGATAGATAGATAGATCTAGATCTAGATTCACCTGATGGCTACCACCCCACCCCACCCCCTACCCCCGGGCTTATTTATGAAAAGATCAAGAGATTTGGCTCCGTGGCAACTATGGAACTTCAGAGATGTCACTATCTGAAATCACTAGACCTCAAGCTTTTGGACGGCACTCAAGCACTCTGTTTTTGCTACCGGCAAGGACAATGGGTTCAAATGTTATTTCAGTTGCGAGTATAATAAATTGCCTAGACATAATAGATGCTTAATCTATGTTTGGAAGCAAATACATGAATCATTAAATCAGGCTTATAGGAGGCCTATAATTTGGTGAGGTCTCAGAAGAGTAATTCAGTTATGTATTCACCCACTTCTTGCCTTGTAATTATTATGTCTTCCTCCATGGGGATCTGAGAAAGCGTGTGATAAAACAGGCACCCAAATAGAAAATATAAATAATAAATAAAGCCAGCGCCACAGCCAACACAAGGGGGTGGAATGGACTGAGATATATACAAGCAGTGACAGCAGTTAATTATCTGAGCCCAGCTACAAATCTGTACTGGGTTGTCGACTGAAAGGAATGAGGGCCAAACAGGCAGCTTATCTTGACTGCAAAGGCAGATGAGTCCGGTTTCTTTTTTTGTTTGTTGGTTTGTTTGTTTTTTGAGACAAGGTTTCTCTGTGTAGTTTTGGTGCCTGTCCTGGATCTCACTCTGTAGCCCAGGCTGGCCTGGAACTCACAGAGATCCGCCTGCCTCTACCTCCCGAGTGGTGGGTTTAAAGGCGTGCGCCACCCCTGCCCGGCGATTCTGGTTTCTTAAGTTTTATAGGGAATTAGCTTTAAGATAGAGCTTTGGTCTGCTGTTTTATTCCTGGAACATTATGGGGATGGGGTAGACAGAGTCCTGGATACTTATTCTCCAGCAAAGGCTATAGAGCTTTTCTACAGCTCTGTGCTGTAGTCTGAACTCCTCATAGGACCTGCATAGCACAGCTCACTGAGAGCAATTTTATTAGACACCAAGGAAATATTGCTCAACTGGAAACTTCCTAAATGGGAATGAAGTCAAAGAATGCACCTCCAAAGTTGAGGGAAGCACCCAGACCCTTCAACAATCCTCTCTTGGCATCACCTCCTCAGACCAGACATGGAATAAGGGTGGAGGACAGATCCTCATCGGCTTTATATTCCCTACGAAGGCCTGAAACGTGGTTGTGATAGGTGGTCACGCGGGCTTTCGTTATCAAATGAAATTTCTTCTACAAGTCTTTATTGGAAAAGTGAGGCAGGCATCGGGCCAAAATCGTCTTCAGGATGGATAACCAGCTAAAACGTCCTGACTTAAAACGTCAGAGTCATTATTAGGAGCGCTCATGGCCATTGGGGTTTATGGGGCTCGGCAAAGTGGTTCATGCTCAGGATTGTTCATGCAGCTGCAGTTAGACAGTGGCTGGGCTGGAATCGCCCAAACTGGACACAACTGCTTACTTGAATGCCTCCTGCCTGATTCAGGCAGCTGGAGACCGGAACAGGGGGAGGGGCTTACCGGGCCATTAAATATCTATAGCAAGATGGGCTTACCAGGCCTCTGAGCTCTAAAGGCACACATGTGTGCACATGCACACACACACACATGCACGTGCACATGAGTGCACACATGCAGAAATAGAACACCAAAGAGGTCATGTTACCTTTTAGTGACAAATCTGTCTTATACTGTCACTTCCACACTCCGTTCACTGAGACATGCGCAGAGTTCTGCCCAGAATGGAGGAGAGGAGAGCTAGGCTTGGAAGAGTATATGGGATCGGAAACATTGTGGCCGTCATTTTTGTAGCATATGGCCTGCAAGTTCTTCTCATTTTAAAGGTATCCCAAGGAAGTATTTTTTTCAGGGGAAAGGTAGTTACTCTGGGTTTCTGGGAGCGGAAGGGAAAAGATGCAATAGCATCTAACGGGCCTAGAATTCAGTGCTGATGAAAAAGTGCTGATGAAGGTTGATGCACAGCATTGCAACTATACTTAACACTAGTGAGTTGTTCGTGTAACATAAAATGGCAAATTTAGATACACACATACACACACTCTCATATACACTCTTTTTAAAAAAAAAAAGATTTATTATGCCGGGCGGTGGTGGCGCACGCCTTTAATCCCAGCACTCAGGAGGCAGAGGCAGGCGGATCTCTGTGAGTTCGAGGCCAGCCTGGTCTCCAAAGCGAGTTCCAGGAAAAGGCGCAAAGCTACACAGAGAAACCCTGTCTCGAAAAACCAAAAAAAAAAAAAAAAAAAAAAAAAGATTTATTTATTTATTATGTATACAGTGTTCTGCCTGCACATATCCCTGCAGGCCAGAAGAGGGCACCAGATCTCATTACAGATGGTTGTGAGCCACCATGTGGTTGCTGGGAATTGAACTCAGGACCTTTGGAAGAACAAGCAGTGCTCTTAACCTCTGAGCCATCTCTCCAGCCCTCATGTACACTCTTACATACACACACTCCCTCACACACTTACACACACACTCTCTCATACACACATACACTCACAACACTCTCTCACACATACACACATTCTCTCTCTCACACACACATACATACACACACAGCCACTGGTAAGAAGTCCGTCTGCACTGAAGAGGTCCTTGTTGAGATGATACAGACATTTAATGGCCCTGGAAACCCCCTATTCCAGTCTCTAGCTGAATAGGTCTGCCTAACCTGGCAGTGGCTGGGTAAGTGAGTAGTTGTGTCCAATTTGGACGATTCCAGCTGAACCACTGTGTGTTGTGTGTGTGTGGTGGGGGGAGGGGACGACATAGTCCTGTTTCAGGGTCTTTAATTAAGATGCCTGGTTTACCAGGAGACAGGTCTGTAAGTGTCAGGACTCCTTAGTTTCCAAAGCAGTCCCCCCAAAATGGCAGTAATGGTGACAGTTTCCTAAACAGAAGGACTTAGGCTGGATTAACAGAAGGATTTGTATCAGGTAAACAGAGGCCTAAAGGTGGGTTTCTTTTTTTCAGGCACCTCCCTTAATCCACCAGGAAACTCCCTTAATCCGTCCCAAAGGTGAACTGCGTCAGGCGATCTGGTTCCGGTTAATCTGAACAGCCTGTATCATCTAAAAGACCCCACCTGCTGCAGTATAAACCCTGCCTACTTTCCCAATGTTTCTCTTTTCTCCCTGCCACACAGCCCCAGAGATGACCTTGGCAGCTTGAACCCCAATAAACCTTTTTTTCCCCATACACAGAGCCATCTAGTTCAATGGTCTCACGGTGCCCTCGCTTACATCCACATTTTGGAAGAATTGATTTAGGGCAGACTTTGAACAACGTTGATATCAGAGAGGCTGCACCTGATGCTTCATTTAAATTGAGGCTCCTCAATAAATGAGATGCTTTCAGAGGTGCTCTGGGACCCACCTCCAACCGAGGACCCCAGGGTCCACAAATTTCAATGCCATTTTGGGGATGATGATCACAGAGAGGAAGGTTCCCTCTGGCTTGTCTGTCCCAGTCCGGGCTTCTCTGTGCTCTCACAGTTAACTGCACCCTAGACTGTCATTATTGATTACTGCAATAAAAACTCCAACTCTGTGTCGTGCCCATGAAATTGAATTTTAGACAATAGCTTTAAATCTGAGGAGTTCTATGTGAGACTCCATTGTTCCTTTTATACACCACCAAAGGGACCACTAACTATCGGAGTGTTTGACAGAATTCTGAGCCTCCCAGGACCCCAGCTCCACCAGCCTTCCAGGCAGATGTCCCGAGGGGGATCTCGGTCCCTGCTCCCCCAGAGGCTAGCAGGGTGTAGTGGGTGATGATGGGTAATGCTCTGTAGAGCCCCCTCATTTCCTATTTTCAGCTTCCTGAGGAGTGTGGCAAATACTGCCCATCATTCTCCAAACAGTTTGTGACAGTACGAATATCAACCTTTAAAATATATATATATAGAGAGGAACAATATACACTCAACAAAAGCCACGATCGTAGGTAGGTTTCTTTTTTTTTAAATATTTTTGTTAATGTGTGGGGGTGTTTTGTGTCACGTATGTCTGTGCATCATGTATGTGCTTGGTGCCCTCGGAGGCCAGAAGAGGACATCACGACCCCCAGAACTAGAGTTATAGATGACTGTGATTTACCACGTGGGTGCTGGGAATCGAACCCAGGTCTACTAGGAGAGCAGCAGCCCTCCTAACCACTGAGCCATCTCTCCAGCCCCCTAAGTAGCTTTCTTAATTAACTATTTCATATGCAATGTGCATGCTTGTGCCGTCCGTGTGTGGACTCATTTTGCTTCTTTTCAGTCTGTCCCCCAACCCCACTGGGGATGAGTCATTATTCTAATTCCTGGCACCATTGATTAGGATTTTGGGAGGTTTTGTTTGTTTGTTTGTTTTTGTTTTTTGCTGGTTCGGTTTTTGTTTTAGCAGGGTCACATCATGGAGCCCTGGCTATCCTGGAAATCACTATGTAGATCAGGCTATCCTCAAACTTACGAAGATCCACTTGCCTCTGCCTCCTGAGTGTTGGGGTCTGATTGTGGTTGTTTTTGTTTTTGTTTTCCTTTCAGACAGGGAACGTACACTTTGTATTGGTAAATTGTTACGTGCTGTTTGAGCTCACTGAGAATGTGGTTCTGGAAGTGGGGCTTCCTCTTTCCCAATTTCAGAGCCAAACATGTTTGTATCAAGGTATTCTCCAAGGCTCCTTGTCTAGGGATGGGTGGCCCCCTCCACTCTGACAGGGAGAGTAGAAAATAACAGTACAAGAATAAAAATATGTTTGGCCAGCTATGGTGGTACCCACCTATAATCCCAGAACTCAGGAGGCAGGGGTAGACAGATCTCTGTGAGTTCAAGGCCATCCTGATCTACACAGTGAGCTCCAGGGCAGTGAGGGCCACATTAATGAGACCTTGGCTCAAAAACAAACAATTGAATTAAGAAATTAACAAAAACCCCAATAACATTATGTCCTCAAAAATAACTAGAACATAGACCATTTCCAACAGAAATTACTATTGTTTTTCCCAGAATGTAGCAGTGGGAATGAGAAGCCAGGAGTTCAGCCATCCATGCAGCTCTCATCTGTGGAAAGAAACACCTTGACTTCTATGGGACATTGTGAGCACTTGATTTGGTGATGTCATCTCTATCTATTGCAATCGGTTCTTTTGCTTGAAAGCCTTATCCAAGGGGACCCTCCACTGTGCTGCGGACTCTATCAGAAACTCCAGCTGACTCCTTTAGTGGGGCTTTCTCAGTTGATTGCTGCTAATTGTTTTATTTTATGTGTATGTGTGTTTGGCCTGCCTGTATGCCTGTGTACCATGTGTATTCAGTGCCCTTGGAGGCTAGAAGAATACCTCAGATTCCCTGGAACTGCAGTTACAGATGGATGTGAGCCACCACGTGGGTGCTGGGATTTGAACCCTGGGTCATCTGGTAGAGCAGCTAGGGATCTTGACCACTGAGCCATCTCTCCAGCCCCTGATAAATGTTTTGAATACCCAATTTGATGATTCTTTGATGTCTGTCTGTCTGTCTGTCTAGCACCTGCTATTTATTCTTTTACTTTACCTTGCTGTGTTCTTAATAGACTCACTCATTTAAAGTGGAAATATGGCTATACAGATCATCCTCTAGACTGGAAAGAATACAGGGTCTTGTGTAGCCCAGGTTCATCTCACACTTGCTAGGTAGCCAAGGATGACCTCCACCTCCCAGGTGCTGGGATCATAGGTGTGTGCTACCAGGCCAGGTCATCACTAATTAGTTTTGTCTATTCTTGGACTTTGTAAAAGTGAATTAAATGGCATATAAATACAGATTCCTTTAAATTTGGCTTAGTTCACTCAACTTAGTATCAATGCAGTCTACGTCCCTTGTACCAATCTTTTTTATTTTCCTGCATTATTGCTGTGTACTCTCCCAATTTCATGATTGTCCCACAATATATTGAGCTATTCACCTGTGGAGAGGCATGAAGTTCTTTTAGTGGTTTGTTTTGTTTTGTTTTCTGGCTGATATGGATAAAACCCTGATGAACCTGCTCTTACCTGCCAGATCCCACTCCACCTTTGGCTGAGGTTTGTCCTTGGGGTGTTCATCCCCTTGTATCTGTGGGGTGTCCTGTCCATATCCTGTGACCTCAGAAAACAACTCAGCTAGCGGGCCAGTCAAGGTGGACACTGCCAGTAGACTTGGGAATGTTACACTTTCCGTGAACTGAAAGGTAGACCGAGGTGTGCCCAAGCCCATCTTCTCTCCTTGTCTTTAGAGTGAGGGTCTTGCCCTCAGTATCATCAGATCTAACTGTGAGTCCCCCAAGTTGGGAATCTAGAAGGATCAGTGATAATCTGTGACAGACAGCTAACTGCAGATAAACCCTGGGAACTTCCCTTTTCTGTAGAGAATGCAGGGGCCCATAGTTCCCAGCCTTCCTTGTTGTGGAGTGTAGTCAAGTGATGGAGGTTACCAGTGTGGGCAGAAGTACACCGCCTGGCAGGAGAGAGAGTCTTGTAACGATCCTCTTCTGGGTAGTGCCTTGTGTTCTTTCTCTTCCTGTCTTCTGGATGCTGATTCTCAGGTGACCTTCACAACCACAAGCTAAAGATGGCAATGTCTGCTGACCTTGGTTCTGAAGTGCTGACGTAGAACAGACGTCTTTCCTCCCTCCTCCCACGTCTACAGCCCCATCTCCCCATCTAGAGCTGCCTTGCTCCGAAAATGAAAAATAAATATCTACAGTGCTTGGGCCATTAGACATTTTGGGGTTAACCGAATACAGCTGCTAGCCAACCTTAACTAACGCACCTGTAATAATAGCTTGCTTTCCCCCTACTCAGGCGTCTCTGAGATATATTACTTACAAAAGAGTTGAAAAGTTAAAAATATAATAATAAAATTAACATATATACACATGCAAAAAATAAACAGTTTAGGATAGTCTAAAATGCAATTGTAAATCTCCTGCTCCCTCATCGCCCAATTGGTAGCTAGCTCTGCACCTACTACACTTATTTTTAACTATTTCTATCTTAATTTTCTTCATATCTCTACATAATATCCTTCAATTATAGTTTTAAAAAAATTATTTAATCTAGTAGCTTCCAACTATGAATGATGAATAGTTATCAAGGCGTCTTTAACCTAGTCAGGGAATGGTGGAGGGTTGGTTTTCCTACCTCCATTAACCTGATCAACAAATTCATCATAACACCCCAAGAGTCCAAATAATCCCTTACAGGTGTGCCCGGAGGCTTAGCTCCCGAGTGGTTCCAGATTCTGTCAAGTTGACAGTTAATAAATCACAGTTGCCTAAGGTCTCGGAGACGCAATATGTCATCTTCACACACCACTACAGTTGATGGCGGATGCCGATTAGTCGTTTGTCTGCAAAAGCCGATATTTAATTTGTGAGCTAGTTAAGGTCAAACCACTCTGCGGGGTGACTTGGGTGAGCAAAGTAAAGTGTCTTGCACGTCTACTTTTGTAAACAGATCTTAGGTTACCAATTAAGCAGTTCCACCTGAGCCAGCCAGCACCTCTTGCTCCAACCTAGAGGGGACAGCGAGTGACAGAGGGCATTTGCTTCTAGAGTCCTGAAAGTCACACTTAGAAACCATATTCAAATCGGATTTGAATGGTTGTCAGCTCACCACAGCATTGGCCTGGAGCCCGAAAATGAGTACAATTGTCCATCTCAAATAGTAGATCAATACAAAACAACTTCAAATATAATCTACCAGAGTCCTGGACAAAGTAATCCAAATTTTGTATTATTTTAGAAATAATCATTTTAACACTGCAACCATCAGGTATCAGCCCCAAGAGGACCATGGTCCTGTGAGGACAGTTGCTACATAGACAAAGGAAATAGCTCGTTTCTTTGTTCTCTGCATAATGTCCTGTTGTGCCCGTGTCTCGGAACCCCCCAGAGACCACCAAGGAGCGGGTTTCCGATGCAAGCATACAAGAATCTTTTTGTTATCAGATTTGAACCTGAGCCACCAACCTATGCTCCAACGCAGCGGATAGAGGAAGATTCGGCGGCCATGGGCCCACAAGTAGGGAGTTATTATAGGGAAAAATCACAAGCTGAGAATTGGCAACGTGGGACTGGGTAGAAGGGGTACGGGACAAGGTGATTTTTTGAAACTATTGGTCCAGACTTTGGGCGCAAACCCATATTTTGAAGCCATTGGTTTAGACTTTTTGGCGGGGAACCACAACTTGCTGAGCAGGATTATCTGAGCTCCTCAGCAGGATTATCTAGATATCTCCAGGGGCCATAAACCACAGACAGGATGGCTGCAGGGGTATCTGGATCCTGTTAAACTTTACTGCTCTGTATCCGTTCAAGTTGTCATGGTACATTCCTGAGATTCTTCCTGAAGGAACTGAGTACAGCAGGCAGTCTAAGATGGTGGCCCTTTCCTTAGGATGGAGCCTGTAAAGTTAAGTCTAGCCCTTCACCGTCCAAGCTGATTTTTTGTGCTGATTCATGTTCCAAGGTGATGACATCATTAAACCCACCACTGCCTGTTCTTCACCGAATTTTTCCTCCTGTTAATATCTCCACCATTGAGTTTTTTCAGACATAAATAAAATCAGGAACTCCTATTTGGTGGTGACAATTCTCACGACTCCTTCACTGATATGGCTAAATCAAGAGAATCTGTCTTCTACGGATGTGCATACCACTGATCAAAAGATAGGTAATGTTTTCACACTAGGAAAAAAAATCCCATTGTTGCTTGATCTTGGATTTTAGGTAAAACTTGATGAATTCTAAATTCATCAGTTATATAGGCTATAAAGGGTACATAAGTTATAAATGTAAAGGAAGAAGGAGACGGGAATATACCAGAACATCTTTATTCGAAGTAAACCGGTTGGGAACCTCATTGAAAACAGAAATAGATAAGCCGGACGATGGTGGTGCACGCCTTTAGTCCCAGCCCTTGGGAGGCAGAGCCAGGTGGATCTCTGTGAGTTCAAGGTCAGCCTGGTCTACAGAGTGAGTTCCAGGACAGGCCCCAAAAGCTACACAGAGAAACCCTGTCTCAAAAAAAAAAAAAAAAAAAAAAAAAAAAAAAAACATATATAGTGGAGGCAGGCATGTTGGAGAGATGGCTCAGTGGTTAAGTGCATTTGTTCTTGAAGAAGGTCCTAGTTTGATTCCTTGCACCCACATGATGGCTCTTATCGCCCCATAACACCAGTTCCAGGGCACACATGATACACAGATATGTATTGCAGTAAAATACTCATACATATAAAATAAAAGAAATATATCTAAAAAATTTTAAAGTTATCTTTAAAAAGAGGAGAAGAAGAAGAAAAGAAGAAGAGAAGAAGAAGAAGAAGAAGAAGAAGAAGAAGAAGAAGAAGAAGAAGAAGAAGAAGAAGAAGAAGAAGAAGAAGAAGAAGAAGAAGAAGAAGAAGAAGAGAGACAGGGTTGGAGAGATGGCTAAGCAGCTAAGAGCACTTTGCTGCTCATTAAGAGAACCCAGGTTGTTCCCAGCACAAACATGGCAGCTTGCAACTGTTACTACAGTTCTAGGGGATCCATTGTCCTCCTCAGGCACCAGGCACACATGTGGTGCACATGCAGGCGATGTACCCACACACATAAACAACAACAACAATAAAAATAGCGAGAAGGGCTGGTCAGATGGTTCAGTGGGTAAAGCCCCCGCAGCCAAGCTTGAGAACCTGAGTTTGGCCCTCAGAGCCGGCGAGGTAGGGGCAGAGCGCTGACTCTCACAAGTTATCGTCTGACCTCCACAAAACAAGTTATATAAATTTTAAAAGAGAGACAGTCTGTACCCTATCCTCCCAACGCCATCAATGCAGCGCAGTCCAGACAGAAACAGTTGCATGACGTCATCGCCGCGCGCCCGGCGAGCATCCCTGTTGAGACCTTCCGAGGTGCTAATTGCAGTTGGGAATTAATCATTATTCTAACTGAGCTGGAGTCTTATTTTCTCCTCAGGCTTCTCATTATTAAGTTTGCTTGAATTGGTGAGCGCGCAGACACCATCGGTGTAAATAATCATTCACTAATACACTATTAAATGCTCAGGGAGTTTTGTTTTTTACTATGCAGCCTATCATGTGAATTTATTCATGCAAAAATCAGTTATCTACTTATTGTAAAATTCCATATATTTTTTTTTTGTTTCTATATTCTAGCTGACTTTCATGATCTCGGGAGATTTAGCAAGATGTCCTTTCCCTTCTGTGGCCCGAAACCTAATGGGAAAACCGTGAGAGTTCTGCCCTTCCCAGAAATCCACCTATCTCAGAAAAAGAGTGTCAGTAAGGATCTGGTGGGAGTGCCCTTGAAAATACCTCGCTCTCCTCTGCCTCCTTGCACATTAACAAAAGTACTAAATAGTTTCACCAGGGTGAAAATAATTCAGCAAACCAGTCATTAGTCTATTACCGTGAGAATATGTAATTCTCTGTTTCCCAGACGCTGAAAATGGAAGGGTTTTTTTTTGTTTGTTTGTTTGGGTTTTTTTTGTTGTTGTTTTTTTTTTTGTTTTTTTTTTGGTGAAAGTGTCTCTCCCATCATAGCTAGAAGAAAGGCGCTCCTGTCTTTATCTTGGAGCTAGTAGGACTCAGCAGGAGTCTCACGAGGATGGGGCAGGGAGGTTGAGTCTCATGGAAAGAGGGCAGTTGGTAGGGAACCCCTGACTCTCTTTGACCCCACGGGTGGATCAGGTGCTGGGAGGCTGGGACCCCTCCACCACCACCACTCCCACCCCCGCGCGCCCTGGATCTGGGGCTGGGGATGCTGGGAGCCCCCCACTGGGTGGGTCAGGCGCTGGGATGCTAGCCTGGTTGGACCTGCGGATATCACAGTTTTTCCTCATTGTCATCCTTGAGCTTTCAGTAGGTTCTTGTCTGGACCTGTGGTTGCAAACGAGAGAACCAAGGTACAGGCCGGAATTGTGGAACTAAGCAGGTGCCCATTTCTTTTTTCAAAGAAGTAAAATCCCCAAAGAGATACTCTGAAATCTATAGCAGTGAGGTTTAATCCCTAAGCCTCAAAACTGGGATTCAAGGAGCAGGGTTTATCTGAAAGGGTTGTGTAGGGCCAGGCTCCAGCCCAGGAGACGGCAGAGTACCGCGGGGATTTTTAGAACTCCTGCTCGTCTGCTGAGAGAACTCCAGCTCCATTGTATGCATCCCTGTCCGGAACGCAGTCTTCACTGTCTTCCACACAAGAAGCACTGAAGTAGAGACTGAATCCATCTTGCTACGCCTGTTGCCGCAGCCCTCAGCTTGGCGCTGTTGAGCACACGCTGCTCACGCGCCCAGTCCCCTGGGCCCTTCCCCAGGTCATAGGCAGCAGCTTCCTGCCTTGGGCTGCGTTTCTATTCCTTCGCCTGTGCAATGTGGTGTTCCCACCCTTGCAGGGTGACGCATGGCACCTGGGGAGGGAGTGGTGATGTGGGTGTGTGTTTAAAATGAAGTCCACTTTTATTATCTCTAACCCTTCAGTGATTTCTCTAACCTGGAGTCCAAAACACCCAAAATGATCTCTACACTAATCGGGTCCTCGGGCTTTCTCCTAGTTCCCTATGCTTCACTTTGTTCTCTCCTTCCCAACCTTTATCTACTTAACTCCTCATCTTTAGCTCTCTGCTTCAGGGTCACTTCCTTACAAACGCACTTCTGGAACTCTGGTCTCCATGGTGACCGCTCCAGTAGGGCTGGCGTGATTCTTTCCCCCGTAGCATTTTCTCCAGCTTGTTTATCAGTAGTGTTATTATCGGTAATCCGTTCCTCTAATTTGACTTGTAAATTTCATGAGTGTGAGGAACCCGCCCACTTCACTCAACGCTGAGAGCTTAATAGCAACCCATGATGTGTGTGTTAGGACTGATTACAACAGATGGTGTGCTAGTCCAGTGATGAAAAAGACCAAGAACTAGGGAAAGGCTGGAGGAGTGAAGGGCCCCCTGGTTTGTGAACCTAGGAAGAATTCATAACAGTGAGTTTGCCATGGCTTGCCACGAAGTCCGCAAAAGGGGACCAGGAAAGGTGAAACATGCCTTTTCAGCTCTGGGCATCACAGTGGGGGAGGGGGAGGGATGTTTTTATGTGTCCTTGCAAATGTGGACGCAGTACAGAGGAAGAAAATACACCCTGTTGGGAATCACACGGTTGGTCAACGGAAGATCCGATATTCAAACAGGCTCTACACTTAGGTATCTCCTTTTACACCAAGCTGCTTTTCTCACGGGTAGGAACCATCAAGGTGCAGACTCATACTTACCAGGCACTTGGTGTTGCCCTGGAATCAACAGTATCTGCGTTTGCCATTTTATTATTCTTCAGTCCTCCCTGGAGTCTGTGTTGTGACAGCGATCACTGGAGATTTGTGTGGAATGCTCGAATTCTGTCCTTTTCTGTTGGTATCTTTCCCCTGTTACTGTAGGATGTCATGGAGAGGATGCTGATGGATGTTGGTATCTTTCACTTGTTACTGTAGGCTGTCATGGAGAGGATGCTGATGGATGTTGGTATCTTTCCCCTGTTACTGTAGGCTGTCATGGAGAGGATGCTGATGGGTGTTAGTATCTTTCACCTGTTACTGCAGGCTGTCATGGAGAGGATGCTGATGGATGTTGGTATCTTTCACTTGTTACTGTAGGCTGTCATGGAGAGGATGCTGATGGGTGTTGGTATCTTTCACTTGTTACTGTAGGCTGTCATGGAGAGGATGCTGATGGATGTTGGTATCTTTCACTTGTTACTGTAGGCTGTCATGGAGAGGATGCTGATGGATGTTGGTATCTTTCCCCTGTTACTGTAGGCTGTCATGGAGAGGATGCTGATGGATGTTGGTATCTTTCACTTGTTACTGTAGGCTGTCATGGAGAGGATGCTGATGGATGTTGGTATCTTTCACTTGTTACTGTAGGCTGTCATGGAGAGGATGCTGATGGGTGTTGGTATCTTTCACTTGTTACTGTAGGCTGTCATGGAGAGGATGCTGATGGGACTGCCTTTGGGAATCGATACTGATGGAGCTCACGGCAGAGCTACAGGTGGCAGAGTGGCAGGGCAGATGGCAATGGAGCTAGGAGATGGTCATTCCTGGCTTAGGAAAGGCTTTAGACAGCTGCAAGGGAGCAAGGTCAGTGAAATGCCAGGGATGCAGTATGGTGCTCCAGGTCACATGACACCCTTCCCACTGCTAGAAAACAACGCTGGCCATATTCCTATCACACCAGGGATCCTATTAGAAGAAAGACACACTCTGTTTTGTGATTTCATTTGTATGAATGTGTGTATGTATGTATGTATGTATGTGTATGTATATATGTATATGTGTAAGTATGTATGTGTGTATGTATGAATATGTGTATGTGTGTGTGTGTGTGTATTTGTGTGTATGTGTGTTAGAGAGGGAGGAGTGTGGTGTAGGAGGGGCTTTAAGGAGTTGGAAACAAATCATTGTCAGTCCATGCTTTATACAGTAGTGTTCTATTGATTAAGAGAAAAATGACCCCTGCTAGCCTCTTGGTTGGCTTCTTTGATCCACAGCTTTAATTTTAATTGTTTTAGAAGGACATAATTGACCCAATGAGAACATTTTTTTCTTTTCCTTTCCTTCTTTGTCTTTTGAGAGATGGTCTCCCTGCATAACCCTGGGTATCCTGGATCTCACTATTCACACCAAGTTGGTCTTAAGCTGGCAGAGATCCACCTGCTTCTGCTGCCTCCTGAGTGCTGGGATTAAAGGTGTGCACTACCACACCCAGGAAAATGGAATTTCTCCTGTAATTTAGAAATTGTAAAATCTCATCTTCACATCAATTCTGTGGCATTAAAAATATAGAATATATAATGAAGGTCTTAAAGAATCATACTTACTCAGTTTGAAAAGTACACTAAGAATTCTTATTTCTAGATATTTATGCAAAAACTAATTTTCAGCTGGGTGGTGGTGGTGCATGCATTCGAGAGGCAGAGGCAGGAGGATCTCTGTGAGTTTGAGGCCAGCCTGGTCTACAGAGCTAGTTCCAGGACAGCCAGGGCTGTTAGAAAGAAACCATATATATATATATATATATATATATATATATATATATATATATATATAACCATAAAAAATAATAAAAGAGTTTTTATATCTTTGTCCCCTTTCAAGCAACTGTAAAGACTTTTATTTCATTGCTAGTTCCTTTTATTTACAAGGCTTTATGCTAAATGACCCAACTTAGGCAGGTGCCTTAAATGAAAGAAACAAATGGACATATGGAGAGAAAGAAAAACAGCCCCTGAACACACAGGCTGTGGTGTGCTTTTCATGTGTCCTTGGCATCCTTTTGTGTTGTGGCTTTGAATCTAGTTGGTGGCTATCTGCAGGGGTACGTGCACGTGTTTAGAACCAACCTGGGAGACATCAAGCACTGACTATCACCTATTAAATCAATCATGCATCTGAGTCATTTTAGAAATGAAGGTTATTTAACACACCCATTCCTCCATATCCAATCCTAAAAGCTGTACAATACACTTAAGGTGGTCTTTAAATAAAGTCTTAACTTATCATTTATTTCTGGTCATTTATCCCCAGCCAAGCGTATGTGAGCCCTTTCTCCCTCCCTCCCTCTCTCCCTCCCTCCCTCCCTCCCTCTCTCCCTCTCTCCCTCCCTCCCTCCCTCCCTCCCTCCCTCCCTCCCTCCGTCTCTCTCTCCCCTCCTTCACTTCTTTCCTTTTTCATTTTCTTTTTTTTCTTTAAATTTTGAGAACAGGTCTCACCCTGTAGCCTTGTCTTATCTCAAACTGGCTATCCTCCTGCCTCAGCCTCTTACCATTCGTGGCTTGTGTACACATTCTTGAAATAAAGAACTATCAAATCCACCATCACTTCACTGATTCTGGGTTTAGTGGTTGTTGTGGTTTGTGAAATCTCCCACTTTCTCAGTCTCCCCTCTCCTCCTCTCTCTTTTCCTCCCTCCCCCCCCCCAAAGTTACTATTTAAGTAAGTGTTAAAATGTCAGTCCTAGATTATCAGGAATCAAGTCTGGGTGGGACTGGTCTGGACAGTGCAGGTGCTCTTAGGCATTTCTCCTGCTCAGGAACTTGGCCTCGGGCCTCAGGGAAAGACTCTTCTTGGTCCTGCGGGTGGGAGGATGGGAACTGTTCATATTTTCTTCTAGACAGGCTTCCTATGTAGCTAAAGAAATGCAGCTAAGCCAGGTGGCGGCAGTGGTGGTGGTAGCAGTGGTGCATCCTTTTGATCCCAGCACTCGGGAGGCAGAGGCAGGCGGATCTCTGTGAGTTCAAGGCCAGCCTGGGCTACAGAGTGAGTTCCTGGAAAGTTACAAAGCTACACTGAGAAACCCTGCCTCGGGAAGAAAAAAAAATGCAGCTAAAATTGCATCTTTCTTTTCTCTATGTAGTTCTGACTGTCCAGGAACTTGCTCTGTAGACCAGGCTGGCCTCGAATTCACACAGATCCACCTGCCTCTGGGATGAAAACTGTGCACCACCGCTGCCCGGCTAAAATTGTATCTCTATTATTCTCACTGGCCTGTAGGATTCGAAGCTATAGGTTTCTCCTTGCTTCCTGGCTGTCTGTCTGGGATGGAACAACACATTGCAGAGGTGAAGGGGTAGAAATGGAGTAGGAGGCAGGAGGCTGCTGCCTATAACCTGGGTAAGGGCATGGATTTTATTGACCTTTGTTCTATTCAGTCATAATCTTGCTCCATTGGGCAGAATTATTTGTTCTCTGAGTGGTATTATATATGCCTACATACCCACATTGTGTGTGTGTGTTATAATAGAAGTTAAGATTTGATTTTTGTCAGTGTTTTCTGTTTGTTTGTTTGTTTGTTTGTTCAAGACAGGGTTCTCTGTGTAGCCCTGGAACTCACTCTGTAGACCTGGCTGGCCTTGAACCTGGAGATCCTCCTGCCTCCCCAGTGCTGGGATTAAAGGCGTGTGCCACCACTGCCCAGCTGTCTTTTCCTTGGCTCTTGGCTCCCAGGTTCTAGAATACAATCTCTAGAGTCATAAGAGTTTCTTTGTAGGTTACCATGCCAACTAGTATTTGAGGCCCCAGACAGCTTTCAGGACTTTGATCAAAACCTTTGATCAGAAGCCTGGTGCTGCCAGCAGCAAAAATATACAAAGTAGGATCTCAGCCGATGATGACAAAGCTAACACCTGGAAGGAGCCAAGGGCCTTCCAGAGGTCAAGCTGAGGCTCAAGGAGCCTTGGTGATATTGGCTTTTGATTATCAGCCGTTTCCTGCTGTGAGTGTCTTGTGTGCTGTTGTAGCTTTCCCATCATTGATTGGGCACCATTTCCCCTCTACTAAAGGAATATTTAGATAACCTTGTCACTGACAGCTATGCTCAGCCAGAACCCCAGTTCAAGCCTCCCTGTAATTATCGTCATTGACAGCATCCGGCCAGGACCATCCCCAGATGGAGGAAAGTACCTTATCAGAGATACCTCTGTACTCTCTGAGAACAGACTTAAGCATCCGGGCTACCTGTTTGAAAAAGTCTGGTGGATGTGCCAATTAAGCTTAACTTCCTCCTTTCCCAAACCTTACCTCTAGTTCCAGATCTCCCTTTAACTATCACCAGAGGCATCTACCTGTACACAGGTTGCCTAGGGACCAAACACACTTTCCCCCACCCTGCAGAAAAACAGCAGATAGCTTGGACAGATAGGAGCCACAAGAAAAAAGAAGGCAGTTTTATTTTCTCCCATTGACCTAGCAACTTATAGATTCTTAACATTTTCTACCAATCACGTTTGAGACTATAGTGGAGCACATAAGAGCCCTCTTCTTAGATATTACCTGAATTTAGCCTTTAGTTAATTCATTAGTCACTTCCCCTTTGGGAAAGTCACTGCCCCTCTATGTGACTCTATCACCCCTCCATTGGACCCTGGAAACCTGACAATCACTGCCTGAGGAAACTCTTACCTGCCTTTATGACCACACAGGAATTCAGGCCTGGTGACCTGGCTGGAGAGGAGGATTGTGATATTTTGGGTATATAACTGTAAAGCTAGAGACAGAAGGTTGAATTAAAGTGAACAGACTAAAGAGCTCTGTGTGCTGAGATTCTATTTCCTGAAAACAGTCCTCTCCGTTTGCAGTTTCTCTCCTGAGCCCCTGGGATCTATAATATCAAGGCTGGTCCCTCCAATATTATACAAGTGCCTGGAACTTCATCAGACCTCCTACATCACACCTCTGGGAGAGGAGAGAGGCTAGAGACTGAATTTATTGCCGAGTTCCTCGAACTGTCCCTCCGATACCGTGCCTTGCGAATTTCTTCCATTTGCTGATCTTTTATAACAAAGCAGCCACAGAAAGTAAAGAGCTTTTCCGGGGTCCTGGGAACACCCCAGCAACTTGTCAGTCCCGAGGAGCTTTGGCTTTGCAGCCAACTTAGGAGTAACCAGGGGAATGTTTATCACTGGCCTCCACAGTGAGGGTCTAATGCTAACGCTGAAGAACCAGTGTCAGGACAAAAGGACAGACGTCTCGGGTGATGTGGGAGAAGCGGAGCGGTAATCAGTATGAGAAGGAGAAAGCCTTTCAGTTTTCACCATCTATCAGGGGATACTTTGAAACTGGCTTATGACATATATGTATGTGTATTTGTAATGTATATGTATACACCCTTCCTTCCTTCCTTCCTTCCTTCCTTCCTTCCTTCCTTCCTTCCTTCCTTCCTTCCTTCCTTCCTTCCTCCCTCCCTTCCTTCCTCCCTTCCTTCCTGGGGTCCAACTGAACCCAGGCCTTCACATACATTAGGCAATCACTGAGCCGCGTTCCCATCCCTCATACATATTTACCAAACAAATACTCAGCAGCAGGCACTGTGCTTAGAGCTGGTTATAAAGCACAAAATTATCCAACTTGTCAGAAAGGCACACAGATACATGCATAAATAGTGAGCAGGAGGCCAGCAGAAGTGTGTGTTAGGGTGGCCCAACCTGACATGTCGGTACAGGCCTGTCGTCCCAGCTACTAGGCACGGCCATGCAGGGATTTGAAGCCAGCCCAGTGAACCTTAAGATACTTCTCTCTCTCTGCATGCAGATGGCGATATCGCCTGCCTGGTAAGAGAGTGGGGGAGGGGAGGGCGGAAAAGCAAAGGAGCCACTTTAAGCCTCCGTCCCTTTATACCCTGTGGCTTAGTCCAGCTGTTCTCAGCCACAGCTGCATGAAGATTCCCCTGGGAGCTTTGGAAGACATACGCACTGGGGCGGCGATACCTCAAGAGACCCCGATGTAATTGTTCTGGGCGTCAACATTTTCTCCAGAGCTCCCATGCGACCGCGCTGGGTGAAAAGCTGAAGCCCGAATATTGGCGCTGTCAACATCCCGCTGCGCTTTCGTCCGGGGTTCAAATGTTGCTCGTCAGTTAGAAGGCATGAAACTTAAGAGTTTTAAGTGTGACCCTGAAAATAATGCTTTCTTGATTTTCTTTACTCACATATACAAACAAATAATGAAGCATTTTTAAGCAGGTTGGTTATTTCAAAGTTCCTTTCCTGATCATGCCACAAGATCTTTCTTCCGCTGGCTTGGGAAAAGCAGGCCACTTCTGAAGGACCACTGTGAATTTCCAGGTTTTTATTGATTTTTAGAAAACTGACTAATTTCAAAGTTCATTTTCATTGGTGGTTTCCCCAGCTGACTCCAGACCCGTTGGGTCTCAGTGCAAGAACCAGTCAGAAACAATTGCCTCCTGTGAGTTCCACAGGGCAATTTGCCAATGAACAGACGGCTCGACAAACTTTTGCCCTGCTCAATTTTTTTCTTTTGAAAGGAGTGTGACCATATTATTAAACATCAAAAAAAAAATATTTACATTATTTCATGTGTATGAGTGTTTTGCCTGCATGTATGCATGACACCGTGTGTGTGCCTGGTGTCCTAGGAGTCCAAACGAGGGTGTTGGACCCCTGAAACTGGAGTTATGGACAGTTTTGAGCCGTTGTGTGGGTGCTGGGTACTGAACCCGGGGTCTCCACAAGAGAAATCAGTCTTCTTAACTACTGAGACATCAGGTGGCGGGCTCACATAACTGCCTGCTGATCTTCACTAGCTGGCTGGGCCACATCCTTCTCGAGGGATCCCAGAATAGATGCCCTGACTCAATGGCTGGTCATGTCAGCCCACGGTTCTTCCCACTCGTGATGGAAGATGAGGGTCAGCTGCTTTTCTCCTCGCCGTGTGCTGTGGTCTGACTGCTCCTGTCCTTTCACAACTCACATATTGAAGGGTTGAGGAGACAGCTCGGTGGGTGACGATGTTTGCCGCACAAACACAGGGACCCAACTGAATCCCCAGAACCCTTGAGGAAAACATCTGGCACGCCTATGCATGCCCGTAACCCCAGCATTGTGGGGAGGAAGGGGTAGAGACAAGCGTACCCTGAAGCTCACTGGTCAGCCAACCTAGCTGAGTCTGGTTCAGTGAGGGATCTTGTCTCAAGGCAACTGTGGTGGTTTGAATGTCATTGGCTCGCATAGGCTCAAGGGGAGTGGCGCAATTAGAAGACGTGACTTTGATGGAGTGTGTGTGGCCCTGTTGGAGGACGCACGTTACTGGGGGTGGCCTTGGAGGTCCATTGGAGGTCCAATGCTTAAGACAGGCTCAGTGTCTCTTCCTGCTGTCTGCAGATCAAGATGTTGAACCCTCGTTCCTCTCCATCACCGTGTCTGCCTGCGTGCCGCCATGCTTCCCTCCGTGACGATAATGGACTAAATTTCTGAACTCTAAACCAGCCCCAGTTAAATTCTTTCCTTTATCAGAGTCGCCAGGGTCACGGTGGTGTTTTTTTCACAGCAACAGAACACTGACTAAGACAGAGTGAGAGAAGACACCGGATGTCTTCCTTTGGCCTCTACATTCCCAGGCACAGGCATGTACACCTGCAGACTCACATGGATGCAACATACACACACAGAGTGTGTGGAGGGTGATAAGAAAAGAAATTCATACATTGAAATCGAATGCAGAATGTGTTGGGATTAGGAGATAGGAACTTTGGGAGGTGACGAGGTCATGAGGGTGAAGGCTTTGTGAATGAGATTAGGACCCTTGTTTATTGATTTATTTGAGATGTATTTGTTATGTACACAGGTGCTTTGTATGTATGCCTGAAAACCAGAAGAGGGCATCTGCTCATAAGCTGCCTTGTGGGTGCTGGGAATTGAACCCAGGACCTCTGGAAGAGCAGCCAGTTCTCTTAACCACTGAGCCATCTCTCCAGCCCTGAGATTAGGGCCCTTATAAACGCAGCCCAGGGGATCTTGTTTGCCTCTTTGCCTGTCCCTCCCACTATTCAAGGATACATAGATGATACCCTGAGGAGTAACCTAGCATCAGACACTGATCTACTGGGACCTCGTTTATGGTTTTTCCAGCCTCCAGGCCTCA
The DNA here is from genome assembly GCF_004664715.2 of Peromyscus leucopus. Taxonomy (NCBI): domain Eukaryota; kingdom Metazoa; phylum Chordata; class Mammalia; order Rodentia; family Cricetidae; genus Peromyscus; species Peromyscus leucopus. The sequence goes on along the minus strand of NC_051078.1, from coordinate 12,840,477 downwards.
ATTTCTGCTGTTCATAAAAATAAATATATACTATAACAATATAAACAAACTTCTCCTCTTTATAAATATAAATCCTTAGCAGCAGACATAGAACAAGATAGTCCATACTCATCTCATAACTCATTTGTACATCTGTATCTCTCCTCTTTAATGCCCACTGACACTGAGTTCAGGCCCCCAAGATCTTGGCAGGTTTAGGAATTAAGGTTAGAACAGAAAATGGAGCTAGAAGCTTTGTTTTAGTGGACGACTGAAAATGAAACCAGAAAACGAGATAACTTAGTCCATTAGTAAGAAAATTAATCTAATTATAAAGATAGTATGGAGGGGGTGGAAAGGGGTATGTAAACCATGTGTGCCTCTGAATGTCAACAATCTCAGGAATCAAGGAATAGAGCTGGAAGGATGGTGGAGAGTGAGTCCAGCTTGGCTACATAGTGAAAACCTGTCTCCAAGCGTAGTAGTGAGAAGGAAGGAAGTCTCCATTCATTTTTACGACTTAAGTTACTATATGTATAATTTCTTAAACATATAACATACTAGTTACATTACTACAATGTACTCATTACATAACAGAGACTTGTTTTCTTTTTTCGAATAATCAAGGATTTGGAAACTTTCGGTTGGTTCATTTCCCTTTTAACAGTCTCCTCCCTTTCCACAGCTTAAATCACACGCCACACGGGTCATCTATTTCCCCACAATTCCTTTCTTTGGTGTCTTCTAAAGAATGAAACCAAGAAGGCAAATGCAGCGAAGTGAAGTTCTCTGTATCTTGAAACACAAATATGCTCAAAAGATGGAGGTATGTGTCAAGGACAGTATAAGTTAGGGGCCATCAAAATAAGGAGAATGTTTCAACAACAGGCAAAACTGGTGCCTTTACTTAAAGGAGCATCAGAAAGATTGAAAAGGCCTCCTTAAAAATAAAAATCCTTTTCTCATCTCCTTTCCCATTTCTAAATACAAATTGTTAGCAAATGATTATGATGAATAATAACACGGCATTTAATTTCCTGCCAGCTGAGGTCTGGCGGAGTTGAAGCACGCTGAACCTCAGGAGTGCGTTGTTTTAGAACCTAACAATTAGCTCGTGATGATGGGAGTAGAGGTTACCATGGCAACCTGATCTCACAGCTCTGTGTGAGGCCGCATTGTGTCCCTGTTTGAGTGGCAGAAGCTGGTGGTTGTGATGTCTACTCCAGACAACACTGAGGTACAAATAGGAAGTTTTCCTTGTGAAAGTTCAGAAAGGGTAGGTCCTTTGAAATCTGCAGAGGAGGATGGTGTGATTTTTTTTTTCTTTCTCAGTGCCATGACAATTGGAAATTACAATCTCTGAAAAACCAATTGCACAGAAATGTCATGAATGGTTAAAAAGGATTGTATGTAGTTTTTATTCATTCAGTGCTGCTGGTTAGGGCGCCTCTGTTCAGGGAACAGAGCATGGATCTCTGCTCTGCCCTCACAGCCATATTCAAACACACTAGATACCACAACTAATTTATTTACAAAGAGTGTCTTTGTTTTGGTCACTGAATCCAGAACCTGGATCAGAGTCTGGTACACAGTGGGGTTCCACCCTCATCACCCCTGAACCAAAAACAACAATACTAATTAAACTCCATTATGTGCTAGACTCTGATCCAGGTTCTGAATTCAGTGACCAAAACAGGCACGCTCTGTAGTAAATACATTACTTCTGGTATCTAGTGTATTTGAATGGTCCCATACATCTGTAATTTTAGCTACAGGGGAAGCTGAGGCAGATTACTTGCAAGTTCAAGGCCTGCCAGAGTCATGGAGTGAGTTCAAAGCCAGTCTGGGCAAGTTAGTGAGCTCTTGTCTAAAAACTCAGATATTTATATGGGTGGTAATGCAGCTCAGTGGTAGAGTGCTTTCCTAGATAGTAAGGCCCTGGGTTTGATCCCAATAGCATAAGAAAGGAATGAGGGAAAGAAGATACTTGTGTAGTCGAAAAGCGAAAGCAGGTGAGCCATGCAGACATTTGTGGAAGAACATTCTGGACAGAATGACCTTCTGGCCAGAATGACCTGTGCAAAGGCCCTGCGGTAGAAATATGATTTCCATGTTCCAAGAGCACTAGGAAAACTAGAGTCGAGTGATTGGAAGGCAATAAAGATAAAATCAGAGTAAAAAGCAAGGGTGAGACCATTTAGGACTCTTTTAGTTTGGATCTAGAATGTTCGCCACTCATGTGTCCCACTGAGTTACCTTGTCAGCCTTAAAGCTATACTTGTTGTTTTTAAAATATTTGTTTTTATTATTTTTAGTTGTATGTAAGTGCCCACTGGTACACACATACATGCACACACACATGTAGACCTGAGGGAGGCCAGAGACATAGGATCCCCCTGGAGCTGGAGTTACAAGCAGTTGGGGATGACCTGACTTGGGTGCTGGGAACCAAACTCATGTCCTCTGCGAGAACTCTTTTAAAGGTGGTGGTGCACACCTTTAATCCCAGTTCTCAGGAGGCAGAGGCAGGCGGATCTCTGTGAGTTCCAGGCCAGCCTGGTCAACAGAGTGAGTTCCAGAACACCCAGGACTGTTACACAGAGAAACTCTGTCTTGAAAAGCAAAAAAATAAAATAAATAAATAAATAAAAACCCCAAACTGGGCAGCAACAAAACAGTTTTTGTTTGTTTGTTTTCAGAGCTGAGGACCGAACCCAGGGCCTTGTGCTTGCTAGGCAAGCACTCTACCACTGAGCTAAATCCCCAACCCCTTTTCTTTTCTCTCTCTCTCTCTCTCTCTCTCTCTCTCTCTCTCTCTCTCTCTCTCTCTCTCTCTCTCTCTCTCTCTCTCTTTGGTTTTTCTCTGTGTAGCTTTGGAGTATGTCCTGGAACTCACTCTGTAGACCAGACTGGCCTCGAACTCACAGAGATCCACTTGGCTCTGCCTCCCGAGTGCTGGGATTAAAGGCCTGCGCCACCACCGCCCGGCTGCAACAAAACAGTTTTAAGTGTTGTAAGCTATCTCTCTACCCGCTTTTCTTGAGATGGCATTTCAGCTTGCTTGAATGGGTTGGGTGCCTCTCGAACCTCTGGCAACGTGGTGGGAGCCCGGAGAGAGGAAGTTCAGAATGGTGTTATAAACTTAAGAACTGGCAGGGCTGAGAGGCAGCAAAGAAATCATAGTGAGAGAGAAGAATCAAGGCAGGGGGCTGAACCAGACAACTCCACCCCGTTGACAAGTCAAGCCCGAGGCGCTGCAGATGAGGAGAAACAAAGCCGAGAAAGAAGCGTTGAGGAATGGGCTGTTGAGGTGGCTCATTCGTAAAAGCACTTGCCGCACAAACCTGATAGGCTGAGTCTGATTCCAGATCACACTGTGGAAGGAGGAACGGACATCCCCAAGCTGTCTCCTCCACATGGGTAACAGCACACACAAGCCCCCTCCTCTGCCCACCCCATCTCCCATTCTCCCTCTACACCCCCCCCAGATCCCATTCTCCCTTTAAACACACACACACACACACACACACAGATCCCATTCTCCCTCTACACACACACACACACACACACACACACACACAGAGAGAGAGAGAGAGAGAGAATAAAATTTAAAAATTGCTAAGAGTTTTTAAGAATGAGTGCAGGTCCTTACAGAAAAGCCAGTCAAGGTTTTCGTTGGTAACTTAGACTGTTTCCGTGTGGATCCTGAAACATGCCATGGGCTAAATTAGTGTAACATGGGCATCTTCCTATAATTTATAGTGTAGTCTTGTCATCTGATAAAATCTCTAATATTATAGATTCAGGGTCACTTATTGTTACAAAATAGTCATGCATAGTTTAAAAAGAGGGTCCACTTAATGTGGCTGCTAATTCTACATTATTTAATATATAGATAAAGTCTCACTATGTAGCCTATGCTGGCTTGGAATTGACTATCTAGACCAGGCTGGCCTCAAACTCATAGAGATCCACCTGCCTCTATCTCCCAAGCTCTGGGATTAAAGGTGTGCACCACCATGCCTGGCCCTTTAAATTTTCTTTTAATTCCTCATCATCTGGGAGTCCAGGCTGTCCCTAGGAGATGCCTATTAACAGGCGCATTTATATTTTTTCTTTTGCCTTCCAGATAGTTCGTCCGTTATTGGGCCTTAAAGAACACTTAGTAAGTTAGACTGTGGACAAACAAAAATCAATGAAACACTGTCCCTGTCGAGGCATTAACATAGTCTCGTGGGAGAAAGAAACATTTAAAAAGACAAAAAGTCAAAAGCAGCACACTCTGGGAGCCTGGGGGAACTAGCCACTGACTCTGTTTGGGACAATGGTCACAGATGGGTTAAGACAAATATCGTCAGGATTGTAAGTAAGGTTACGCTGTAAACAAAACTAGCAAAAATCAATCTACAGAGGATAAGATTAACCACCAGGAAAACGTGTCCAAATGCCTTGCCTTTAAGTATGGTAACGCGCTTACACTCTTCAGTTTCTGCTATCCACAGAGGTAAATTCAAACTTGCCATGACTTTCCGTTATTCCCGCATAGATTTCCAGCTTTGCCTCAGGTTAGTGGCTAGTTAGCATTTTTAAAATCTGGGAATCATAGATGAATACCCAACAAAGAGTCTCCACTTGAACGAGTTCTGATTTTCCTCCTCCATCAAGGGTTGGGGGCTCCTAGAGACTCTGCCTCTAGGGGGCGCTCGAGGGAGGCCGACGAGGTCAGGGCGGCTGCTGATCCCGCGGGCAGCTTTGTCGTCCCGCAAGCCGCAGTCCCTTTTCTAGCAGCAATGGAGTCCGGTTTGCAGTTTTGGCAGCACCGGCAGAATTGGCTTCACCGTGCCCGGTGCAGAGAGCGAGCGTCGGCAGAATTCTAATTTAAGCAATTTCCGCCCCTTTCTCTCTCCCCCTCCCAGCACGATGGGTGATCGCGGCTCCCTGCCTTTGTGGTAACTTTAAGGAAGGGACCTTTGCCAAAAGCTGGAGAGGTGCTTGGTTGTTACATCTCAGCGGGCAAAGGAGCATTGCCTGCACCTGCTGGGTTGAGACCAGGGATGCTTCGAAATAAACATCCTCCTGCACACAGGATAGCACCCCCCCCCTCCCCAAGGGATTCCACCCAATGGAGCACCAGTAGCAGGGCTAGGACCTCCCCCCACTCCCACCCCCGCCGCTTTGTTTTTAACCCCTTCAGTTAAAATGTCATGTACTACTCAAGACTATGCATAGTTAAAACACCTTTGGAAAGAGAGAAGGAAGAAGGGAGAGAGGGAAGGAGGAAGGGAAGGAAGGAAGGAAGGAAGGAAGGAAGGAAGGAAGGAAGGAAGGAAGGAAGGAAGGAAGGAAGGAAGGAAGGAAGGAAGGAACTTTAACCCCAGCACTCATGAGGCAGAGGCAGGAGGATTTCTGTGAATTTGAGGCCAGCCTGGTTTACAAAGGGAGTTCCTGTTGTAGAAAATTGGTTTTTGTTTGTTTGTTTGTTTGTTTTTTCAGAGCTGAGGACTGAACCCAGGACCCAGCGCTTGCTCTACCACTGAGCTAAATCCCCAACCCCTGAATATTGTTTTAAGATATGCTACATTTGTTTATGCTGTGGAACATTTGTTTAATGATGCAAAGATGTGTTGCATTCTTTTATGTTGCATTTGTTTAACTCTGAAGCTGTGTTACTGTGCCTGTCTAAAACACCTGATTGGTCTAATAAAGAGCTGAACGGCCAATAGCAAGGCAGGAGAAAGGACAGGCGGGGCTGGCAACTGGAGAGGAGAAAAAGGAGAAATCTGAGAGGGAAGAAGGGGTGAGGAAAGAAAGAACAAGAGGCCTGGCTGTGGTGACGCATGCCTTTAATCCCAGCACTTGGGAGGCAGAGCCAGGTGGATCTCTGTGAGTTCGAGGCCAGCCTGGTCTACAGAGCCAGATCCAGGAAAGGCGCCAAAACTACACAGAGAAACCCTGTCTCATCCCCCCTCACCAAAAAAAGAACAATAGAACAAGAAGAGGAGGACACTAGGGACCAGACACCCAGCCCCAGCCAGCCAAGAGTAAGAGTGAAAGTAAGATATACAGAAGTAAGAAAAAGAAAAAGTCCAGAGGCAAATGGTAGATGGGAAATGCTGGTGCTGGGCGGCAGCACACGCCTTTAATCTCAGCACTCAGGAGGCACAGGCAGGTGGATCTCAGTGAGTTCATGAGTTCAAGGCCAGCCTGGTCTACAAAGTGAGCTCCAGGACAGCCAGGACTGTTACACTGTCAACAAAACAAAAAGCTGACAAGAAACAAGTCAAGCTAAGCTGGGCATTTATAGTTAAGAATAAGCCTCTGTGTGTGAATTATCTGAGGGCTGGGTGGTGGGCCCCCCAAAAGAGCAAAAGAGTAAAAAAAACCAACCAACAGCAAGTTCCAGAACAGTCAGAGCTGTTAAAAAAAATTGTATTAGATCTCTCCGTCAAATAACTGTTGTGGTTTTGACTTAATCCTGCTAATTCAGCTTTCACAAGCATTACAAAAGCAGTTAGTCTGGGCATGGTGGCCCAAGTGAGTGATCTGAACAAGTGGGTTGTCTCCATCCAGGGAGGGGGCTGTATAGAAGTTCACTGAGTTGTGAGTTCATCATGGTGGCCCAAGTGAGTGGTCTGAGCAAGTGGGTTGTCTCCATGGGGGAGGGGGGCTGTACAGAAGTTCATTGAGTTGTACAGACTTAGGATCTGGTTAATTTTGGTGTGCAATGTTTTTATTTATTTGCAAGTTTTTTTTCCCCTTTGGTATGGTGTTTTGCCTGCATATATATGACTGTGTGAGGGTGTTGGATCCTCTGGAACTGGAATTACAGACAGTTGTGAACTGCCATGTGGGTCCTGGGAATTGAACCTGGGTCCTCTGGAAGAGTAGCCAGTGCTCTTAACCACTGGGCCATCTCTCCAGCCCCTATTTACAAGGTTTACAAAAGTGAAGTTTGGGGGCTGGAGAGGTGGCTCAGAGGTTAAGAGCACTGGCTGTTCTTCCAGAGGTTCTTGAGTTCAGTTCCCAGCAACCACATGGTGGCTCACAACCATCTGTAATGAGATCTGGTGTCCTCTTCTGGCCTGCAGGGATACATGCAGACAGAACACTATATATAATAAATAAATAAATCTTAAAAAAATAAAAAAAAATTTAAAAAGTGAAGCTTTAAAAAATTTAAAAAGGAATTAACTAGGGGAAACATAAGACTTCATATTTTAAGTCAAATGATAATGAACTGTAAATGATTTATGAATTGAATCCTTACTACAAAACCTTTTTTGTCTTTACTTATTTGTTGGGAATCAAATCTGGGGCATAACAGGTGATTATTCTACCAGTAAACCATTAATATTCCCCACCAGGAATTGGGGACAAATCTTTGGGACTCATGATAAGAACTAGATACATTAGCAGGACATGGTGGTCTTGGCACTTGGGAGGCAGAGGCAGGTGGATCTTTGTGAGTTCAAGCCCAGCCTGGTCTACATGGTCTACATGTTTTTTTTTCTCAAAAAAAAAAAAATGGATACAGTACATAAATAAAGACTAGTGGTATTGTTTAGGACCATATGGTTGTTGGGGTAGAGCCTGGAGCAGAGAAGTGGTGGTTCGTTCTCACTGTGACATCATCAAGGTTATTTTATACAACCTATATTCATTTATTATTTTAAAATACCTTATGAAAAATCTTGCTCTATAATATACCACCCTAAAAACACCACACAACAGAAACCTCAGGCTGGCGGTTGGCAGGTATGTTTTATTTGGTGGTCTTCATTTAGCCAATGTTGCAAAAGTGCACTATTTTGCATAAAAGTCAGATTCAGTGAAGACAAAAATCTCATTTGCATTTTTGGCGAGATGCAGGCTTCCCATTTTGCCACTGTCCCCACTGTCTTTCTGAGTATTCTCACCCAGGCTGCTTTCTTCCTCCCTGGGGGTTCCTGACTTTGCTCCACTAGGCAGCGCCTTCTGGAACTCCAGGTGGAAGGCAACACTATCCTCTTCTTTCCTTTCCATCACCAACCCACAAAACAGCAAAGGCATTTCCCAAAAAGTCCCAGGTTCGGGAGTGGCATGAGCCTGGAGCCAGTGATTTTAAGTGAATGAAGATTCCTTATGTCTCAGGCACTGTTGCAGGCAATCCACATGTTTAACTAAATCCACTACTTTGTCTAACCCTTGTAACAGTGCAAGGAAGTAAGGAATGGCGAGTGCAATTCCACGTTGAAGGAACCAAGCAGGGCTGAGGAGGTGTCTGGAAGCTTGCTTGTTGGGTGCGTGCAAAGCCCTTAGTTCAATCCCCTACACTCCAGAAAACCGGGTGTGGGTGGCACATGCCTGTAATCCCAGCAGGCAGGAGGATCCAAAGATCCAAGCCATCCTCAGTTATAGAGAGAGTTTGAGGCCAGCCTGGGGTACATGAGACCCTGGCTCGGTACAAATGAATAAGTTAATTAATAATAAAAAATTTAAGTTAATTAATAATAAAAAGAAATCAAGATACAGAATGGCCAAGTAGCTTGTATGCACTATCAAACAAGAATTTCAACAAGCCATCTAAATTGAGGAGTGATCTTTTACACTAATATTTAAGAATAACCCAGATAGTTTGCTCAGCCGCTGCTTAGACCAGCCGGGGCTTTCTGCTTGCAGAGCCAGCTCAAACCAGCCTTGAAAGAGAACATTTTCAAATGTAAACCATCTGGTTCACACAGGCAAACCACCGGATGCCTGCTTTGGCGCGCGCCCACTGGTTGACTGCGCCCAGCCTCCTCCTCGGACTTCCGGCTCCCTTTGTGTGTTGACTCCATTCCCTCAAGTTCCTCTGGGTGGCGCTGTTTCGGGCTGGAGCGCCGGGAAGAGCTTTGGCTGGGACTTGTTTTTGCAGTGTGTTTATTAAGGCGCGCTTTCGGGATTTGCCCGCCTGGAGAAGGAAGCAAGACTGGGCAGAGGGGAAAGTCAAGCCTTGATGCTCAGTCAGGGGCAGCCGAGAAAAAAAAAACCAGAAAACAGCACGAGAAAAAGTAAAAACGACCCAAAGGATTTCCCGCGGCCTGGAGTCCGACCTCAGCAGTGACAGTATGCGGTTTTGCCAGTTGGCTGCAGTTCGGGTATCGATTGACCTCTATTTCTGAAATGTCACAAGGGAGCCAAGAGCAAGCCCACTTGGGACTCCGAGGGTTCGCTGTTTCACAGAGAAAAAAATGTCCCTGCCACGAGGGCCAGATTCCCGAGCCTTCATCAGAGAGAATTCTCTTCCTTCGTGGTGACTTCCAAATTGTGTTCCGTCTGTAAGGATAGCAGGAAAAGGAGGAGGCCGACCACGCACAAATGATTGCAGCCGGCTGGCCCGGGACCCAAACGATTAGACGGCAGCGCCACCCTGTGGTGCTCCGCATCCTGACCGTGAGCCGAGGAAGGAAGAGGATGTCTCCGAAAATGTGTGTGTGTGTGTGTGTGTGTGTGTGTGTGTGTGTGTGTGTGTGTGTGTGTGCGCGCGCGCGCGTGCGTGTGTGACATACAAGAAAAAGAGGAGAAGGGCAGCCCCTCTTTCCTACGCTGAATTCATCGTTTCCGGATTTGTTAATGCCCTCACCCAGTTCCGGCCTTGCTGGCCTGTGAACCGCCGGCCTGCCTTACCTATCTGAGCAGACCGTCTACCTCTGAGCACTTGATGATGAGTTTGTCTCCCACCCCTCTCCAAGTACCCGGGACAGTTTTCCATCTCCTCCGTGTATAGCCCACGTGGCTTACTACTGTTAGAAGAGTCCAGAATGTGGTGCCAGCCCAGCCCTCTGGCGATGCTGCCGCTGGTGGCACTATGCGGAAGCCTTCCCTTCCTGGACCGCTTGAGTAAGCCATGCTGCATCTGCTACATTTAGTTAGACACCCCAGGGGACTGCCAGAACACCTGCTTCTCTCTGAGGGTATGTCTAGCTCTTGACTCCCTAGTTTCAGCTGGGTCAGTTGAACGAACTTGCTGGCTCACCCGCTGTGAGTTCCCAAAAGATGCTTGGTTAGCTACCCTTTGGTTCAGGTTCTGCAGTTAGAGTCCCGGTGTCTGTTTAGAGGGGTAGGTCTAAAACTGGACCAAATCTCCGTGCTGTGCCTGGCCTCTGGCTATCCGTCCCAGAAGGGAGTCTCGCTCTCCCAAACTCCTCATTCCGTCCTCTCTGGCTTCTGCTTATGAAGCCAGCATCTCAAGTAGAACCCAAACTCTTGCCGAAGCAAGTCCCCCTCCCATCCCAGAACAAAACCAAGGTGGTCTACAAGCCAATCTGACAGTTTCCCCTTGGCTACGGGCACCTCTATTCCATTGTACAGTATCCACACTGGATATGCACCTCTCTCCCTTAAAGGTACACCCTTCATCGAGGAACTGGCACACACAACTCTCCCGGGCCATTAGCAAGTGTCTGGGATGCGATGCGCTCAGCACGTTGCTCCATTGTTGAATTATAAATGGTCGCTGCGGGGCACTTCTGGAAAACACTGTAGAAGGTTGGGGGAAATGACACTGAGAGTTTTAATGCATTCAAATTTTACAGTAATTTGTTACTTCTATCCCCAGATTTCTAAGTGTGTGTGTGTGTGTGTGTGTGTGTGTGTGTGTGTGTGTGTGTGTACATTCTGTGGCAATTCTCTGTTCAGTTTCTCCTGGACTGCCTGCCTCCTCTGGTCTACAGCTTATCACTTCTCACCTTTGAGTCCAATTCTTAGCAACACCAGAGACTATTGCGCCACCTACTGTCCAAATACATCCTGCCCTTTTCACTTGGAATTCTCCTCTCATTACGCCTAAAATAGCACCCTCATCCCTCCCCCCTGCCTCTCACGGTTGGGTTTGTCATCTCCATTTGTCATTTACGTCTCCATCCAGCACTGTGGGCAGCCGCCTCTAAGCCTCATGCCCAGCTGGGCTGTCTTTTATGTGCTCACAGCAGCTCTTCCAGGTGCCCACCCATGGTGGTCCTAGCATCTCTGTAAACCAAGCCACTTATGTAACCAGAGACATCAATTGGTCCCAGGACTCCGGAAGCAAGTCACTGAAATAACATTCTCTTTATCGCAGACCCGTTTCCATTGGGCATTTTTTTTACAGCTCGCTTATGCAACAACAGCCACATCAGCAGAAGTTGCGGAGCTGAATAACATAGAGTGATATTTACAGGGAATAAATCATTTAATCTATTACATAAGGCTTTAAAAATACTAGTGTTTCTCCTAAGAACTTGTGAGGTTCAGAAAAGCGAGACCCGATCTTAGCAGAAAGGCGGAGAAGTGGAGTTTCAGAAGTCCCAAGGCACACTTGGGAAATAATTAGAACAAAAGTGAAAAAATAAGCATGCCTGCGAATGTTTTCCCAGCTTTGACCTGCTTTGATTTCCAGCTGGTCACTCTCTTCAACTTTCAGTGAAGTCAGTGAGTTCAATAAATGTTCATAAGTAAAGCTTTTATTAGATAGAAATTTATTCCACTCAAAAATCACTATTTTATCACAAGATGTACACATCTGCAGTGAAAGTGTAAACGAGGAAAAAGACTACATGGGAGATTTCAATTCTGTTCTAATAGTAGGTGTATTAGAAAGCTCCGTGTTACTATAGTGAAATACCCGAGACAATTAGCTTACTGAGAGGAAAGGTTTAGTTTGGCTTACAGTTCTACAAGTAGTAGTCCAAAATCAGATGGCTTTATTCTTTGTGCCCTTGACAAAGATGTGGTGAGGCTATCCTCTTACATCTTAAGCAGAAAGACATGGAGATATTGGGGTCCCCTAGTCCTTTTCAGAGGCATACCTCTAATGACCCAAGGACCTAAGGCTTTATGAAGCCTCACCTTCTAAAGGTTTCACCACGCTTCTCACTAATACATCCCTGGCGTCAACACCTTTCACACAGGAGATTTTGGAGGCCACTGCCTATATTCAAACCATAGTATATATGTGTGCGCATATGTATGCCTGAATGTATATATGCGTTTACCTTTGCTAGGGATTGAACCCAGGGCCTTGTACATACACACCAGGTTCTAACACCATGCTACGCCACCAGTCCATAACCTATTGTTATTATTGTTTGTGTATGTTTGTGTTTGTATGGGTGAGGGTACAGTTTGTGTGTGTGTGTGTGTGTGTGTGTGTGTGTGTGTGTGTGTGTGTGTGTATACGAAGGCTCAAGGACAGCCTAACTTGTCTTTCCTCAGCAGCTGTCCATCTTGGCTTTTGAGATAAGTCCTCTCACTTGACTGGATCACGCTCATTAATTTAGGTTGGTTGGCCAGCAGGCCCTGGGATCTGCCTGTCTCTGCGTCCCCAGCCCTGGGGTTACAAGCATGCCACCGAGTCTGCCTTTTTACTGGGGCCTGGGGATTGAACTCGGATCCCCATGCTTGTATAACAAGAACATCACCGGAGGAACTATCTCTCCAACCTATATACTTAATTCTTTCAATGGTGTAATACATATGCCAGGACTCGTTATATTCTATTTATTTGTTATTTACTAACTTATTTTGAGACAAGGTCTTGTTATATAGCCCGGACTTGCCAGGAACTCACTATATCCATATCAGCCTCAAATTTACAATCCCTTACAGCTTTCAGAATGTTGGGGTCATAGGCAGATACCATCACCTCTTCCTTTTTTGTTAAAAAGTACATTTAAAGAAAAAAATAATGTATTTTTCCCTGCTCACCTACATAAACTTATAGTGGTGAGAGTTGCTAGCCTCTTCAGGAAGCACACCTTGTTCCCACCACAGGAAACACACCTTGTTCCCACCACAGGAAGCACACCTTGTTCACACCACAGGAAACACACCTTGTTCATACCACAGGAAGCACACCTTGTTCACACCACAGGAAACACACCTTGTTCACACCACAGGAAACACACCTTGTTCACACCACAGGAAGCACACCTTGTTCCCACCACAGGAAGTGCACCTTGTTCCCACCACAGGAAACGCACCTTGTTCACACCACAGGAAGCACACCTTGTTCAAACCACGCCTGTGACCCCTTGTTCTCCTCTCTCTTCAGCATTCATCACATGGGCTGCGTTTTAACTGCCCATGAATCTCTCTGCCTCTCTCAGTGAGCTGTGAACTTCTTTACATTCTTACCTATTTATTTGTATTTGTGTGTGCTCATGTGAGTTTATGTGCACTACATGTGTGTAGGAACCTAAGGAGGCCAGAAGAGGGCGTCGGATCTCCTTGCACTGGAGTTCCAACAGTTGTAAGTCACCATGTGGGTGCTGAGAACCAAGCCCAGGTCCTCTGCAAGAGCAGCAAGTGCTCTTAACCACGGAGCCATCTCTGCAGTCCTCGGCTGTGAACTCTTAGGGGGAGGGGCTGTCCCTATCCTCCAACCCAATGCTAAAAAAGATTTGTGCTCACTAGGTATTTGTTCAGTGGGCAGGTGGCTGGTAGAGACAGGGCCCTCAGGGCAGCGGGTCCAGCACTGTGAAAATGCCGGCCTAACGTTTTCTTCCCTTGACCTCTTCTCTCATTCCTTTTCCTCCTAAAACAAATCGTCAAGAGGTGCCTCAGTTGGTGGAATGCTTTTCTATCATTCACAATGCCCTGGGTCTCGTCCCCAGCACTGCATAAAGCCAGGCATGGGGGCACACGCATGTAGCCCCAGCTCTGGGAAGTGGAGGCAGGAGGATGTCCTAGTTAATGGTTTCTATTATCGCAATGAAACACCATGACCAAAAAGCAAGTTGGGGAGGAAAGGGTTTATTTGGCTGACACTTCCACATCACTGTTCATCATCAAAGGAAGTCAGGACAGGGCTCAAACAGGGCAGGATCCTGGAGGCAGAGGCTGATGCAGAGGCCATGGAGGGTGCTGCTTACTGGCTTGCTCAGCCTGCTTGCTTCCTTTTCTCTTTCCTTACTGCCTGCATGTATGTCTGCCGGCCAGAAGAGGGCACCAGATCTCATTACAGATGGTTTCCAGCCATCATGTAGTTGCTGGGAATTAAACTCAGGATCTCTGGAAGAGCAGCCAGTGTTCTTAACCTCTGAGCCTTCTCTCCAGCCCCCTCAACCTACTTTTTGTTTGTTTGTTTGTTTGTTTGTTTGTTTTTCGAGACAGGGTTTCTCTGTGTAGCTTTGTGCCTTTCCTGGAACTCACTTGGTAGCCCAGGCTGGCCTCCGACTCAACAGAGATCCTCCTGGCTCTGCCTCCCGAGTGCTGGCATTAAAGGTGTGCGCCACCACCGCCCGGCTTAACCTACTTTCTTATAGAAACCCAGGACTGCCAGCCCAGGGATGGCATCACCCACCATGGACTGTCCCCCCCCCCCACACACACACACCATGAACACTAGTTGAGAAAATGCCTTACAGCTGGATCTCTTGGAGGCATTTCCTCAACTGAGGCTCCTTCCTCTCTGATGACTTTAGCTTGTGTCAAGTTGACACACAAATCCAGGTCTCACCTACCCTGTGATGTTGGCCTGGATTGCATGAAACCCTATCTGAAAAAAAACAAAAAACAAAAAACCAACAACCAAAAACGAGAAAAATCCTCACGAGGCTATATAAGTGAGACATCATTTAGGGGACATGCTCAAATGGGAAAGGGTCAACCCCAACTCTAATTCTCTCCTAGGAGGGTCTCTGGGAGTCTCAGGGCATACTGCTAAACATCTGGTGAATCCTGGGTGTGTAGAAGCATGCTAGGCACTTTTACCCTCCCGGAGCTCTTAATCCAGGCCGTGAGGTAAGTGTTCTGATCTCCAGTTACTGCAGTGAGGAAACTAAGCCACAAAGGAACCGTAGGTTTTGACCAGCTTAGTTATAGTACGAGCCGGAGGCCCCCAGGGTGACCTCTCTCTGTCTGACTCTGAAGCTCTGTCTGTCTGTCCTCCACCCACATGCTCTGCACCAGGGACATATTGCCATCAGAAACAGTATGTTTTGACCTGAAGGGGGAAAAAAAGGAAAGGAAAGGAAAGGAAAGAAAAGGAAAGGAAAGGAAAGGAAAGGAAAGGAAAGGAAAGGAAAGGAAAGAAAGAAAGAAAGAAAGAAAGAAAGAAAGAAAGAAAGAAAGAAAGAAAGGAGGAAAGAAAGAAAGAAAGGAGGAAAGAAAGAAAGAAAGGAGGAAAGAAAGAAAGGAGGAAAGAAAGAAAGAAAGGAGGAAAGAAAGAATGGAGGAAAGAAAGAAAGAAAGGAGGAAAGAAAGAAAGAAAGAAAGAAAGAAAGAAAGAAAGAAAGGAGGAAAGAAAGAAAGAAAGGAGGAAAGAAAGAAAGAAAGAAAGGAGGAAGGAAAGAAAGGAGGAAGGAAAGAATTCAGGCTTTCTCTTGCCAAGTAGGACTTTGCAAATCAGCACTTTGCCAAGCGAAACAGAAACGCTCCATGATTCTGTAAGTCTATAATTGGTTGAATAAATCTGAAAATTAGCCAGAACTCTTTTTAGCCGTACTGGGTGAGTGAGGCCTGCTGGGCTATTCTGCCTGGCTCTATGGGATTCCTTTCCTTCCCTTCCAAGCCTGGCTCACTGGTATTCTCCACCCCAACCTCAGTGGCCAGGTCAACCTACTCATTGACATTTATTACACTTACTATCCGCCGGGGTGCGTTGTGTGGGAGTTGTCTCGGTTCGTCCTGAAAGCCAATGAGAAGCTTTCCGTTACATCTCTAGGAAAGGAGCAGCTTCTCACAGTGGACCCAGGTCAGTGTGAATCCACAGGCGGTGTTTTTTTTCCCCCGGCTCCACAGTGTGGTGCAAAGGCATGAACACTGGACTGTGTTCTGGACACAGCTCAGGCTTCGTCCCCTGCCGCTCAGCCTTTTCCTGGTGGCCTTCGTGGCAAGCAGAGGGCTGATTTTGTCATTGTTTCAGGAATAGCGCCATGCTTTAAGGACTGATCAGGCCCGGCTCCAGGATCTAAATCCCTTTCCTAAGTAGAAGGGATTTCCTTTGTCTGGAGTTTTAAAAAGACTTTTTTTCTTCTTTTTCTTTTAAAAGGACCCCTGTTTGTAAGGCTAAGCAAGGGATTCTCTTTTCAACAGCTTGGCTTGAGGAAAGCGCGCACACATCCTCCACTGTCCGGCATTGTCACTGGTGGGTCTGTAAGGTACCGAGAATGGACGAAACTGAGGCTGCTCGTTGGAGATCTCAGTGAACGGGATTAATTGGGTGACATTTACATTGTGCGCAGGACTTTGCCACCACCGACTGTTTGTCTCTTAATTAAGAGGATTTATTTCTTAGGTAACACAAATATAAACAGCCAGTAGAAGAGACCCCCCCACCCCCACCCCACCCCCAGAGTGAAACCGGAGAAGCGGTGAAGTAATGGAAACAGACCGACGGGAAATTTCTGGAAGCTCTGTTTATGGTCGCCTCCTTTGGGGACTTGAGGGAAGGGAAGCGAATGTCAGCCTGTGGAATGTTTTACGGAGACTGGTTTACGGTTATGTCATCTGGAAGAGAGGGAGAAGGAAAACGGAGACCTCGTGTTTAGCTTGGAACCAAAGATGAATCGGAAGTAATTTGGTATTGTTGACCAAGACCTGCTCTTATGAGTGTGTGTGTATGTGTGGTATGTGACTTTCCCTCAGAGGACAAGCAGCTGAGAACAAGGCCCCAGTATCAGCACCATTGGTCTTTTAAGAGGGTCACTCATAGCGCATCCCACTTCAGGAGGACACACTCAGCCTGCCAGAGCAGATCTCTCTGCAGTTAAGAACTTCAGAATGTGTGGGAGACGTTAAACACCGTTGTAATCATCTGTCACTTTTCTCCTTGTAAACAGTCTGTTGCTCCAGGCTTGGTCAGTTTTCACTGTGTGCATGAGCTAAGCAAGGCTGTTTTGATAGTCCATTTCTTGTTTTGTTGTCCTGTGTGTGGCTTTTTTGTTGTTGTTTTTGTTTTTTGTTTTTCGAGACAGGGTTTCTCTGCAAAACAGTCCTGGCTGTCCTGGAACTCACTCTGTAGACCAGGCTGGCCTCGAACTCACAGAGATCTGCCTGCCTCTGCCTCCCGAGTGCTGGGATTAAGGGTGTGCGCTACCACTGCCCAGCTTTAATTAATTAAAATACATACAATGTATTTTGATCGTATTATTTCCCTATCCCTGCTCCCTACCCATCCAACTTCATGTTCTTTCTCTCAAAAACAAAACAAACTAACAAAACAAAACAAAACAAAAAAAGTACACAAATATCCAACAACCCTAAAAACCAAAAAACCAAACCAAAACAAAAACAATCCTCAGAGTCCATTCTGTGGTGGCCGATTCCTCCTGCGCGTGGAGCCCGCCCTGGAGTGGAGTTGACATACCCAGTGTTCCTCTGTTGGAGAACACAGATTTTCCCTTTCCCAGTACGCATCATCTATCTACCATCTGAATTGCCCTGGAAGTTAAGAAATCGTGTTTTATCTGTCTTTCTGTTCCCCATCACTAAGTAGACATTCCGGCTCAGTAGTTATCTTTTGAATAAAAGATAATTTATTCCTCACTGTCCATCTTCCAAGTGTCTATTCAGACTCTGCTCATTACTTCCACCGTGCTCACAAAACCTCAACACCCTGGGACCATGACCTCCACCTTCTCGGGTTCCTCTTCCCTCTCCATTCTGATGCCCAAAATGTGGGGATGGGGGCCATAGTTTGACTAGACTTTCTTGGTGGTAATGTAGATATTTTCTGACCTTTTTTTGAGCGGATAGTTTCTTGGTTGGGGACCAGCTTTGTGTCCATGTCCCCTCCTCAGTGCTGGGATTCTGTGGGGTTTGACCCTGTTGCTGGTCATATGCATGCTGTCGCATTCACTGTGAGCTCATATGTGTATCAGTCTTGCTGTATCTAGAAGACATTTGTTTATTTTTGAGACAGAGTTTCATGGGGTCCAGGCTGGCCTTGAACTCACTCTGCAGCTGAGAACAACCTTGAACTCCTGATCCTCCTGCCACTCTATTGGCCAAGTTCTAGGATTGCAGGGGTGCCCATGATGCCCGAGAAAGTCTGGTTCTTTTTAAAAACATTTGCATCTGCTGGATAGCAGCAGAGAACCAGGAAGCCCAGAGCTTTCAGCCCTTGTCATAAACCAGCTGTGTGTGACCATGAGCAAACCACTCAACCATTTTGGCTTCAGACATCTTATCAGAAAAAGGAATGGACTAGTTTTAAAAATTATTTCTAAGATACTTTTAGTTTTGTTTGTTTGTTTTGTTTTTCGAGACAGGGTTTCTCTGCATAGCTTTGTGCCTTTCCTGGATCTTGCTCTGTAGACCAGGCTGGCCTCGAACTCCTGAGTGCGCCACCACCAACCAGCTCAAGCCAGATAGTCATGGCACACACCTTTAATCCCAGCACTCAGGAGGCAGGGTCAGGGGATCTCTGAGTTTGTGGTTTATCTGGTCTACAGTATGAGTTCCAGGATAGTCACGGCTACACAGAGAAACTCTGTTTCAAAAACCAAACCGAACCAAAACAAAACAGAAAACTAAAACCAAACCAAAACAAGAAACAAAAAACCAACCAAACCAAAACAAACCCTTGCAAATAAACAAGAATATCATACACCCAAATTTCACCATTTCTAATTCTACACAACTCAATGAACCTCTCTATCCAGTTAGCAAAAGAGTTCAGAACAGAAGCCATGGAGCGCCACATTACATTTTATACTTTCAGTATTGAACATATTTTTATGCACTTTATCTACGACCAACACCAAAAGAATTTGTGGCAGAATTATAAGTAGTAAAGCAGTTTTATACCCTTCTTCATTACTCAAGGACCCCATCAAGGTTGAATTTGAAGAAAAACAGGAAATAAAAAAGGAAAGAAAAAGACATGACTGCTCCTAGATGTGGTGGAGGAGAAAGTTTAATGTAGGTCAAAGAGCATATAGTCAGAGGCAGGGGCATGTGTGAGAGTTAAGAGTGGACATGACCAGGTTGAGAAGGGTCGAGTGGGGAGAGGGGGAGGGGAAGGAAGAGGGGGAGAGAGGAGGACCAGGTGCAGCAGCTGGGACACCAAAGGTGCAAAGGGGCGGGTAACCAAAAGATCTGGATTATGTAGGGAAGAGCCTCTGGGGGAAGGGCAGCCCAGCCCCTGGGCTGGAGAGTTCAGGGTAGAGGGCTGGGTATGCCAGCCATCCATACCCTTTAACGTGTAGGGACTGGGGGATGCTAGGAGAACCTGGCAGCCAGGTCCTCTTTGGTAGGCTAAATAGGCACCTCAACATTTGTCCCTGGGTTTGGAACTTAACAGAAATGTGTAGGCTCGACTTTCCTTTGTGGCTCATTAGACTGTGTCTGTAGCTAGAGTTTTCCTGCCTGGCCCACAGTAAGGACAAATCTCTGTTAGCCGCTAGTCCCACAGCTGTTCAGACCCAACCAAGTAAACACAGAGACTTATATTGCTTTACAAACTGTATGGCCGTGACAGGATTCTTGTTATCTAGTTTTTCCATCTTAAATCAACCCATTTCTATAAATCTATATCTTGCTACATGGCTCATGGCTTACCAGTATCTTACATGTTGTTTTTCATGGTGGCGGCTGGCAGCCTTTCTCTGCCTCAGCCTTCCACTTCCCAGAATTCTCTTCTCTGCTTGTCCCGCCTATGCTTCCTGCCTGGCTACTGGCCAATCAGTGTTTTATTTATTAACCAATCAGAGCAGCACATTTGACATACAGACCATCCCACAGCACGTGTCTGTTCATGTCACATTTCTGTGGCTTCGAACAAAACTCGGTAAGGGCAGAGACCTCGTTGCTGTAAGGACGGGTTTTATGGTGGTTTGAAAGAACATGGCCCCCATAGGCTCGCAGGGAGTGTCCTATTAGGAGTAGGTGTGGCTTTGTTGGAGGAAACATGTCACCAGGGGTGGGCTTTGAGGTCTCGAAAGCTCAAGCCTGATCGGTGTGTCACTGTGACTTCCTGGCGATCTGGATGGAGGACTCTCAGCTCCTCCCCAGCACCAGTCTGCCTGCTTGCCGCCATGTTTCCTGACATGGCGATAATGGACTCTACTGTAAGCCAGCCCCAGTTCAATGTTTTCCTTTATAAGAGTTGCTGTGGTCATGGTGTGTCTCTTCACAGCAATAGAACCCTAAGACAGGTCTACAAAGGGTATCTGTCCGGAAGCTTTCCTTACCTCCCATTCACACACTTCTGCAATGACAAAGCTTTGAAAAATACACACCTATCTCTTTAAGAAAAACATGGCGGAGGTCGTTCATTCAAAACTATTTCTTAAAAATACACATTTCCTAAATAAGTTTCCGTAGTTCCGGGTAATCATCTAAATCTGACTGCATTGTAAGGAAATGTGATACTGAACAGAACACTTTCCGTCATCCCCCATCTCACTTCATTAAAATGTATTGTTTTCACATCTATCTACCATCTAAATTGCCCTGGAAGTTAAGAAATCGTGTTTTATCTGTCTTTCTGTTCCCCATCGCTAAGTAGACATTCCGGCTCAGTAGTTATCTTTTGAATAAAAGATAATTTATTCCTCACTGCTGATCTTCCAAGTGTCTATTCAGACTCTGCTCATTACTTCTACCGTGCTCACAAAACCTCAACACCCTGGGACCATGACCTCCACCTTCTCGGGTTCTTCCCTTTCCATTCTGATACCCACTTTGTGGGGATGGGGGCCATATTTTGACTAGACTTTCTGGATTGTGATGTAGATACTTTCTAACTTTTTTTTTTTTTTGAGCAAAAAGAAAACTCACACTCAAAAGTTGCACATCACTCAGGCATCCCTGAAGGGGAGCTCTGGGTTCCAGAGGCTGTCCTCAGACCCTCAAGAGATTCATGTCGTACAGGGATCAGGATAGAGTGGAGATGGATGCCTTCCCACTGGGCATACTTGCATGAAGGCAGGTGAGGGGGACATTATATGTCTTTCTTGGGTCCATCTCATCAGGCAAGGAACCTGTGCACACCCAAACAAAACAGCACGTTTTGAAGGCCAGCATCTTGGTGCAGATGATGAATAAGTGGAGGGTGAGTTCACAGTTCAGTAAACCTCGTGATCCCACCTTCTAAGCACTAGATGGATATAGAAATACTCACAAAAGGCTGGAGAGATGGCTCACTGGTTAAGGGCACTGGCTGCTCTTCCAAAGGTCCTGAGTTCAATTCCCAGCAACCACATGGTGGCTCACAGCCATCTGTAATGAGATCTGGCGCCCTCTTCTGGCCAGCAGGCATACATGTAGACAGAACACTGTAAAAATAATAAATAAATAAATTTTTAAAAAATTAAAAAAAAAAGAAATACTCACAAGAAACGTTTCCAAAAGGAGAAAATTACAAATATTTGGAAATATTAAACTGAAATAGCAGTGAAATGGCACAAACAGAAAAAGTGTTAAACAGAACTCACTGAGGCAGCCATTTCGTGCACGGAAATTTGAGATCATCTCAAACCCAGGCTCTGCAAAAATGTCTTTCCTGACTCCAGCGGCCTGGCTCTCAGCCACTCACCCTGCCGCAAGCCATTCAGTTTTATCAAGTATCTCTATTTCGCTTTCATGGTGCAGATATTTCCAACTTAAGCAGTTTCAGAGTGTTCTTGGGTCCAGGGGGCCTCTCTGCCCTCTTTCTGCACTTCAGCTGTTTGGCATGGAGTAGGTGCTGGGTAAATGCCTGTTGGCTAAGTAGCCAGGCAAATATTATACATGGCCTATTGGAAGTTGTTCTTTAAAATTATTTTTTTCAAGGTGTTCTCTGACCTACATAAGAGATGCAAAAATGAAAAATTATCTCTAAACACCCTGTTCCTTATTTCATCAACATTCAAACATCTTTTCATTTTAAAAATGTTTCTTTAAAATTTGTTGACTTAGTCTTCACATTTTAAGCTTCGTTCTGGCAAAATCTGCCCTTGTTGATTCTCTCTCCCAGCGTCTCATCCATTCCTGATCCTTCTTCTCTTTACTCCCCGCCCCCCGCCCATGGCCTCTTTTTCTTTTCCAAAACATTGGTCTCTATGTGGGAGTGTTTCGCCTGCAGGTACACATGTGTACCACACTAATGTCTTGTACTGGCCGAGGCTGAAGTGGGTGCCAGATTCCTTGGAACTGGAGTTATATGCGGTTGTGAGTTGCCGTGCGGGTGCTGGGAACTGAACCTAGGTCCTCTGCAAGGGCAGCCAGTGACCTTTCCTAACTGCTGAGCCATCCTTCCAGTCCCCTCGAGATGGAGTTAGAAGCAGTTATGACCCACCTGCTGTAGGCACTGGGAACCGAACTCTGATCCTCTGCGAGAGTAGCACACGCTCTTAACCACTGAGCCATCTTGCCAGCCTGAGAGCTCCTGCACCCAGACCTAATGAGCAGAAGAGAACCAAGCCGAATGCTCTGATAAAGGCTGGGGCTGACGCCAGGCTTCTCCTTCCCAGGACTGTTGCCCCTTCCAGCTTTTGGCTTTTCAGTCTGAGGCCACTCTCGGGAGAAGAATTGGTTTCATAATCTTCACCTGACAGCTCTCCACCTTGAAAATGTAGGTAAGTAGCAGCCCCCAGACTTAGGTATAGATCAGTGGATGGACCTAATATTGTGACTGATCAGAGCTGTGGTTGATATCAGAGCAGTTTACAAAGAAAGGAAAACTTGAAGTACTTCAGCATAAACTGATGTATTTTTAAACTTTGTGTTGGGTGTTGACTTGGTGGCCAAGGAGACTGACTTCATCAGTTTCAGCTCAGCTTGCACGTGGAAGACATCTTTCTAAGTCCGGCCTTAGCTTGGCCCTGGGACCAGCAATTGGACTGGAGCAGGAAGATCAAAGCCTGTTCTTTTGCTCTCATTCCTGCTGGGAACCACTGCCCGTAGTTAGCCTTCCAGGTCGCTGCATCAGGTACACAATTCGTCTTGCCTGGCTTGTAGAGACAGTAAATATTAGGCTCTCCTTAAGGTCAACTGCAAAGAAACATTGGCTACAGCTTAGCAACGTTCTGCTACCCCCCAAAAGGACAGTTCCCTTCAAGAGTATCCTTAGAAATTAAAGTTAGGAATGCAAAAGAAGGCCAAGAATGGCACTGCCTATAAGTCCCAACCTTCAAGGGGCTGAGGCAGGGGGTTCGCCAGTTCAAGGCCAGCCTGGTCTCTATAGGGCAACACTATCTCAAAAACTGAAAGAAAACATCAGCAGCAACAACAATACAAACAAAGCAGAAATACCAAAAGAAATTTCTATAATTTCCACGATGTTTGCAAATAATAGTAGAGGAAAAACACTTAACGTTTAAGAAAGAAAACAGGTCTTAAGTTTACAAGGGCCTTGAACTAGGGTTTAAAAAGTAGTATGAGGCTAGGTGTGGTGGCACACACACGGGCTCAAAGTCAGTCTGGGCTGTGTTGTAAGCACAAGACTGGCCTAGAATAGATACCAGCTGTGGTGGTTTGAAAGAAAATGGCCCCCAAAGGGAGTGGCACTATTAGGAGGTGTGGCCTTGTTGGAGGAAGTGTGTCGCTGTGGGGGTGGGCTTTGAGGTCTCCTTTGCTCAAGCTTCACTCAGTGTGGCACTCGGTTCACTTCCTGTTGTCCTCTGATCAAGATGTACCCAGCATCGTGTCTTCCTGAATGCTGCCATGCTCACCGCCATGACGGTAGTGGACTGAGCCTCTGAAAATTGTAAGCCACCTCAAATTAAATGTTTTCCTTGACCAGAGTTGCCAGGGACATGGTGTCTCTTCACAGCAATAGAAACCCAAATTAAGACACCAGCTTTGTCTCAAAGGACAAGCAAATACAGTGTGGGATTTTCCTCCCTCAAACACTAGGCTAGGGCCAGTAAAACAGCTTGCCGCCAAGCCCGATCCATATGTTGGAAAGAGAACTGACTTCTGGAAGTGTTCCTTTCACCTCCACTCATGTGCATGGTACAAAGGCCCCTCTCTCAAATAAAAAAAATAAAAATTAGAAATAAAGAAAAAAAGAAGCCCGGAACCTAAAAAATGAGGCAGACTAAAGTCTCATGCAATAGACAACTTTATTCAGAGCATCAGACAGTTTATACTCTGAGGGTTAAGAAGAATCACCTGAGTAAAGTGTCCAATCACAAGGACAAGCCACACATGGCAAAAACATGTTTTTCCACAGAGGCCTGAAAACAAATAGCAGTAGCCAGCTGTAATGCGTCATCCAAAGTAAACTCACTCACTCCTGGGAGGGCAATGAAAGCACATTCTGAGAACAAGTCTGTCTTTTTGAAGAAACTGAGGTCACAAGACTCTTGTCTTGTTGGAGTTTTCTCACGAGCATTCACAACTCCCCTCCCACAACCCCATTCCTTGGATCGCGTTCCGACATGAGTGAGTGTTTTGCCTGCACGTGGGTCTGTGCACCCCATGCCTGCCTGGTGCCCATGGAGACCAGGGGGAAAGCTGGATCCTCTGGAACTCGAGTTAACAGATGGTTGTGAGCAGCCATGTGGGTGCTGGGAATTGAACCCAGGCCCTCTAAGGGCAACAAGCATTCTTAACCTCTGAGCCATCTTTCCAGCGCCCCCTCTCCCGGTTGTATATTTTATAATGTTATCTATTAATTGGAAGGAAAATTGTCTTTTTTTTTTTTGGCTCATTTCAGTAGCACAAATGCTAACAGCGTGTATTCTTTTATTCTTCATTTGGTGACAACTTGTGTGTGTTTGTCACACAGGGGAGAGCAAAGCCTACAGTTCCTTGCACGGTAGCTGTGCTTGCTCTGCTTCTAGAAAGACAGAGAGCACCTCAGCTGTTTCAAAAGTGAGGAAATACCACTTGCAGACACTAGGAATGGGTCTCTTGATGAGCAGAGTTTTAGGGCAAAAACCTAGCTCTGCAAGCTAACCCCAGAGGCTGGTTTAAGCTATCTGCCTTAATATTGTTGTGCCCACGTCGTGAGACCCCCAGAGCAAGACCACCACAGAGCCGATATCCGATGCAAACCACACAGGGGTTTATTGATCACAAGCAAGCCTGGGCTTGGTCCGTGTCCAACATCCAACACAGCGGGTGGAGGAGGACGGCCCTGAGCTCTCAGGGTGAGGGGCTTTTAAAGGGAAAAACTACAAGCAGGGTGGTACAAGCCTTTGCATCATATGATTGGGTGAGGGTGTGTAACAACTGAATTTACTGGTTGGGGGTTACAGTTATCATTTTTGGGCAGGCCTGGACAAGTCCCAGGCTCTGTCCTTGAGCTGCCATGGAGGCTGGCTGGCCTCGCATGTTCACATTTGACCCATGCACGTAGCTCTAAGTTGGTGAGGGGTCCCAGATAGTAAACATCTGGCTGAACCTTGAGCAGTCAGAGTACGTGCAGAAAGGGAGTTACTGCTCTGGCCCTCCCAGAGACTGCTTGTTCAAGTCTCAGGGAACTGAAATTGAGGCCCGGTCTCTAAGAGAAGACTGAGCAGCCTGTTATGGCGTCTGCTTAGTCCTTTCAATGTGCCAGTTAAAAATGAGCAATGGGGAAAAGCAGGGAGACATTGGACCAGCGTGCACTTGGGACAAACAACAGATAAAGTTCTAAAGTCTAAAGTCTCTGTTGCAGTTTCGCAGGAAATGGCTACAGAGAGCTTCCGTTCCCTGGAACAGAGACGTGTGATGTCCTGTTCATTTTAACCACTGCAATAGTTAAGATTCGGCGATGTTCTCTGGAGAACTCTCCTAGGTCTACCTCTGGCGTCCATCCGGGCTCCCAGCAGCAAGTGAGCGCACGTCCCAGTCTTGGGTCTTCAGGCCCTCCCTTGGCCCCGCCTTGTGGGCATGATAGTTACCAAAACCTCAGTGGGGGTTGGAACTTCCAGACCAAAGCTGGAATGGCCACCCACTACAGGGTGATGTCAACACTTTAGCTTTGGATAGAGTTGGGTTCCACTCTACTTAGTTACTGTGTGATATTGGGCAAGTTTCTGGTCCGTGTCCCTCCCGTCCTCCCTCTTCCCCCCCCCCCTTCACCTGCCCCAAGCCTTTATTTTCTTGTAAAATGTACAGATGTGCTG
Organism: Peromyscus leucopus; assembly: GCF_004664715.2. Taxonomy (NCBI): domain Eukaryota; kingdom Metazoa; phylum Chordata; class Mammalia; order Rodentia; family Cricetidae; genus Peromyscus; species Peromyscus leucopus. Next base: position 12,814,519 of record NC_051078.1, on the reverse strand, counting down.
TAGGGTTGTCCTGAGGATTGAACCAAAGAGAGCCCGTAAGCATTCAGTAACTGTAAGCATCTGCTACTGGGTCAGAAAGGGAGGACTTGGACAATGGCGCTCAGGCCCTCCCAGCAACCATTGATCAGGGCCCCCTGGATACAGAGTTAAGAGATGAGGCCAATCCCGTGCACTCCTGCCCAAGGAGTAGACTTCTCTTGCAGCTGTGATGATGCAGCAATCAAACCCTCTAAGTCACGGTTCTGTGTGAAATAGCCATACTTCAAACGGCTCCTGGGGTGACGAGTGCGTGCGTGCGTGCGTGCGTGCGTGCGTGTGTGTGTGTGTGTGTGTGTGTGTGTGTGTTAGGGATGACACTCAGTGGTAGAGTACTTGCCTAGGATATACTAAGTCTGGCTTCAATCCCCAGTACTGTACACACACACACACAGAGTTTTCATTTTGGAGTAACTTCCAGATTGATAGGGAAGCTGCCGCAAAGATGGTAGACCACCTCCACTGTCTACATCTTATATGACCGTGGGACATTTGTCCAAATTCCTGGTCTGTTTCATTGGCCCCAGTTTTCCACGGATGTCATCTTTGTGTTGCGGGAGTCAGGAAACCACATGTCATTTCCAGTCTCCTCTGGGCTGTGACAGTGTCTACATCTGTCATTTTCCACGACTCCGACAGTCTCAAGGAGTCTGGCCAGGCACCCTGTATCCCTGTATTGCATCTTCCAGTGTACATTTTGTTATTTCCTAAGACGCTCAATGTTATTCATTAAGTGGCGCTGTTTACCTAAAAGCCATGAGGTACAACAAAACCCACTATAAGAGTTTATTAAGGGAAGGGAATAGGAAAGATGTGCATAGGCCTCTGGAATGACTGTGCAGGAAGAGAAGAGAGGGATACGTGGAATCCACTTTTATAGCACACCACCCGCCCCATCCCACCCCCCTGCAATGCACATATGGGCTTATGTAACTACGCCATGCATGCACATAGATTACATGATCACACGGCACACTGATTGTGTAGGATGTAAAGCCCTGGGATGACTAAGCATCTTGCCCAGCACACACTCGGTCATGTAGCTGGGGGAGTGGCTAGGAATTCTAACACATGTGTCTGATATTTCTCTTGGGGTTTGACTAGGGATATCTCACTGGCTTTTCATGGGGGTTTAGTGAGAGAATTTATTAAACACCCAGGGCTCTATTCAGCAGATATTTATATTGTCTCTGCATATTTTTAAAGCAGAGAAAGCCGGGTTGGGATCCAGAGCAAGGGCTCTGGGTTTCAGCCTGACTTCTGTGTGATTCTGGATAGACTTTTAGTCTCTTCCTCTACAATTAAGGATTTTTTTCCTACTAGAATTTTTTATAAGTTAAAAACTGTTGTTTATTTTATGTATGGGCATTTTGCCTACATGTATGTCTGCACCATGTATGCCTGACTCCTAAAGAGCCAGAAAACATTGTCATATCCCCTGGAACTGGAGTCACAAATGATTATAAGCCACCATGTGGGTGCTGGGAATTGAACCCATGTCCTCTGGAAGAGCAGCCAGTGTTCTTAACCACCGAGCCATCTCTCTAGTCCCAACTACTTGTATTTTTAATGATAAATGTGTAGTAGTTACTTTTTATTGGGATAAAATACTATGACCAGGACAGTTGTAGAAGGACGAGTTGATTTGTGTTTACGGTTCGGGAGGGGAAGTCTATAGTGATGGGGTGGGGTGGGGGGAGGCAGGGCAGCAGCAAACTGAGAGATCACGTCTTTGGATGAAACACCTAGCAGGTGGGGCCAAGCTACACACTTTGAAAGCCTGAACCCAGTGACGTACTTCCTCCAGCAGGCTTTACCTCCATAGAAAGCCTCTACGCCCTTCCAAATGGTACCAACAACCAGGAACAAGCCAAGTGTTTAAATAAATGAGCCTGTTTAAACCACCACCATATGTGAACATATCTCTCCTCCTGTTTACCTTTGGGTTAAGGTCATAAAGCCATGAGACAGCCTCTGTGTTAAGACAACTTTGCGTTTTCTAAGGACCTACTGTGGGCAGATCTTAGGGACTCGTAAGAAATGACCTTTAGCAGTTGTTCTATTTAATACAGCTTTCCAAATGTATGTATGTCTATGCTAGCCTGTCCTAGGAAAAGATGAGCCAAAACAGAGGAGACCACACATGCCCAGGCCTGCCACAGGGGCCTGACTCAAAGCATGTAAAGAGAATGGAGAGCTGCTGCATGAGTTCTGCTTGAGACGTAGGGTTTGGGCTCCATAGGACTCAGTTCTAAGTCCGATCTTTCTTCCTGTCAGATTGCGAGTAGGGAACCCCTTGCTCAGCATACACAGAAAATGGGTTTCCACTAAACGGCAGTGTAGTTTAACTCCAGACCTTCTACAGACTTCTAAAATCATGCAATTAAAGGGTCCACTAGAGGGGTTGGGGAGACAGCTCAGTTGGTAAAATGTCTGCTGTAAGAGCATGAGACTTAAGTTCAGATTCCTGACGCTCACATAAAAAGCCATGCCTCTAACTCCAGGGCCCAGGAGGCAGGTAGGAAGACTCCTGAACTGGCTGGGCTGCCGATTTTGTCAAATCAGTAACCGTTAGGATCCTGCCCTCACTCCTCCGGGTCTGGCGTCTTATGTCATCAGCAGGCGCTGGCAACTGCGTGGTCACCCAATCTGCGCTTTAAAAAGCCTGATGCAGACCCCCACACTCTTTCTCTGTTTCTGCTCTCAAAAAATAAAGTGGGTACCAGGAACGGCGAAGGGTGATGCACACCTTTATTCTTGGTACTCACAAGGCAGAGGCACACAGGTCTCTATGAGTTTGAGGCCAGCCTGGTCTACATAATGAGTTCTGGGACAGCCAGGGCTACATAGTGAGACCCTGTCTTGAAAAGAAAGGAAAACATGAGCCAGGAAAACATCCTATGATCTGCACCACACACCACACACAGACACAGACACAGACACACAGACACACACACTTTTTTTTTTAAACTAGAATCAAGTGTCTAAATAATATGATTTTACAAGGGGATCAAAAGGGATTAGAGTGAAACACTAAACCTATGAAGACAAAGAAAATGGAAACCAGAAACCCCCCCTCCCCACTTCCTGCTGCCTCATTCCTGTGGTGCCGTTCTGTCTAGTCCAATTGTCTTTCTTAAGTGATAATCTCCTTGGGCCAGGAGGGTGTCACCCTGATATCTGGCACCTCCTACTCTGAGAGCAACTCTTCGGTTGTTCAAAGTACGATTAACAATCTCATGGCACTCCACACTCCATTACACTCTGGGGGGGTCTCCTTTGCCTTCTAACAATGGTCCACCCACCACGCTTTGTGTTAGGAATTTGAAAACCTTACTTTAGCATCCTAAGTACTCACCAAGCGGCAGGTATTACTTATTTAACAAATACCAATAGCCCACCGTGGGCCTTGGCACAGTTCTGGATAGTTGGGCTACCTGAGAAAGCCAAACAGGAAAGAAACCTGCTCTTGGGTTCTTGTGTCTTACTGAGGTGGGAGAGGGCACGGATAGTACTCGAACATAACAGACAAGTGTAAGGTTTGGCTAGTGTAAAATGGCATTCGCTGTGGAAAAGATCACAATACAGGCGGCCTGGGGGCGTGGGGTGGGAAGGGTGGGTACTTGATTCTGCCTTGTTGTAGGTGGGAGGCTGTAGTGGAGGATAATCACCCTCATCCAAGATCCGCCCAGCTTCTACCCTAATTCCCAGTCTGGTCTGTCTTGGACACTTTCCTAGATCTCCATTTAAAAGAGTAACTATGTTCAATGTAGCAGGAACCACGTTAAATGTAGCCAAGCCTTCACATCCCGAAAAACAGAACTGTTTGGAACAGAGCTCCTGCTCATCAGAATGCTTCACCGGCTGACCTTGGGCAAGTAAGTTGCTCTCTGCTGATAAAATGTACCCGTGTCACAGGCGGTGGAGAGGTGAAACCTGTTCGCATCAGGTGAGTAGAGCTGAGCCTGGCCGGCACAGACTACGAGCAGGTGTTGGACTGAAGAACACAGCTGCCTGTACTGCAGGGCCGAGGGTTATGCGTAGGACAGTTTCTGCTCAGAACAGGATGGCGGCGTGACGTTGCAGGATTCATTTCATAGCCCCCAACAGCTGACCAACCAGCTGCATGGGCTCCCCAGCTTGAAGCTAGAGGCTACTTCAAAGTGAACAAGCACATCTCTTCTTTATATCCATCGTTGTATTTTTCAAGAACTGCTCTTGGTTTTCCATAGTGATGGTGGGGTTTTGTTTGTTATTTTTCACTTTATAAAGAGAAGGATTTCTGGTTTTGTTTTGTTTGTTGTTTTCTTTTATAGTCATTTTAATTTATACGCTACAAGGTTGAGACTTCAGTTCAGGGACAGAAGGGCTTGCCTAGGAAGCCTGAAGCTCAGGGTTGGATCCCCAGGATCCTATCACCAAACTGATTGCACAACACACCAGTCACTACCAGTTTGGAGAAACAGAAATTAACTTTCTGTTTTCAAGAACCGATGAGCCATCCATCATCCATGAGGTCTTGGGGTTGGATAACAGGAAATTATGCCTGTTTTTCACACCACTTGGCAACCGTCAGAAGTTGCCGGTCACAAAACGCACATCCAAGAAGTTGGCCGTCCTGTTAGGAACCTTGGTTTAAGAGGGTCCTCGGGTTACTCACTGCTGGTCAGCCTGCCATAGACACACCTTGTATGAAAGTATCATTCTGGGCACTGCACGTCCTGTTGAATTTGATGAACTCCAAGTACCTCCCTCAGCGTGGTGGGCTTAGCAGAACATTTACACTAGAGTGGAAAGCATTCACAACACCATTTGCAACAAGATGTCTCACTTTCTGGGCTCTAATGAAATAAGTTTCTGTTTTCTTTAACAAGGAATAAGTTTCATGAGGGAATGTTTCTTCTCACCACATCATTGAACCCTAAGAGAAGTTTATTTCTTTCAGTTCTGGGGATAGACTCTGTGAGATCTAGGCCAGCCTGGTCTACATAGTGACTTCCACATCAGCTAGGGCTAACATAGTGAGATCCTGTCGTTTACCTTATCGAACACCTGCCAGAAGCAGGCATCATTTTGATTTGTGTCGGAGACCAACTCCGACCTGTCAAAGGGTTCTTGCGGGGAGGAGAGAAGAAGAGGAAATTGGGTAGAAATATAGGCATAGATGGCGAGAAAGTCAGAGACACAGGATAGCTTTGGGAGGGCCCTGGGTCGATACCCAGCTGCCCTGACTTTATTCACAATGGGACTTTTATCCATCAGCAAGGGGAGGGGCAAAAGACCTTCTTTTCTAGGTGCTTCTAGTTTCTGTCCATCTGATGATCAATATGCTAGATTTTTTAGTTTTATTTTCTTTTATGTATGAGTGGGTTTTTTTTGCCTGCACATATGTATCTGCACCACATGCATGCAATGCCCATAGAAGCCAGAAGAGAGCACCAGAAACTAATGTAACTGGAATTACAGGCATGTGAGCCACTAGGTGGGTGCTCGGGACCCAAATTTGGGTCCTCTGCAAGAACTGTTGGTGCTCTTAGCTGAGCCATCTCTCCAGCCCTTCTAATGATCAATATTAACCATCACAGTTCTAAACATCCATCACCCCTCAGGAGTACCACAGGTGGGTGACCAAGCCTTTAGCAAAACGCACTCTAAGGGGACCCTTAAGATCCAGGGCATGACAGGTGCCTAGAGATTAAATAGGAAGACTGGCAAGCTCAACAAAGCCAGGCAAATTTCCCTGCAGTTAATTATTTCCTGGATTTTGGTTCAAGGACCTCTCCTGTAGTAAATCATTAAACGAATGCAATTCTAAGACTGTGAGATAAAAGCAAAAAGAAAGGAACGCTATTTGAAGTTGCAGGTCAAACACATTTAGCACTTATGTGTGGTGTGTACCCTGTCTTTCAGCACAATGACAAGGACATTGGATAAATGAGACATCGTTGCAATGATCCGGTTTGTAGAGTTTCTCTTTCCGTCCCCAAGGGCCACTTGAAACCCGTCTAAGAGGCACTTCCTGTCAAGGGTGGATAAGGAGCTGTACATTTTCAGATCATCTTGTGACACACCTGCTACCCAGAGTCCGGGGAGAGGCCTTGGCTAAGCCAAAGGGCAAACACAGAGGTTCTCCAAAGGTCAACAAGCCTGTTCGGGAACAGAAGCATCTCGAGGAGAATACGCGTGCCATAGTCACCACGAGTGTGCCCATGGAGGGCGAGGCAAGGGGCAGCGTTTATTGTATGTGCTGCTGGAGGTAGCAGAAAGGGGATTGTAAAAGGCAAAAATGAGGAAGATCACACAAAAATCTTTTGATGCAATAACCCCCTTGGCCAGGCGGATTAGTGGACAAGGGTGTTCGAGGGTCAGAGGTCAGTCCAAGTTTAAACAGAAAGTTGCAGATCCAATGTCCTCGCCGAACGGCCGTTGAGTGTAAGGTTGGAGGGGCCCTTGAACAAGGCTGTGATTGCGTCAGTCTTTTGAAGAGTTCCTGTTAGCCAGGATGCCCGAGAGTCCCTCTTTCAGGGCTTCCCCGTTTTATATTTTTGTTAGAACTTGACAAAAGTGACTGCATTTTCATCCTGACAATCTTTATTATTTTTCAGTCCCTCCCTGCTTGGGTCTATACCCGGCACGAATCCTCTTAACATCCTTGTCACATCTCTATCGTGTTTCATTTACATGTCAGGCAGGGCTTGTTCTGACGCTGTACTCTCCATGTCAGGTCACCTTCCGTCACCTCACTGCCCAGAGACAGCACACCATCCCGGGCCTCTTCCGTTTGTTATACCTGCTCCTCTGTCTCGCTTGCTCTGGCTGATTCTACTGTTTATTAAGTTCCCACCCTGGCCTGTGAACCGGAAGTGGCTCTAGAGTAGAAAGAAAACGTGGCATATGGGTGGGAAGTTCTTCATGGTCTAGAATTTCATTACTCCCGGTAATTACTTTTTGCTGTCTTTTGTTTTTTTGAGACAGGGTTTCTCTGTGTAGCTCTCGCTGTCCTGGAACTCCCTCTGTAGACCAGGCTGGCCTCAAACTCACAGAGATCTGCTTGCCTCTGCCAGGGATTAGAGGCATGTGGCACCACCGCCCTGCTTCTCAGTAATTCTTACCCTTGAGTTGTCACGAAGATGAGGTGAACAAATGTACCTTGATTCTACGTTAGCTGAAACCTGAAGAGAGAGCTGATCGACCCAGGCATGAAAGGTGGGAGCACTCCGTGGGAGCACTCCTTCTAGAGGGATCTGCTGAGTAAATCTCAGGTGGAGAATCCACACCGTCCACGGGAGCCTGTGTGTCCCCTTGGGACCAGAGAAACTGTCTATGGCTGAGGACACCAGGGTCCTGGAATTCAAAGCTTTCTCAGAGGGGCCCCAGCACAGAGGCTGTTCAGCCACTTTGCGCCTGACTCTCGGCCCAGCTGAACCTCAACACTCCTGATGAGACCATGGAAGGTGCTAATTAAAACCACTCAGGAGGGCTGCTCCCCACCCACTTCCCGTTTTCAAGCCCCGCCGTAACGAGGCAGATTATTAAGTATGTGTTAGATTTGTTTGGCTCTAAATTTTAATTTACTGGGACACCAGAGCTCCTGAGAAGGATTTACATAAGTGGAGCCCGGTGTCAAAGCAAATTAATATTGTTCTGCCACAAGATATTTTGCAAAGTTGTGAATAATTGGTCACACATGCAGAGACTTATATTCGCCGCTTTATCTCCCTGTCCGTCTACTCCCAGGTCTTGGGCAATTCTCTATGTAATGAAGTCCCTTAAAATGCAGACCCTTTCTTGAATCTATGCACTTAATCTATAGGCTTGTTTCCTGCTCCTCTCCTCAGAAGCACCCTAATTGTTTTTTATCAGGCTTTCATACTGTTATTGTTGTTGTTTTTCTTCTCATGTGTGGTTTTGAAACTCGCAAAGAGAAGAGCAATGCTTAGCAAGAAAAGACGGACATTCTCCACTGGTCTCTAGTCCAGGTCACCGTCTGATCACCATTTCACTGTCGTCCCCAGTGGTTAGAAGACCACAGGTTTGCTTCACTTTCCCATTTCTTCCTTCCTTCCTTCCTTCCTTCCTTCCTTCCTTCCTTCCTTCCTTCCTTCCTTCCTTCCTTCCTTCCTTCCTTCCTTCCTTTCTCTTTTCTTTCTTTCTTTCTTTCTTTCTTTCTTTCTTTCTTTCTTTCTTTCTTTCTTTCTTTCTTTCTTTCTTTCTTTCTCTCTCTCTCTCTCTTCCTTCCTTCCTTCCTTCCTTCCTTCCTTTCTTTCTTTCTTTCTTTCTCTCTTTCTTTCTCTCTTTCTTTCTCTCTTTCTTTCTTCCTTTCTTTCTTCCTTTCTTTCTTCTTCTTCTTCTTCTTCTTCTTCTTCTTCTTCTTCTTCTTCTTCTTATTATTATTATTATTATTTTAATGTTTTTCAAGACAGGGTTTCTCTGTGTAACAGCCCTGGCTGGTCTGGAACTCACTCTGTAGACCAGGCTGGCCTCGAACTCACAGAGATCCGCCTGGCTCTGCCTCCCGAGTGCTGGGATTAAAGGCCTGCGCCACCGCCACCCGGTCCTGGTTGTTTCTTTGCTGTCCCTCTCTCTCTCTCTCTGTGCTTTAACACCTACTGTTATTTAGGTGACTGCGGGATAATAACTCCTGTCTAAGTTAATTCACAATTAGTTCCCAGTACTTCTGTTGACAATATTCTCAACAGCTTCCTTTGATTGGTTCTCTCTTAGATCAGAGGGTTAAGTCAACCTTGGAATCCATCACTCAACCTTTAGGAATCTGTTTATTCAATGAAAACTCATTGAGGAGCCTGGAGAGATGGCTCAGCTGTTAAGAGCTCTTGCTGCTCCTACAGAGAACCCAACTTCGATTTCCAGCATCCACATGGTGGTTCACAACCCTCCATGACTCCAACACCCAGGGATCTGGTGCCCTCTTCTGACTTCCTGGGGCATCAAGCATGCACGTGGTGTACATACATTCATGCAGGCAACACAATAAAATGAATACATTTCATAAAAATTAAATTAAACAGCGAAAGCCACGGAGTTCTGTTACATGTCGTTCCCTATCTCCCCAGATTTGTATGCTGAAGTCCTAACTTCCAGTATTTCTCAGCGTCATCTTATTTCCAGGTAGGGTTTCCTCCAGCGCTGGTTACCCAACCCCAGGTGTTGGCTGTACTGTGCAAGTCCTCTCTACCATTGACTACACCTCTCAGCCCGAGACAGGATCATTGCATAATTCAAACAAGTTAAAATGAGTTCTCGGGGCTGGAGAGATGGCTCAGAGGTTAAGAGCACTTGCTTGCTCTTCCAAAGGTCCTGAGTTCAATTCCCAGCAGCCACATGGTGGCTCACAACCATCTGTAATGAGATCTGGTGCCCTCTTCTGGCCTGCAGGGATATGTGCACTGTATACATAATAAATAGATTTTTTTAAAAAATGAGTTCGCGAGGGTGAGTACTAACCCCGTATGATCATGTACGTATAAAACGGGGGGGGGGGCATTTGAACACAGAGATACACAAATGGGGAGACAATTAAAAAGACAACGGGGAAAATGGCCATCTGTAAGCCACGCTAGGTCTGGGACACACCCTCCCCCCCACAAGGAGAAGCACTTAGACTTTGGATTTAGAGTCTCCAGATCTGTGCCAGCTGAGTGTCAGTTATTTAAGCCCTCCAGGGCACTCTGCGACAGTGGCCCAAGCAAAGATGCAAAGAGCTACTGTGCGCCAGATGCTGTTCTGGGTCCTGAGGACACGGCCGTGAGCAAAGCTCCGTCTGCCTTTTCAGAACTCATCTCTCAGATGCAGAGCCCCAGACCAGGGTGTCAACGCTCATGAACAAACATTGTCCTGTGTGTTGTGGGAAATGAAGGGAAGTTGAGGGGACAGAGTGATGGCGTATTTTCATTTGTGATGGGGAGAAGTAGTCAGCCAAACGGTCCTGAGGAGTGGTGTGAGTGAGGCGAGAGAGAAGTTACGTGGTTATGGCAAGTGGCCCTGCCCTCTGGGGCATTTGGCTTCGTTCTAAGTGAGATAAATCTATCAAAGGACACTGAAGAAGAAAACAATGGAATCTGCAAACTTAAAAAAGTGAAATTTATGTGTGTGTACCCAAGCAGGCCAGAAAAGGGCATCCAGTCCCCTGGAGTTGGAGTTCCATGTGGTTGTGAGCCACTGGGGTGCTGATGACTGAACTCCCGTTCCTGCAAGAGCATCCCACACCCCTGCCTGCTGAGCCATCTCTCCAACCTCCCCAATCTGATGACTCGGAGCTAGGGGCGTAGATGTTAGAGGCGAGAAAGGTAGCCAATGATCAGGGGCACACCTTTAATCCTAGCACTCAGGAAGCAGAGACAGGGGGATTTCTGTGAGTTTGAGGTCACCCTGGTCTATCCAGTGAGCTCCAGGACAGCCAGCACAACATAGAGAGACCCCCCTGTCAAAAAAAGGGGGGGGGAGTGGCAAGGATCGAATTGTAGCAGAGGAGAGGGTCCGTGGTCCATCTTATCTTGCAGTTAGAATGTACACTATTTTTTGGTAGACCAGATAAGAAATGTAAGAGAAAAAGAATCAAGGTGAACACCAAAGGTTTTGACCTGGAAGACTATTGGAAATGTGACGATATTCATCAAGAAGGGAGAGGACTAAAGAAGGAACAACTCGGAGACAGAAAACTAAGGCTGCCACTTGTGGCATCTTTCTTTCGATGCGTCTGTTGACTTTCAAGCGACGTTCAGGGGAGAGTCAGAGCTAGAGGTCTGACTAGGTAAGTCTTTGAACGGTGACAGCTATCAGGGCCCTAGCACCTAAACAGTGGCTATAAAGACCTATTACAGAAGGTCCCCCAATGTGTGGTTTTAAAAGAGGTTGCTCAAGGGCCACAGAGAAGGCCGGGGTGGGTCGGGCCATCCTGGAAGTCTGGATTCCAGCTTGTAAGGAGACATTAACAAATTCCATCATTGGCTGTGCATGAGAGCCAAGGAGGGCCAAGGAGGGCCAAGGAGGGCCAAGGAGGGCCAAGGAGGGCCAAGGAAAGCCAAGGAAAAAGCACTGAGAATAATGAGGACAGAGAAATGCCCTTTGGAGTGGCAACACCTTTTAAAATGATCTTTGTAACATGCCATTTACCTATGCTCTCTACTTCTTTGGATTTTAGGATATGTTTCTTGCTTGATATTGTTCACATTGGTTATAGCTCCATCTTATCTAGGTCGTTATCCCTCATTATTCCTGAACAATATTTGATAACCATTCCTTTGTATATAGTCTTATATTAGGTTAAACCTTCTTATTTAGACAAAAGGGGGGAGATGTAGTGGGTAGCCATTCTAGCTTTGATCTGGAAGTTCCAACACCCATTGAGGCTTCGGCAACTGTCACGCCTACAAGATGGAGCCAAGGGAGGCGCCAAGAGACCCGAGATCCGGATGGACCAGCTCTCTCTCTGTTCCTGGACCCTGGGCGGTGGAGGTCGACTGAGCAGAGCTCCAGAGAACACCGCTGGACTGCGATACACCTTCCCCAGACCCCGTGACCTACCGATCCCTTCATTTGTAAGTTACCCACTAAATAAATCTTCCTTTTAACTACGTGGAGTGGCCTTAATAATTTCACCAATAGTGTATGGCATCACACCCAGACTTATTTGTCTTTCCTTTTGGTTTTTGCACAGATGCTGGTGCCACCGTGTGCACGTGGAGGTCTGAGGGCAACCTGTGGGGGGTGGGGATGTCAGTTCTCTTCTCCCCAGTGGGACCCGGGGAACTAAAGCAGTCAGGCTTGGCGGCAGGAGCCTCTACCTGCTGGGCCGTCTCAACTGCCCTGTTGTCGCTTTGCTCTAAGTTTATTTATTTATTCACTCGTGTGTGTGTGTGTGTGTGTGTGTGTGTGTGTGTGTGTGTGTATGTGTGTGTGCATGTGTGAGATGTGTATGTGTGTTATATGAGGTGTGTGTGTGCATGTGTGAGGTGTGTATGTGTGTTATATGAGGTATGTGTGTGTATGTGTGAGAGAGAGGTGTGTGTGTGGTTTATGAGAGGTATGTGTGTGTGTGTGAGAGAGAGAGAGTAGGTGATGTGGTTATATGAGAGGTGTGTGTGTGTGAGAGAGAGAGAGAGAGAGAGAGAGAGAGAGAGAGAGAGAGATGTGTGTTATATGAGGTGTGTGTGTGAGAAAGAGAGATGTATGTGTGTTATGAGAGCTGTGTGTGTGAGAGAGAGGTGTGTGTGTGTTATATGAGAGGTGTATGTGTGTGCATATGCGTGTATGTGTGCGTGCGTGTGTGCGTGTGAGAGAGAGACAGGTGTATGTGTGTTATATGAGAGGTGTGTGTGTTATATGAGAGGTGTGTGTGTGTGAGTGTGTGTGTGCATGAGAGAGAGGTGTATGTGTATTATATAAGAGGTGTGTGTGTGCATGAGAGAGAGGTATATGTGTGTTATATGAGAGGTGTGTGTGTGTGTGTGCATGAGAGAGAGAGGTGTATGTGTGTTATATGAGAGGTGTGTGTGTGTGTGTGTGTGTGCATGAGAGAGAGAGAGGTGTATGTGTGTTATATGAGAGGTGTGTGTGTTATATGAGAGGTGTATGTGTGTGCATATGCGTGTATGTGTGCGTGTGTGTGTGTGTGTGTGTGTGTGTGAGAGAGAGGTGTATGTGTGTTATATGAGAGGTGTGTGTGTATGTGTGCATGAGAGAGAGAGAAGTGTGTGTTATGAAAGATGTGTGTGTGTGTGTGTGTGTGCACTTGTGTGCCTATGGCACCAGGTGAAGGTAAGAGGATAACTAGTTGGCTCTCTCTTGCACTATATGGGTCCCAAAGATTGAACTCAGGTCCCCAGGCTTGGCAGCCAGGGACCTTACTGGCTGACTCATCTCGCCGGCCCTTGTTTATTTCTTTAAGATTAGAGATACCAAGTCAGAACCTTCAGATTTTATCTTTAAGGAAATTATGCACCGGAAAAGCATGACCTTGGAAGCAGGATTCCTGCAGAGCTTGGCGGAAGGTGAACTCCGTGCACTGGTGCCCAGTTGGTGTGGTGTGCCCACCTCAGCATTCACATGCATGTTTTCACCCGGAGGAGACGTCTCAGGGAAGGTGATGTCTGAGATGAACATCAGATCTGGGCGGCGGGGGGGGGGGGGCAGGGGTTGCCAGGGGAGAGAACTGAGGCTCAGAGGAGAGGGGGGCCACACCAAGAGCAAAGCAAGCCAGTCATCAGGGCACAAAGCCAGTTCCCAGGACTCATGGGGGTTGCGTAGGAGGATTACCAGGAGGCCACACAGCTAGAGAGGACTACAGAACAAGATGCCGTCTCAAAGAAAATGAAAAAACACAAAATGCCGGGCCAACATTTCTGGAAGCCCGAGTGCAGGTCAGGTTGGAGGGGGTGAAGAAGAGGAAGCAAATTGGAATCAGAACGTGAAAGGTCTGGAGTTGATCGTCCGAGCCGAAGAGTGGTGTTCAACAGTCTCTACCAGGAGGAGAGGATTCAGGTTCTCCTGTAGCAGGTAAGCTAGAATGGGAAAGCCACGTTTAGGGAGCATTTGCAGCCATCCACTGAAGCCTGAGCTGTTGACGGCTCCAGAGAGATACAGGAAACCATATACGGAGAGAATTCCAAGTCTGACGGCCGAGATAAACGGGATGTTCCGGCGAGGTGAGACCTAACGGTGGCTCCTAATCTGCTTGGATGCCCCGGGATTCCCATAGCACTGGTCACCATCAGGGACTCAGAGGTGAGAAGTAGAAAATGCTGGCTGGGAACTGGGGCACAGTGGGTGGAGGGGTGTTGATGAATTCCATTTTAGACATGCTCACTTTGAGGGGCCTGTGGGAAATGTCAGCAGGCAGCTTAAACACCAATTTGGAGTTGGGGGGGGGGAGACAGAGGATGGGCACAGTTCATTGGATTTATTATTATTATTATCATTATTGTTATTATATTTTATACAGTAATTGGAGTCATGCAGAAGAGACAGAAGAACAAACAGCTGCCAGTTATTAAATGTTTATCATACGCCAAGTCCTACATTTTATGTGCACTATCTACTGCCAGCAATATTATTTAGAAGACGCTATTGTTATTGCTCTTTTCCAACGAATAATCTGAGATAGGAAGTAACTTTCCCAGGCTTGTATCACTGAAAAGTGAATGTGAATTTGTGTGATCTGACCCAATGCCCTGTTCTGATGTTTACCACAGACGTATCTAGGTCCAAGGGCAACGGGAAGAGGAATCTGAGGAGAAAGCATTTGATGATAGAGCACCAACAGCAAAACACAGCCAAGTGATGGCGTAGGAGCCAGATGGAAGGCATCAAAGGCCTTCAAAGATAAGGGAGGTCGCTCGAAAGAAGCTAGGAAAACAAGCCGGGATCAGACTGCTAGGAGGCAGGCCCCTGGAGCCCATCATGATAGCAGGCAGGGAGCCACGGGGCATAGGCAGACGGTGAACGCTAAGATGAGGCTGTGGCTTGATGTAAACCATGCAGTATCATCAGATAGCCCTGGAGGAAGGAAAGATGGCGGCCGGCACTGCAACAGCACACGGATGGGGCCATCTTGCCAAGTTTACCTCCAGTCAACAACCTTATCTCCAGTCTTACCGGCTCAGACCCAAGCTTGCCAGAACAAGGAAGGGTCCGAGCTCACGTGAGCTTATGTTTCAAAGACCAGAACGTTGATTCACTGGGTTGTTACTGAGTAATAAACTACAAAGGGAGCCAGATGCTCATCGTGTGCTAACGAGAGCATGGTAGCTGGTAGGCAGTGCCAACTTAAAATGTTGCCAGGGAGCATGAGCTCCGAACAGGAGGACTCACCTACACAATAGACTGGTGGTATTCATATGTGATACGCTGTGCCTCCATTGACATTATAAGCTGTATTTGCTGAGTAGTTCAGGTACCCGTGGACAGGTTTTATTGCTCTGGATTGTGTGTGTGTGTGTGTGTGTGTGTGTGTGTGTGTGTGTGTACACGTTCACGTAGGTGTGTGAATGTTTAAGAGTATGTGTGCACCTGTGTGATTGTGTGAGTGGAGATCAGAGATCAACATCAAATATCTTGTGAATCGCTCTCCACTTCATACGTTTTGAAGCAAGGTCTCTGACTGAACAAATGTGATTGGAGGATGGGGTGATAGATAATTTGACCTACCATTAATCCCAGTGCTCGGGAGGTAGAGATGGGGGTGGGGGGTGGGGAGTGATTACGCTGGGCAAACTGGCTAGCTATGATAGCTAAATGGATGTGCTTTTGATTCCGCGAGACACATCGCCTCAGTAAGTCAAGTGGAAATAGATGGAGAAAGAGACCCAGAAGTCTACATCTGGCCTCCACACACGGGCACACACGTATACACGCACACATTGCTGCACACATAAGCGTATGAAAAAAAGATTGGACCATGTGATATGTTCCTAAATCATCTTGACATCTTGGCAGAGGTGTGCGCAGAGCTCCTGGGAAAGTCTGTCTTTTCTCAGAGTCTGTCGCCCACTGCCCCATCCGGGGAAAGGCAGATTCAGAGGGGAATTATGAAGTCTAGGCTTCGGGCCCATTGCTCAGACTGTCCAAAGCTATTGGTCTTTTTGTACCTGACTTGCTTTTTTCTTTTTCTTTTCTTTTTTTCTTTTAAATAACACCACCACCGTCTCGTTGTAGAAGAAACAATTGCCCACACTTGTAATCATATATGCCTACTTCAAAAGGTGGCTGAACTCAGGCCTGAAAGCTGCATTTTTCTCATTTCACTCTGAAGGAGGCAGCTTTTCCAGGTCTGCGGATGCTGCCACCCACATGCCTCTCACCTACAGAAAGAAAGGAGTGTGATAAGATGGGGCAGGTAGCCCAAGAAGTGGGTGACTGTAAGAAAGAATGCATTTATTTTATTTTGGGTTTTTGTTTGCTTTATTCTCCCCCACCCCCACCCCACTCCATTGGTCTAATTGGAAGAAACATTTGCTTTTATTAGAAAGAAAGAAAGGAAGGAAGAAAGAAAGAAAGAGAGAGAGAGAGAGAGAGAAAGGAAGGAAGGAAGGAAGAAGGAAAGAAAGAAAGAAAAAGAAAGGAAGGAAGGAAGAAAGAAAGAGAGAGAAAGGAAGGAAGGAAGGAAGGAAGGAAGGAAGGAAGGAAGGAAGAAAGAAAGAAAGAAAGAAAGAAAGAAAGAAAGAAAGAAAGAAAGAAAGGAAGGAAGAAAGAAAGAAAGAAGAAAGAAAAAGTTTCTCCTTTCCCACATTCCCCCCTCTAAACTTACGTAGATGAGCATACAAAGCAATGGGTTTAATCATGGCATCTTCACATGTAGGAGCCATCCTCTCCCTCCCTAGCCATTCCCCACGTCCCTTTCCCTCCTCCCTCTGACCCCTTTCCTACCTCCAAATGGTCCCTTCCGGTCCCCTCCTCAGCTTTCCTCTTTGGTGAGCTCCTTTACCCTTTCTTTTTCCCTCTGCCCCCTCACAGATTGGTTCTTGTCTTAACAAAACAGAGAAGAATCTCATGATGAGGCAGAGTGGGGAAAAGTGAGTTTTACTGAGTGAATAGAAAACTCTCATAGACCTTTCCAGGGTGAACACTCAGGTTCTAGCAGCCCCTAAGAGGTTAGGCTCGGCCATCTGTGTCCAGTTCACCAATGAAGGAGGTCATGAATGGTGACCGGCAGAGAGAAGAGACCCGTTCAAGGAGACTACACTGGGAAGCGGGACAGATAAAGGGACCAGTGACCCTCAGTCCATCTTTGGGGTGCTGACATGAGCTTTAACAGAGGAAGAATTAAATTAGCGTGGGCGGCGCGGGGTATGCGTTATTAGGCAGTGCTAGTCAAGGCGTAGCCTGGTTGGCCATAGTTCAGTTCTGGTTGGTTATGAAAGGTCATCCAAATTATTATTGTTATCCCTTGAGGGACTCGATCTCGTTTCTACAAGACAGTCCCTTCTGCTCTGGGGTGCAGGCTTGCCTTCACAGATAGTTACCCTCATCTTGGGGAAAGGGGGTGTCATTCAAGGTGATGTGTGAAGAAGAGCCAAGGACAATGGCTTGTCTCTGTGCCTTCAGTCAAAGTTAGACAGACAGACAGACAGACAGACAGACAGACAGACACAACAAGAAGGTAGAGATACCAGGCTTTCATCATGCTTTTCATTGCCTTGTAGGCCCTAGTGAAGTGTCCATTTTTTTTTCACGTTTTAAGCCATTTATTAGAAAGGGGGTTTAGTAATTAATTATAAATTCCAATCTGGTTCTCTAACTATTATTTTAACTACTAACCAAGAGATTAGTAAACACAAGCAGCTTCTAACTGCCTGTCTCAAGACAAGATGCCCTTAAGGCTGTAGTTCTCAGCCTTCCTAACGCTGCAACCCTTTAACACATGCTGTGCTGACCCCCCAACTATAAAATGATTTCTGTTGCTACTTCATAACTGTGGTTTTGCTACTGTTATGGATTGTAATGTGAATACCTGTTAGGCAGATGGTCTCAGGTGGTTTGTGCACCCCCCCTTCCGCCCAAAGGGGTCATGACCCACAGGTTAAGAACCACTGTCTTAAGGCGAGTCAGATGCAGGGTTTAGCAGAGGAATATGCCTAAGAGCCTCACAGCCTAAGATTAAGCTACTTAATGTTAAAGTTTAGATATTAGGGAAAGTGTGTGGGAATGTTTCTTTTCTTCTTCCATGGCATTCTGTCCCGGAGAAGCAGAGTTTTTCAGGTACACTGTACAGGCTGGCGGCTGGAGCTAAAACAGCGATCTGAGGGAGCCTTGCCTGTACATCCGTCACAAATCCATTGGCACTCGGCTCATAATCTAACAATCTCATTTATGAAGTTCTCAGAAAGGGGAGTTGTTGAGATCAGGCTATGCCTGGCTCTGAGTCACTTCAGATTGTACACAACCATGGTTTGGTTGTGGTCTAAGGCTGCACCTTGCCCTGAGAGACTCCATTTTACAAGGAGCTTTGACTCCATCTGGAGGGTGGAGGGTGATCTCACTCCTGGGTGGACAAACACTATCATCTGTCTGGCACCACATATGTAGCACAGGCTGATAAATGACTTACTCCCGGGAGCAGAAAGGATGCCACTCTATGATTTATTGGGGGCAAAGTGAGATTGTAGGTGCACCTGGGCACATTCAAATCATATTGGGAAAACCACACCCAAGAACTTATTGGGTAGGGCGGACCAAGGAAAGGTGTAACTCTCTCATCTGGACCCCACAAAATGATAGACATCTAACACAGTAAGGATAAACACACCACCTATTATCCAGTACCTGGTGTGTACATCAAGAAGCAAGAGGTAGAGAACTCCAAAGTGTCCCTGGGACCTCAGCTGAGCTCAGCTCCCCTTTGTTGACTGGGCCCATCAACTGCTATCTTGCCCATCCACCTGCTTGTCCATCTGGACCTGGTTCTGTTTTTACCTAGAAGCTAGACTCAATTCTGCAACATCAATCTCAACCTTGACTTTGGGTTCATTAACATACCAATATAAATCTTACTTAAATCCCACCAGCCTGGTTCAAAAACCTCTTGGCTGCTGCTGGACTCTCTTTCACTTATACTAATTAATTCTGTAAACCACACACATACATATATAAAGAGAAATATATTTACTATGTACGGTGCAATGTGTTACTGAAATAAAAAGCCCCACATTGTCCTTGTTCAGCTGACCAAGGCATCTGGAATTATCTGGAAAACTGCTACCCACTGAAACCACTACATCTTGTGAGTTCACTGCTCACTCACCACAGGGGTTACAGTTCTTTCACATGTGGCTTGGTCGGTTTTGAAAACTCCTGAGTGCCAGTCCACAAGAGATAGAAATCAGAACAAGGAGTGTGAGGGGACCCTTTCGCCTCTCACATCCCCTGTTTCCTAACTAGCCTCCGGTGCACTAGAGAACCAGGAATGACCAGCTTTCTGGAGACAAGGGCGCTATGGACAGATGGAGAAAGGTGAAATGTCCACCCTTACACCCCCAGGACATATGTATTAACTTGCAGAACACAGGGACTGCACAGATGTGACTGAGAGTTTTGAGATGAGAACACTGGGTTGGATTCTCTGTGTTGGAGGTCGTCCATGATCACGTGGGTCGCCAAACACTAGGAAAGAAGTGTCAAGAGCCCGAGAGAGAAATGAAACACAGTCCTGAAGGGAACAGAAACAGGAATGCTGGGATTGCTGGCCCTAGGACATATGGCAGCTTCTAGAAGTTAGAAAACTACGTTAGCTTTAATAACCAATTCTCTTTTGGGCCTCCAGAAAGAACTCAGCTCTGGTGACGCCTTGGTTTTATCTCAGTGAAGCCTGCTTGGGACTTCTGACTTCCAAGACTGTGAGATAATAATACAGTGGTGCTCTTTGAAACCTGCTTGGTTTGGACAAAAATCTTTTCAGTAAGAGAAACTAATACAAGGTGGCGGTGGTGCACGCTTTCAATCCAGCACTCAGAAGGCAGAGACAGGGGGATCTCTGTGAGTTCGAGGCCAGCCTGGTCTACAGAGTGAGATCCAGGACAGGCTCCAAAACTACACAGAGAAACCCTGTCTTGAAAAACAAACGAACAAACAAAAAAAGAAAAGAAAAAGAAAAAACTAATAAAGAAACTAATACAGAGAAACTGATTGAAAGATCCAGCCCCCACCCCTCCCACCCCCTACCCCCATCCCCCATCCCCCATCCTCCCCACCCCCCACCCCCTGCCAAAGGATGGGGTTTTCAAAGAATGTGAAGAGCAGTTCATTATGAGCAGAAGCCTACAGACAGAAGAACTCTGGCCATCCGGATTTGTGTGTGCAAGACGAGCATCTCCACTCCAGAGGGAAGGATTGCAAGGGACTGAATCCTCTGGGGAAATATAAATTTCAACCAAAGCCAGGAAGTAGAGGGGATGGCTCCAGGAAAAGATAAGGGCCTAGGGAACTGTTTTAGTTTTTTGGCAGAAACACAAGCGTTTCAGGGGTGCAATGTAAATAGGGAGACGCTAGATGGTCGGGACCAAGCGGAGTTGAAGAGGAACAGAGCATGAAGTTAATGGGATCTGTGAGCTCCAGGGAATTACAGACTACACACAGTCCCCGGGCCTTTTTATGGAGAATCACAGGAAAGGGAGAAGCAGGGGGTGGATGGTGGGATCAAAAGGCCAGAGATGGGGCTAATTTGTCTCAGCAGCTTCAATTAAATGCCTTTTAGCTCCTTCTCTGATTTTACCGACTCATTTTGATGCATGGTGCTTATTTTGTCCTGGCCCTCATCAAAGTCAGTAATAAAACTTGTTTTGTTTTTGAAAGGACTGAGACACATTTTGTTCGGAACAGCATGTCAAATTAATGCTAATTCATGAATAATTGTCATAAACAAGTCTAAATAAATTCTCTTCCTCACAGCTATAACGGAAAAAGGTATTTCTAATTAGTCTTACCCACTGCAAAGCCAAAGCTCTCTGAAAAAGTTATATTTTGGGTGTGGAGCCTACGGGCTGTTTGACCTCAGCTAAGCGACCCAGCCAGACCAGAGAGATGGAATGTGGCAGGTCAAGGACCAGAGTGACCTTGAGTTATCTCAGTTCCTTTAACGGCCATTTTTTTTCAGCCTGTGTCTGATCCAACATCCTGTGACTATGGGGTAGAGCTCTTGGAGTGTCTCTCTGAGCTTAACAGAGATCTCTGGTCTCTACTAACACCCTGTGACTATGGGGTAGAGCTCTTGGAGTGTCTCTCTAAGCTTAACAGAGATCCCTGGTCTCTACTAACACCCTGTGATTATGGGGTAGAGCTCTTGGAGTGTCTCTCTAAGCTTAACAGAGATCTCTGGCCTCTACTATTCCCCAAAGCTAAGAATGCTATGAAGATAACATCTGAATCCTATGGAAGAGATCCCTTTGTTTAGTGTCTGTATACCTGCCTGATGCTCCGACCAACATGTCTGCTACATGTATTGGTTTATGACTTTCTTTGTTCTGTGGCTCTGAAAGTTCATGCTTCCTTTCCCATGGCGGGTGTGTGTGTGAGAGAGGAGCTAGTCATTCAGGGTAACTTGGACCCATGTTCCCAACCCAGGCTCACTCACGTTGGCTGAGAATAAACTATCTTCTTATTTTCTTTAAAGCAGAGAGTTATCATTTCATGCTGCTGCATTATCGGACTCCTAAGCGCTGCTCACTGGGTTTGACTCAATTGCAATGAGCCATAGAGTTCTGGAAAGTGTTGAGTGCTAGTCTGACCCAAGACCTTCCCGGAGGCCCTGATGTGTGGAGAAGGAACATAGCTCCTTCTCTAAATCAGGAAGATGCTTGGCAGAGCCAAGAAGAGGCTGGGGCCAGGGCCTTAGGAGGGCTATCTATGGCTTCTGATACTGAGAACCCAACTCTCCCCACCCAGAGGGGCTATGGTTTTCACTCCCAAGCCTATGTGCTGGATTTGTGACATTCTTGAGACATCCTGTCTTCCTTTTGTACCACATTGCTTAGCTTCCTGCTAACTTCGTCCCATTGTATGATAGCTTCCTGCTGACTCTGTCCCATTTCTTTCCTGGAAATAGTATATAAGATGCTGTCTTAATAACCTTGCTTGGCACAAGACATAGCTTGTTCAAGACCTACCGATCCCAAACTTTCTTATTCTCTTATCTTCTGATCTCCTGGTTCTTCATCTTAGGACTCTGTCACTGACAGACCACTTGCTGGTACAGGTCAAGTGTGGTGGTTTGAAAGAAAATGGCCCCCAAAGGGAGTGGCACTATTATTGGGAGGTAAGTGAGTCACCACAATTAAATGTTTTCCTTTATAAGAGTTGCCGTGGTCATGGTGTCTCTTCACAGCCATAGAAACCTGCACTAAGACATCAGGGAAACTTGACTTTATCTCCAAATAAGACCATGCTGCTTACTTTATTTCCAAGATGGAAGGGACATTTGTAGCAGCAGTTCTCAACCTGTGGGTCACGACCTTTTGGGGGGGGTGTCTAACGACCCTTTCACAGAGGTCACCTAGGACCATCAGAAAACACAGATAATGACATTACGACTCATAACAATAGCAAAATTACAGTTATGAAGCAGCAATGAAATAATGTTATGTTTGGGGGGGTCAACACAACATGAAGAACTGTGTTAAAGGGATGTAGCATCAGGAAGGTTGAGAACCACTGCTCTATAGCAATATCAGACTCAAGGTCATAAGCCTCAAGCTCTGTAGTCCTACTAGGCGATCTCGGCCTTGTAGGTTTGTCAAGACCCTCCTTTGGTGTTTCTGACGTAAGACCTATGACAACAGCAGGCTTGGTGCTTTCCTACTAGATGGAGCTCCTAAGTCACAGAGCTCAGGTCCTCCCGATTTCAGGATAACAGGAGACAAAAGGGGCCAACCCAAAGGGAGTGAGGAAAGAGTAGTTCTGAAGAAAAGCTGGAGCAGACCTGGCCATCGCTACCCATGGTTCTCTAGAAGGGTGTCCCTCCAAAGCAAATGGTCACCTCAAGTCTCTTACTACATGAGCTGGACAGAAAAGAAAAGAACCCAAGGAACCAACCCCCACCCCCAAAGAGGTAGAAATCCACACAGATCAGTCATCAACAAGTCGGTGCTTTTAGCCTCTTTGTTAGCTGTACCCAAGTTCGAGCCTTGGACTGGGCTTTTTAGCACACACCTTTAGTCCTAGAACTCCGGAGGTAGAGGAAAGCAGCTCTCTATGAGTTGGAGCCTAGCTTGGTCTACATACTGAGTTTCAGGATAGCCAGGGATACATAGTGAGACCTGGCCCTTAAAAAAAAAAAAAAGTTTTATTCTTTATATCAACTTGACCCAAGCTAGAGTCATCAGAGAGGAGGGAACTTCAATTGAGAAAATGGCTCCCTAAGATCCGGCTTCAGGCAAACCTGTGGGCCATTTCATTAACTGGTAATTGATGTGGGAGATCCATTGTGGGTGGCGCCATCCCTAGGCTAGTGGTCCTGGGGGCTATAAGAAATCTGGGTGAGCAAGTCATAAGGAGCAAACCAGTAAACAGCAACCTTTCTTCATTGGCATCTGCCTCCAGGTTCCTGCCCTGCTTAACTTCCTGTTTTGATTTCCTTCAGTGATGAAAAGTGATGTGGAAGCGTAAACCAAATAAACCTTTTCCTCCGCAAATAGTTTTGGTCATGGTACTTCATTAAAGCAATAGTAACCCTAACTAAGCCATACCCCTTTTATCCCATGGCCCAGTTATGTCCTAGACTTCCAAACATTCCCCCTCCGAAGGTGGAGTAGGAGGTGGGAGTATTGAGTTTCTCCCTGCCCACCAGCAACCGCCCACTCCCTTCCAAACTCCAAACTCATAAACTCAAAGTTATTGATGCACACACTCATTTTTCCTTTCATCCATGTGTTCCTTCCTGTGTGCGAGGCTAATTGCTTCTTTCATTAAGCACTCTTCACTCTTATTAAAGTTGTTAGCATATTCCACAAGGCTTTCCGCGCTTGGCTTCCCAGTGGACGGAGGCAAGCATTTCCAGGAGCCAGCTGGCACTGTTTATTTGCAGCGGGTCTCGGGGGCTGGGAGGATAAAATGACTGCTTTCCAACTATCTGTTTCTTCTCCTTCGTGGGGCTGAGTCTGAAGCTGGACCCGGGAGGTCTGGCTGCAGACACCGCTGAGCAGCGAGTCTCACCAAAGAAGGATCTAGGCTGGTTAACCGTCTTCAGAGTCAAACTTCCAGTTAGCTGTCCTGGAAACACTTTTTGTTGCTTTGCATGGAGGTAGGAGCTAATACCTAGGCCCACACACACACTCACCCCGGCATCCCTGTCTATTGTCACCGTGAGGCTCAGTCTCATAACAATTACGTTACCCTGTGAAGTAGGAGCATGAGGCTTATTCTGATTTCTCTAACTACATCTCCTTTCATAAATATTGAAGTGTAGTCTCAGGGTTGGTCTCTATCTGTCTGGAAATTGGATGTTCCAACAGGGCCAACTTCATGAACAGTGCATGACACTCTATACTTTAAAAGGCCCGTACGTGTTTTAATGCTCTGATGTCACTAACTTGAAATTCTTAATAACTGTTCGATAAGAGTCCCTTTCAATTTTCTTTTTCTTTCTCTTTCTTTCTTTTTCTTTTCTTTTTTCTTTTTTTTTTTTTTTTTTTTTTTTTTTGTTTTTTGAGACAGGGTTTCTCTGTGTAGCTTTGTGCCTTTCCTGGAACTTTCTTTGTAGACCAGGCTGGCCTCGAACTCACAAAGATCCTCCTCCCTCTGCCTCCCAAGTGCTGGGATTAAAGGCGTGCGCCACCACCACCAGGCTCCCTTTCAATTTTCATTGAGCTCAGCAAATTATGTAGCTTGTCCAGGTCTCCAGTGTAGTTGCTTCCATTAATCAGTCTCTCATTCCGGGTTACTTCTTTAACAGTCCACATCTGGCCTTTATCTGTGTGCCTCTATCCATTTTCCAGAGTTTCTTACCCCCACCCTACCCCATCCCAAGACCTAAGAATGCTGATCCCATTGTAAATGCTCAGACAATATTTGCTGAACACCCAAATGCCCCAAAGAGGAAGCAATAATATTCCCATAGCAAAGGTAACAAGATGCTGATTGGGATTATGCCACATTTGGTGTCAGGTTCCCCATCAAAGAGGCCATTAATTCTGGATCCTCCCTCTCTGCCTCCTCCTCCACTCCTTCTCTGTCTGAGCTGTAAGCTGCTTTCATGCCTGATTGCTCTCCCTGAGTGCCCTGCTCACCCGACTCCTGATTCTGTAAGCCGAGCGGGGAACATTGCGTTGACTCAGACAACCGTGTTCAAAGAACCGAGCTGGCCGCCGCAGTGAGAGTTCAGGATTCAGGTCTCAGAGCTTTGACCTCAGGCTTGTGGGAGCTTTCTCTTAGGCCAGCTGAGCTATGTGACCTCGGAGAACAAACACCACTATCTCCAGAGAATTAGGTGAAGAGGCGCCATCCAGCTCTCTCCTGGCTGCTGGCAAGGCATCCAGTGGACACAGAATACTACAGCAACATTAGACAAGCTGGGCTCAATGGTAGAGCGTGCACTTAGCGTGTACGAGGATGTGGGTTCGATCCATGATTCACACCCCACCCTGTGCATGCAAATGAAAAAAAAAGAATCTGCATTTGTGCTGTGGGGCCTGGGGGAGGTACTGTCTTTGGTTTGTTGTTTATTTTTGTTAGCCTTACACACGACAGGCAAGCTTTCCGTCACTGAGTTAAATCTCCACCGCACTTTTGGCTTTTGCTTTTTGTTGTGAGACAGGGTCTCATGAAGTTACTTAGGTTGGCCGTGAACTCACTCTGTAGTCCATCTGGACTTGAACAGGTGACCGTCCTTCAGCGAGAGCTTTGGTTTTCTTGGTTATGAAAAGACTTGATGAAAACATGTAAAGCTGGGTAGGGTGGTGTACACCTTTAATCCTAGCACCCAGGAGACAGAATCATATGGGTTGTTCTGCAATTTTTATTATTACATGTTTTGTTTTGTTTTTTAATAGGCAGTGGTGGATGGGGAAGTTCCTTACCCAATTAGACAGCTGCTTTCAGACCCTGCCCCCACACCCATGCCAGCCCTCCTTCCTTCTGACACAGTCATAGCACCGTACTCCGTTCCTCAGCTGGCCACATCTGTACCACCACCACTGGTACCATCAAACACAGTGAGTGTCTTGTTTAGGAAGTCAGTAACAATGGAATATGCTCTCTTCCGCAGACCTCCAGTCAGTGACAGGAACAGAACACGTTCTCCTCAGCAGACCTCCGGCGAGATCTGTTCTTGGAAAGACTGTATTTCATTGTACATCCTCTGAAATGAGTCCCCCATGGTCCGCGTGTACTTTGGTCTGGGAAACTGTAAATCAGCACAGAGTATCCGTGCTACCGTGTCTAGGCAGGTCCTCTCTTTGCAGAACCCAACCTGGTTCTCCCTGCTCTTCCCGTCAGTGGTTGAACTGCTCTGCCCTCCAAAGGAGACAGTTCAGAGCTTCGGATAGCAATGGCTTCTCCTTCTCCATCTCCTCCTTCATCTCCTCGTTTATTCTCGCATTGCTTTTCCCGCTATCTGCTCTGGCTCATCCACCCTGTTTTTGCCCTGGACCTGCTCTTGACCTTCCATGCTTCGTCCAGATGGGAGCCTTCTCCTCATTGAGGGCAAGGCTCGTGATTTTTCACTTCCTTGGCTCTGGGTCAATTCTTCCGTCTCTCCTTCTTCTCCGGGAGTATTTTGAAAACTCGTATTCTCTTTGCTATTGTGACTTGAATATATATTTTAAAATCCTTGCTGAACAAGCATGAGGACCTGAGCTGTTGTTTCATGTGTCAGGACCCATGTGAAAAAGGGCACGGCTGAGCAGTGGTGGCACACGCCTTGAATCCCAGCACTTGGGAGGCAGAGGCAGGCAAATTTCCGTGAGTTCGAGGCCAGCCTGGTCTGTGTAGTGAGTTCTAGGACAGCCAGACAGCCAGATATGATAGTGAGCCATTGTCCTAAAAAAAAAAAAAAAAAAAAAAAAAAAAAAGAGCAGGGATGGTGGTGTGTGCCTGCAATCTTAATGCTGGGAAGGCAGAGACAGGGGGATTCCCCAGGCTCATTGGCCATCAAATCTACCCTAATCCAGGCCATTAGGACCTACGTCAGTGAACAAGCTGGACCCACGGTTGGCACATGTATCCAAACACACACACACACACACACACACACACACACACACACACACACACTTTTCTGTCATTTTCATGGTATCCTGGGTAAAAAAGATGACAGCCTGTCCTCAATCCGCCGTCATGAACTCAGATGTGATCTTGGTATAGACGGCTCTATCAGATCTTCTCCAGAGGAGGTGAACCCAGACAGGGGTTTTAAATGTGTAACAGAGAAAATGCTCCCTAAGGACAAGGAGATCTTGTGAATTATCTTTGTGTTTCTGGACTATTCAACCCCCTGACCACTTTCCTTTTTTTTTTTTAAAGTTCTCCTTCCTCAACTTTTTTGTTTGTTTGTTTTGTTTTGTGTGTTGAGACAGTATCTCACTGTCCTGGAACTCACTACATAGACCAAGCTGGTTTCAAACTCACAGACATCTGCCTGCCTTTGCCTCTGGAGTGTTGGGATTAAAGGCGTTGTTTGTTTGTTTGTTTGTTTGTTTGTTTGAGATAGGGTCTCTCTATGTAGCCCTGGCTGTCCTGGAACTTGCTATTTAGACCAGGCTGGCCCTTGAACTCACAGAGATTGGTCTGTCTTTGACTTCCAAGTGCTGGGATTAAAGGTGTGTGCCACCACACCTGACTAAATTAAGTTGTGGTGATTAATCTCCATTGCCAGCTTGGCTGGGTTTGCCATCACCTAGGAGGCACATCACTGGCTATGTCTGTAAAGGTATTTCCTGAGAATAGTGCTGAAGAGGGAAGATTTACCTTGATTGTGAGTAACAACATCCCATGGGCCTGTCCCCAGCCTTAGGAGAGAGAGAGAGAGAGAGAGAGAGAGAGAGAGAGAGAGAGAGAGACAGCTGCATGTATATCTGATCCTCTTGACTGTGCACATTTTACCAACAGGTATTTATTAAGTACCTACAAAGGTGTGTGTTGAATAATGAAGATACATACTCTGGTGATCAAATTGAAACTGTGAGATCTGATCATTTGGAGGAGGGGACAGTAGGAGTCTAGAGACAAGCATAGTCAAATGTGGTGGTTTAAATGAAAATGTCCCCCACAGGCCCATAGGAAGTGGCACTATTAGGAGGCGTGGTCTTGTTGGAGTAGGTGTGGCCTTGTTGGAGGAAGTGTGTCACTGAGGGTGGGCTTTGACGTTTCAGAAGCTCAAGCCAGGCCCAGTGTCTCTCTCTCTTCCCACTGCCTGCTAATCCAGATGTAGAACTCTCAGCTCCTTCTCCAGCATCATGTCTGCCTGCATGTCTCCATGCTTCCCACCATGGTGATAATGGATTAAGCCTCAGAACTGTAAGCCAGGCCCAGTTAAATGCTTTCCTTTATATGAGTTGCCATGGTCATGGTGTCTCTTCACAGCAATGAAACCCTAAGACGTCAAACGATCACAACATACGAACTTGTTGAGAATCCTGTGTTGTGTTTCTAAGAAAGTGACAATTAACTAAGACCTAAAGGTTGGCTGAATTGTGAGGTGATCAGTGGATTCTTATCACCAGTGACTGATGGCCTCTAGTTTCTGACACAGCTAAGTGATGCCAATCCTCAATTTTTCTGGACAAGAGAAGTCAAGGGTTATACCAGATGCAGGCTGCTACCCAATCATGTCTTTTCTTGAAAGGAACAGTAATACATACATACATACATACATACATACATACATACATATAGTGAGTTTGAAAATTACTTAGAATAAAAATATTGCAAAAGCATATGCAGAGTTGAAGCTTGATTTACACTTTGTAAAGTCCTAAATCATATATTTGGACCTATCTTTGTGACAATCTCGGTGAGGCCCCTCAGCTGAGAACCTCTCTGGCCTCTGGCTCCATCCTTTTGAGGAGAAATGACACTCCCATTTGGCACCAGGCAAAAGACTTCAGCCTGTAGCCAATACCTTCCTTACATATAGCGTAACCTTTCCAGCAGCTGGGTGTTCATATGCCGTAACGTTAATTCTCTCTGATACTTGAAAGACACAAGGCTCAACAGGCTGAGGATTAAAGGGAGTGCCTGAGAAAAGCATTTCTCTTGTTTCACTGTATACCTTTAAAAAGATAATGCTTAAGAAGACGGAGTGGTATTTCCTAGCAGAAACCGCAGGATCTGGTTGCAATGCCGCTGAGTGCCAGGGGAGACTGAGACATGTTTTAATAGGTGCGCTCTCAGCCCAGCCCTTAAAAGCCTGCCTCTCATAACACCCACCAAGATCTCCCTCCCCACATCCCCCACCCCCATCCTGCCTTCCTTTAACATCATGCAGAAAAGAATGCCCTCAGCAGAAAGAAGTAAGTACCTACGTGCAGGAATTAAAAAATGAGTTAGGGAAGCAAATCTAATACATATGAGAAGGCTGGGCCACGCTGCTGTTTGCGGTCTATGCTTTCATCTCGATTTTTCTTTCTTTTTCGACGGGGCACATCGCAAGCCTCTTCCTCCATCTCTTAGGCTGTTTTTCAGAGCAATTTCACGACTGGCACTATCACATTCTGTAACCTCGGGAAAGGCCCGTACAGTCGCACGGTACAGCGATGACTTCATGTGCTACAGACCTGTGAGGTCTTCTAAACAAATGTCTGGGTCCTAGTCAGCCAGCCAGGCCAGGAAACTAATTGAATAGGTCTGAGAGACACTTTGCTTAACATTTAAAGCGTATGACTCCATTTATTTGCTTTCGCTGTCTAAGCTGGGCTGGACTCACAGAGGACGGGTTTGTCCCTTGATGTCTACAGCTTACGAACTCTCAGCCCAGGCACTGGTTTTCCTTTAGTCCGTAGTTGCTGGGGGTTCCTCTCCTGAAAACATTTCACAGGAAACAAAAATACAGCAGCATCCCAGGGTTTGGAGAGCACCACCTCACCCGGCAAGCTCTTTGTTCCATGTTTCCAGAGAACAACATTCTTCCCAAAGCTTGCAGCAAACGAATGCAAACATGTTAAGTGGAAGTGAAGATAAAGACCACAGCGAGAGCACACAGTAGGTGTCCTGGTCAACCTTCTATTGCTGTGACAAACGCCAGGGACAAATGCAACTTCTCTAGTCACCTCTGTCTATAGACGAAAGAATTTCATTGGCTTACACATCCCAATCACAGTCCGTCATTGAGGCAAGCCCAGGCAGGAACTCAAGGCAGGAACTGGAGGCAGGAGCGGATGCAGAGGTCATGGAGGGGTGCTGCTTACTGGCTTGCTCAGCCTGCTTTCTTATAGAACCCAGGACCACCTGCCCAGGGTTGGCACCAACTAGCCTGGGCCCTCCCATATCAAACGTGAATCAAGCAGATGCTGTAAAGATTCGCCTATAGGAAATCTGATGGTGGTGTTTTCTCAATTGAGGCTTCTCTTCTGAGATAACTCTAGCTGTGTCAAGATAACAAACAGCTAACCATGACAGTAAAGAAAAGGAAAAAGTAACTAACTGAGGTCAACATTTATCAGATCCCACAGTTCTTTCTTTTTTTTTTTTTTTTTTTTAAGATTTCTTTGTTTATTGTGTATACCTGCAGGCCAGAAGACACCAGATCTCATTACAGATGGTTGTGAGACACCATGTGGTTGTTGGGAATTGAACTCAGGACCTCTGGAAGAGAGCAGCCAGTGCTCTTAACCTCTAAGTCATTTCTCCAATCCCCTGTCTTTTTTTTTTTTAAAGCATTTCCTAGTTTTGATTTCATACCTATCATTTGCTAAGTTTAATGTAAAAAAAAAAATCAACATTTGCAGGGGTCACCTGGAGGAGGGGTGCTGGGATGGATCTCCTGGAATTTCACCCCTTCTCGTCAATCCACAGCCCCAAACGGGTGGAACAAGAGCTCCTTCACACCACGACTTGTGTGAGGAAGCATTGAAAGTGAGATCAAATTAGCATCCTGCGAAATGATGAGTCAGCAGTGAGATATGGCACAGAACCAAGGAGAGGGGTGAGGAGGGAAGCTGCGGGGCCCCCTGGGGGCAGGAGCTGAACACCAGAACCCCGTGTCTGTCTGTCCCTGGACTATTTCCCCCCTTTTGTCTGTCTGTGCATGTTCTCTCCAGTCATCTGTGTCTATAGAGGAGCTTTCTAAGCCTCTCTCCGTGGGGCAGCTCTCCCAGAGCCCGGACAGAAGAACTGTTCGGCTCAGGGAGTCACATGACACACACACGTGACTCAATGAACCCACGTCTGGAATAGTTCTCAGGGAAACAGGATTCAATGAGGCAAAATCCCCCAGGGCTAGCCACAGCAGGACCGTGCCTTTATTTCTGTTCATTTGCTTCAGTGCTAGGGAGAATACAGAACAGGGACTGTGAGAAAGTCTCACTTGTCCAGTGAAATTCACTCACAAGTATTTATTGAACAAAATAGTTGCAGTTGTAGGAGGGTAGCGGAAAGTGATAAATCTGACCGAAAACATTTGATTTCTCCCCACAGTCTTCTAAGTCTTATTGTGACTCTCATCGGGAAATGATTCCTAAGTGGCCGCTGTATTCGAACACAGCTGTACCTGGCCAACATCACTGGACTCCAGAGAAACACACATGAAAACATCTGCAGTTTTCTTCTAGTTTTTGACAAAGAGCGCTTTCTGTAAGGAGGGAACTGGGAGGCGCTGGAGGCCAGGGAGCCTCTTCCTCAGTTTCTGCCTCTTGCTCAACAGCATTTCACATCCCATGGAGGGACTAAAATCAAAAGGAAAGACAATGCCAAGTGAGAATGAGAATGTAGACAAACTGGAAAGCTCATCTATGTGGATGGATGTGTAAAGCATGCAAATTCAAGAAACTGGTCAAATATAAGTCTATCACACAATCTGGCAATTTCATTCCGGGGTATATTTCCAAGAAGAATAATGAATTTGTACACCCACGTATACAAATGTTTATGGTATATGAGTTGCTGTGAGCAACCCACCTGTTCAACTACAACAGGATAATAAACTCTAGGAGTTCGTATAATGGGCTACTATAGGGTAATAAAAAGGATGAACTTATGCTCATGCCACAAGATTTGTGAGCTAATAGATATAGTATCCAATAAGAGAAGCCGAACCCAGAAGAGCATGGACCCTAAGTGTACATGATTCCATTTTCATGAAGCTTAGGAATCAGCAAGTCTGTGAATATGGGCTTAGTATTAATTATTAAAGTTAATATTAACTTTAAGCATCAAGGGCTGATAGAAATATCCTATATATTGACTGAATGGTTATGACATATAAATAGACTACATAATTTATCCAAGTTGCACACATTAAAAACATATTTTTTTAAGCCATAGATGAGTTCTATCTAAGCTAAGAAATTCTCCCCATTTGGTCTTCCCAAGGTCTCGGTGAGATTTCTTCAGGCCTTAGAGAGTGCCACCAGAGCCTCTCCTGTCCTTTCTCGGTGCTCCTCCAGCACCCTGATCTGATGCCAGATTGTCCCAGACATTGCCTCCAAATGTTTTGTTTTGATGACACCATGCAAATGAACAAGAGCGGGACTCCCGTCAGCTTTGTCCGGGGGCCAGGGACGAGGCCCGGGGTAGCAGTTTGGTGCTTGGCAACATGGTGTGTAGATGGCAGGGGAGATTAGGATGGAGCATACTTGACACACGTCCCACCCTGTGCCTGGAGGACAGTTCGTAGACAGAAAAACAGATTTCCATGGCCTGCTGGTTTTGCTCAGAGCCTGTCCTGGCTAGAAATACTGGCACTCTTTATCCTTTTCTCCCTCTGTTGTCCTGACAAAAGACGTCTTTGTACAAGGAGGCAATGAGGGGTCCTGGAGGCCATTGGGGCTCTTCCTTATCGTCAGTGACATTGGATAAGGAAATAAAGTCATAGCGTGCAATAGCGAGGTACACTGAGAGGTGGGGATATCTTGCTTACCCTCTGTGCCGGGGCTTTCTCAGCACGCTGCCCTGTCCTAAGACAGGTACTCAGTCAGTCTCCAGGTCCTGGTAAGACTTAGCCCTTCTTTGTGCACCTCAGGATGGGCCTTTGCAATTAATCTCCAAAGCGGCTGGATCGTGTTTCTCTGCACAGGTTACATAACTAAGCCCCTCTACCTAAGCCCCATGAGAAAGAGACGAACTGCTTGTCTTCCTTATAGGAGCTGACAGGGGCAGCGCCCCATTCCTGGGGCTACCACAGGGCAGGGGCTCCTTCTGAACCCGGAGCATCACACTGTAGGGCTGAGTAGGAACCTTTGTGAAAACTCTCCGAGAAAAAGAGGGAGGTCAGGTCCTCCCTCTCTGCCTCTGTCTTCCCTGATTTCCCTATCATCCTTAATGTCTTGTGTAGCCTTGGCTGTCCTGGAGCTCACTCTGTAGCCCAGGCTGGCCTCGAACTCACAGAGATCCACCTGTCTCTGCCTCCCAAGTGCTGGGATTAAAGGTGTGCACCACCGCTCTTAACATCCTTTCTCTTGGCTACCTTCTGCCCCACCCATGGAAGTTCCCAACCTCCTTTCCCAAGGCTTCCTCCCACACCTTTTGGTAGGAGAGTAGAACAGACAACTTGCTCTCCACTCATCTCTTGGTCCATTCTTCCTCCAGCTGCGTTCCACCTAACAATTTAACCAAGTCAAAGTGTGTGAAATTTTGGAAGACTCCCTTTGTTTGAATTCAGACACACATTGTTTTTCCTTTTAACCAAAGTACACCAGCAAGATTGATCAGATGCTCTTCTGTCTATGACTTCTGGTGTTTAGGAGTTGTGATTAGTGTAAAAAATAATTTCATTTTTATTTTATTTATTATTGGGGGCAGGGGCCAGGGGGAAGGGGGCTCAAGTGTGTCCCATGGTGCCTATGTGGAGGCCAGAGAATAACAGAAGAGTCAGTCCTCGCCTTCCAGCTTTATGTGGGTTCTGGGGAACAGACTGAAGTCATTAGCCTTTAACTGCCAAGACATCTTTCTGTCTTAAAATGCTGACTTACTTTACAAGGTTTGCATATACATGCATCATGAGACTTTCCTCATATTTACCTCCCTAGCCCATTCCCTGTTTTCTTCCATTCTACTTTCATGTTACATAATTTGTGTTTAACTACATATCTGTTTATAGATAGATAGATAGATAGATAGATAGATAGATAGATAGATAGATAGATGGGGGGAATCTAGGTCAGTGCGTCTAGGAGTTTTCAGTTTTTTAACCATTTATTTTATGTGTACGAATGTTTTGCCTATGTGTGCCACATGTATTTCTGGTGATGCAGAGGTAAGAAGAGGATGCCAGTTCCTTTGAATTGAAGTTGTGGATGGTTGTGAGCCACAGCGTGGGTGCTGGGAATTGAACCTGGATTCTCTGCAAGAATAGCCAGTGCTCTGGATATCTGAGCCCTCTCTTTAGCCTTATAGGGCTTTTAGATGTTAATACTTGATAACTGTTCCTGGCAGATTTTCTTCAGAAAAAAATTATTGAAATGCATTTTATTTCAAACAAATATAAAAAGTACCAGAGTCTCCCATATACCAGCCCCCCCCCCAACTTTCACAGTTATCTGTAATTTGTCCTTGTTTCTTGTATCGGCCATGAGTATTTCCTTTACTTAAGTGTTTTAAAGTGAATCTCGGATTCCATCTCTTTACACTCTCTGTAATTCATTGTACTCACTGACCTACACAACCGTAGAGAAATCTGAAGACTAAAGATATTAAAAAAAAAAAACCAAAACATCAATTTAAAATAAAATTCATCGATTTTTGCAGGGGGGTAAATTTATGTGTAATTGGGCAAGAGCCATCGTATTTACAGTGTAACAAGCTTCAAGCATGTTCTGCATTACTCCAGAGTCTCAGAAACAGGAATTCGTGATAAACGGCATATGTTTTTTTCAACAAGTGTTTATTCTTAATGTTTCCCAGCTATATCCATTTACGGTGGTGTTCCCGCCCTTTGTGAGACCCAGGGGCTGGAACCAAAACATGACACTTCAAATACGAAGTGAGAGGGAAGATGGCCATCACGCATTGTGTCCTGTGGTTTACAACCCGTAGGGCAGCTTATTCAGAAGTCTAAAATGTCTGTTTTTAAGATGTCTCACTTGCCTGGTGCCAGATGGTTATTTGATGTTCAACACAGTCGGACAATCCAGAGACAATGGAAGGTGCCATGCATCAGTAGGTCCGAACCAAAGGACAGCAACCATAGCCTTCCGCTAGGAGTGCCCTCCTCCCCGAGTTACGCTGGCTGTTCTTTTCCAGTTGACTACCGAGCAGATCTGGGGTCCCAGAATGAAAGCTGAGCTTCTGCCCCGCTTTGGAAAGACAGCCAGCGAGGTCTCCAGGCTTTCGGATGTCACACTATTTTGTTTTCTGTGGATCGTTGACGCCAAATGAGTTTGTTAACTGGAAGCTGGCGTGGCGTGTTGAACTTCAGTCTGCCCACCCTTTAACTCTCACTTTGAGGGAAGAGGCAGGAGGGCATTTGTAGCTCGTCTTCATTGTGCATCTTAGGCTAAGAGCGGAGGGTTGAGGGTTTAACTCAGAATCCGTCAACGGCAGCTCTTCACACTTCCAAATGGGAACGAGTTAAAAGGAGGATTTTTTTTTCTCGAAATTGCTTGGGCTGGGCATATATTTCAGGGATAGAGTGTTTACCTAGCATGAACAAGACCCTGAGTTTTCTCCTTTTGCCCTAGCAAGCTATATAGA
Source organism: Peromyscus leucopus (assembly GCF_004664715.2). NCBI lineage: Eukaryota > Metazoa > Chordata > Mammalia > Rodentia > Cricetidae > Peromyscus > Peromyscus leucopus. Next base: position 12,779,197 of record NC_051078.1, on the reverse strand, counting down.
AAATATCGATTGTTTGTATTAAGAAATAGGAGGAGTGCCGGGCGTTGGTGGCGCACGCCTTTAATCCCAGCACTCGGGAGGCAGAGGCAGGTGGATCTCTGTGAGTTCGAGGCCAGCCTGGGCTACCAAGTGCGCTCCAGAAGAGGCGCAAAGCTACACAGAGAAACCCTGTCTCGAAAAACCAAAAAAAAAAAAAAAAAAAAAAAAAAAGAAATAGGAGCAGTGATAGATCCTGGGGACTGGAAGACTCCGCCACCACCTCACGTCTGCACTTGGGCAGAATCCTGTGGTCTCTTCTACTCCCTGGGTCTTTTGGGCGATGGTGGTGTTCTTTGTTGCTGGTTGGTTGGTTGGATTTTTTGTTTGTTTGTTTGTTTGTTTGTTTGGTTTTGGTTTTTCGAGACGGTTTCTCTGTGTAGCTTTGCGCCTTTCCTGGAGCTCACTTGGTAGCCCAGGCTGGCTTCGAACTCACAGAGATCCGCCTGGCTCTGCCTCCCGAGTGCTGGGATTAAAGGTGTGCGCCACCAACGCCCGGCTTGTTTTTTTTTTTTTTTTTTTTTTTTTTTTTTTGTTGTTGTTGTTGTTTCTTTTTTTGAGACAGGACTTTACTATGTAGCGCAGATAGATATCTTACCATACATCGGCCTCAGCCTCCCACATGCTGAGTGCACAGGAATGTTTCAACAATACCTAGCTCATCCCTGCATCTTTATTAAACCTTTTATTTTATTTTAACTTTTAGTGAGTGAGTGTGTGTATGTGTGTGTGTGTGTGTGTGTAGAGGGCCAGGCATGTGCCATAATGAGAACGTGGAGATCTGAAGACAATGTTCGGGAGTGGATTCTTGCCTTCCACCATATGGTTCTGGGTGTAGAGCGCAGGCTGTCGGGCCTGGCAGCAAATGCCTTTACCTGACGAGCCACCCCCTTATCTCCCACATCTTTATGGTGACCTTTCTCTCTCCTAACTCTTTCCAAATCTACCCTCCAGTACCTCAGCCCTCCCAACTTCAGGTCCTCTGTTTCTTTCTTTCTTTCTTTCTTTCTTTCTTTCTTTCTTTCTTTCTTTCTTTCTTTCTTTCTTTCTTTCTTTCTCTCTCTCTCTCTCTCTCTCTCTCTCTCTCTCTCTCTCTCTCTCTCTCTTTCTTTCTTTCCTTCTTCTTCTTCTTTTTTAATAACCCACTGAGTTGTCTTTGTGCCACTTAGATATTTATGGCTATGGGGCCCCTACCTCCCAGGGGCCATGCCTGTACAGAAGACTGACTCTTTCTCCGGCCAGAAGCCATCAATTGCCAATAGCTCCTCAGCTGCATGTGGGGGCTGGTAAACCCCTCCTCCTCCATGCAGGAATGTTGACTGGCTTGCTTTGGTGTAGGTAATCACAGCCTCCTGTGAGTTCGTAAGTGTGGTAGTTTGGTTGTGTCCAGAAGATAGGATATGGTCATCCTTGGCCTCAGGCTTTTACGGTCTTTCTGCCCACCCTATGTGGTGGTCCCTGAGGCTTGGTGGTGGTGGCAGAAGGGTGATTGAGGTGATTCAAGACAGCTGAGTGTCCACGGACACTTACCCTCTGCACTTTGATCAGTTGAACTGAGTTTCCAAAGCAGGGATTTTTAACCAGGAGCGGATATCAGAGGAGACATCAGACACTCTGTAGTGCGTGCATTCATTATCGGAGAAGAGATCTTTATAGAGAGGCCATGCTTTTCAAAGATCTTCATCCCCCAGAAAGGTTAGGAGTCATTCTTTTTTTAAAAATCAAAGCTTCTATACAGATTTAGAGAAAACACAGTTTGCTTTCTCAACCTTTGCTGCTCTGTTGCCATTGGCTCCATCATTCTGGCTGCCCAAGAGGCGAGACACCTGCAGCCATTTACCGAGCTCTCCGTGGGTTGTTACAGTGACAGGGATTCTACCAGGACCTGCTGGTTAACATTGTCATAAGGCCACATATTACCTCCGGGAGGCTGTTTTTCCCAAGGATTTGTCAAAATCTTCAAAAGCAGTGAGCCCCTTTCTGGTCCCTACACATGAATTTAGTGACAGATTGCCTCTTTAACGCAGGAGAACTAGAGAAGGCTTGTTCCGTTCACCCCCCTTAAGCTCTGTGGCTATCCTAACACATTTCATTATTTTTAGTAGCGTGGTCAGGTGGACTCATACCAGCTGTCATTTTCTGTAAGTGTTGAAGTCTTTTACCAATGGCAGACTTTGTGAGTGTGCCAGCAACAATCCTGATCTACTGGGGCGGATGACCAGCATTTGAGAGTAATCCACAATAATGTCACCTCCATGGGTGTAAGTAATGGATGTGTAAGTATTATTAGGAACGACAGGCTCTTAATTACAGAGAAGGCTTTCAGTACAAAAGCTGAAATACGGGCATGTGTTTCCGTGACAAAGTTGCCAAACTGTCTGTATTTTAAAGCCCTGTTTTTCAGATGTACATTTCTGCCTTGAAGTGGGTGGTTTGTCTTTTTTTTTTTTTAATTTTCTGCTTCATATCTCTTGAGTTTCTATTAAGCTCTCAGTATAAAATAGGACACTGGATCACCATCCCCAAGAACATCTCTTCCAAAAGTGACCTCAGAACCATCAGTGGATGACCTCTCCAACAAGATGTCTACAAACTTCAGATCATAAGCATTTGGTAGGCTGTGAAATTGATTATTCGAGAACCCAAAACATGAGTCGATCTTTAATGAAATAATACAGAGTCTCAGAAGGTATGTAGGGTAAGTGTAAGTATTATGTGAATGTGTCGGTTGTGGTAGTGATGTCCTGGAAAATGTTTGATGACCAGGTTCTGTGGAAGAAGAGAGATATGCATATATTTATTATAAAGTCTTACTATTATAAAGGTTGTGTAGCCACAATTTACAGCTAATGATTATATAGTGTTCTTCATTATAAATTTAATTATAGCCAATTGATTCTTAAGGAGAGATTTACCGATTTTTTTTGCCAAAATTATATTTATAGCCAACTTATAAATTGCAAATAAACTAATTCAGTGAAATAAGACTGAATAAAAGTTTGACTTCTCACCAATTCAGCAAAGAAGTCACTCTCACTAGTGATGAATGAGTACATTCAGATGTGAACCTTAGTTGACATTTCCATCTGTACCAATGAATAAGATGGAAATGAAATAATGAAGACATGTTAGAACTTTACTAGTTCATTAATGGCGCAAGTAACCCTTTGTTTAATGAGGTACAATTTCAAATACTACAGTAGAAAAACATTTTGCTGTTGTTTTGTGATAGTCACAATGTAACAGGTATAGACACTTTAAAACTTAGTCAGCATCATTAATATTGTCAGTATCACATTCTTTGTCTTGTTTTATTAGAATGTATCAGCATATATTAGTTGTACAAAATAAATCGTCATTACCTTTCATGGGTAGAGTACAAGGTAATATATTGAGCCTTAAGTTACAGTGTTTGCCTATTTCTGGGATGTAAGTATTTTCACCATAACTATTTCAAATTATCACTGGGACATCACTACTCAGAGTCTGAAAGAAATTTTATGTAGCACATCATTATCTGGCATTTCTTTACACAGATTCAAGAAACAGCCTCGATGTTAGAGATGGTAATAAAACATAAGAAAATAATTAGAACACAGTAAGTTTGGAGGATTTGTAACTTTTGTTCTTAGTTAAACTTATTTAATTGTATGTTTAGGCAATTTGATTTTTAATGATGACTGTGTTCAATAACTGGCTGATAAACTTTATAAAACTGTATCGGTCTGCTCTCGGAAGCTCACAGGCATGGCTGTCGCATACCATTGGCATCACAGAGGAGAGTGCATTTCTTACTGTAGGGTGTACCTAGAAATAAGGGTGACGAACTTTGCTAAGAATCTCCTACTGGTGCTGTCACGGACACTCAGGAGCACTGAGTAGCACAGAAATCAGACTTACCTGCACACTGATTAGAACTACACGTCAGGCTGCCTCTCCCGTCTGCCTGTGGATTCTCAGGCATTGGCCTCCCTAACACCCAGAAACCAGATGTTTCTTTTTGTTTTGTTTTTAGTGCAGAACTTTGCCCAACATTCAGATCGGACTCTTTTTGAGGACTTGGCTCCAGGATCATTTTTAAATCTTGAAGGAATCACTGAGCATTCCCAAAGTTTGACTCTGGGGACGGGGCGGGGAGGGGCGGGGAGGGGTGGGGAGGGGGAAGGGGAGGGGCGGGGAGGGGGAGAGTAGGGGGGTTCTCAGCTCACTTGCCTCTCATTGCTTCATTGTTCTCTTTGGTGACTGTAGCCACCTTTTCCCTTGGTCTCAGCTGCTCTCTTCAGATGCACAGCCCAGACACATCAGAGGTTATTATGCTTAGTACATTCATGCAAGTTTTCCTCCCTTCCTCCTTCCATCCCTCCCTCTATTTCTCTCTCCTCCCTCCCTCTCTCCTTCCCCCTCCTTCCCTCCTTCCATCTCCCCTCCCTCTCTCCCTCCCTCCCTCTGCCTCTCTTCCTCCTTCCATCTCTCCCCCTCCCTCCATCTCTCCTTCCCTCCCTCCCTCTCTCCATCTCTCCTTCTCTCCCTTCTTCTTTCCTTCCCTTCATCCCTTCCTTCTTTCCTTCTGTTCTCCTCCTCTGCCTTTTCTCTCTTTCCCTCCTTCCCCCTCTTTCTCCCCCCCCTCCACCTACCTTCCCCCCACCTCTCTTTCTATCTTTTGTTCTGAGGTTGAAACCAGGACCTCGTGTGTGCTGGGCAAGTGCAGTCGGTACCACTGAACCTGGCTTTTGTGTCCATTGAATGAAAGAATCACAAAAAGAACGAAGCAGTTCTTTATAAAGAGATTGCTAAGAGGCGAGATGGGAGCAGACCACTGTGCGAACTCTGAGGAAGAGGCGAAAGGCCAGCTCGCCCTCCTTGCTGTCATTTTGTCACGTTCATGACTGTTGTGTACATTAAACATGGCAGAGCCCAGCAAAGAATCAGCAGGCAAGGCAGTGAGGAGTTCCTACTTGGCTGTCCCCTCTCGTCGCAAAGCAGAGTCAGAAACGTTTGGAACCAACGACGATAAATGACTGAATGGCTGTCACAGCCATCGGCCTAGTTGGTCAGGCCTGAAAGCTCAGAAGTGGCCATCGCCCCTCTCTCTAGTCCTCATCTGCAACTGGCCGCCACGTCCTGAAGGTCTACCTCCAACAGATTCCACATCCACTCCCTTCTCTCTCCTCATGGCTCCCAGCCCGGACCCTCAGTCCCTGGTGGATAGCTTAGTGCTCTCTCTTACAAGGTCTTCCTAACTCCTTGACTATTTTCTTCTCCCAGGAGAACCCAAACGGCCTCTTAAACACATAACCACTCTTCATTTTAGATCCCATGTGCGAGTGAGGTCACACAAAATTGGTGTTTCTGTGCTGGCTTATCTAGTTTCAGATCTAGCCATGTTGTCGTAGACTGCATTATCTCCTTTCAAAATGCTGGGTAATATTCACATAATATATGCACATATTTAATCATTTCTTCGTGCATTCCTTTGTCGGTTCCAGTTAGATTGAGGAATTGCCATACAGTTTTCCATAGTGGCGGCACCAATTTACATTCCCACCTGCGGTGTACGTGGGTTATCTTCTCTCCGCAAGCTTGTCAATACGTGTTATCCCCCTGCTTTTTGATGACAGTCATTCTAACAGGTGTGAGGTGGTAGTTCATGGTGGCTTTGATTTGCATTTGCATCCTGATGATCTCACATAATGGAGAATCTTAGGTGAAAAAAATTCAACAAATAGAAACAAATTGGAGCCATAGCTACTGGGAGTGGGGGAGGATGGAAAAGAAAGTCAAAGTGTACACCTTGCAGTTGTTAGTGTGAAACAGTCTAGGTGTGTGATGCATATCACAATTACCATATCAATAATATTAGGTCTAAAATTAAGAGAATGGATATGTGAGGTATATGTTCTTGTGTGTGCACATCCCAGGAAGTGATGGCAGGAAGCAGATGGGTATGTAAGGCATGAGGACGAGGAACTAGGCCTGGTTAAGCTTTTAGGCTTTTGAGCAGCAGTTCAGCTGAGATCCATTCGGATGAGGACACAGAGACTTCCAGTCTGAGGAAACAGGATCAGCTGAGGAATTGGCAAGGTGAGGTGGCTGTGGCTTGTTCTGCTTCTCTGATCTTCCAGCGTTGACCCCAATACCTGGCTCCGGGTTTGTTTTTATTAATAAGACCATTTAAGATTCGTGCTACAGGCTCCCTTCATTCATTCACAAACCAGCTCAGATGTCACCTGCCCAGGCCTTCCCAGGCTGCCCTTTCCAAGGCAGCAAGATTGAAATGTGATTCCGATGGTTCCAATGATCATTCATTTGTTTTGCCCTCCACACTAGAAGGAAAGCCGTGAGAATAGAGGCTTTATTTTACTCACACCTCTCACCTTGGCATCAAGGATAATCACTGACAAGTAGAAGACCTTATTTGAGTTGATGAATTCCAGAGTGATCTAGCCTCATCGTGCCGGTGATCAAATGAAGATACAGTGAGGATGAGGAAATTTTTCGATGGCAGAAAATAAGATTTGAGCCGACGTAGTTTACTGTCAAAGTCATTAACTTTAATACAGTTTTCAGCCTTTAATTTGAGACGTTAATGCACCTAAATTGCATGCTTTTCCAAAGAAACTGTAAGTACAATTTTCCCTTCATCTCCTGGGGAAAATGTCCATTAGCGTTCTGCGATGGTCTGCTCCACTGTGGAATCTCAGCTGTGGCATCACCGCTTGTGAAGGTCGTGGAAGAAACTGACAAGCAGCCTTTTGAAGGAGCATGGCTGCTTATTTTAAGAAGATAAATTTCCCCCCTAAATGCCATTATCCTCAAAGAACACCATAGATGATATAAATCTTCCTTCATGAAAAAAGAAAATGAAAGGTTGAATTCGGAGCATCAAACAGAATACAATTGGTCCATCTGGGCTCTAGTCTCAAATGTTTCTTCTGATCTCTGTTGGCTGCAGAGTCTAACTGATCCTTCCCTTCTCTGTGACAAGTCCCTGGTTCACGGAAAGGGGCAAGAACATTCCCAGACCTTTTGTCTCTTTAAAATTTTCAAGTTAGTATTCTGGGAGGATTTCACACAGGTAAAATCCGCATTATCCCAAGCTTCCCATGACTATACCAGCCATAATGAAAGGTTGCGAAGAAACACTTCATTTCCATCAAAGAACTACTTCAGGAAAAATGGAGCCAGGGGTGTTTCCCATTGCCCCGGGCTGCAAAGCTCTTCTAGATTGGTTCCTTTCAGTCCCTTGCGTATTAACTAGAATCATACTGGAAAATCTTGTCAAGATCAAATGGTAATATGTTCCTAAATTATGGGATTATTTTCGGTGCTTCCAGCTCTTAGAGAATCTACACAAATTAGGCAGACCCAAGAAGTGCACGACAGAGCCTACACTCGTCACCTCTTAGTGAGATGGCAATCCTCTGGCTTGCTAAGATTTCCCACCAACAGACAACCCATTTTGCAAAGCTCCCCACTTGCCAGCAGTATCTCCCATCAGAAATTAGGTTACGACAAAGCAGCAGAGAGAGAAAGAAGAGCCTGAATAGGACGGATGTGGATGTGACTCTGTGTGCTGGGAAATTTACAACACATTGCAGGTGTCCTGGACGTGTTCTGACGGTCAAGTCCTCTTTACAAGTTCTTGTGTTGTGCCCAACACTGACAAGAAGGTTTAAGATGCACAACTGTCTTACACTCTTCTTACACAGTATTGCTGGGCTTGAAGGCCGGTTACCTCTGTGGTCCTAGCGACAAGTTTCTCACCACAACACAGAAACCTACTGACCCTGTTACACTTCCTCTCTTCTCAGTGCCGTAGCTATTACACATTTTGCCTTGTCCTGCCATCTTTGGCAGCCTAGGGAATACTACACTACAACATACTTCCCTTTATCAGATTGGCAGAGAGCGAACGCCTGCATGTCAATGAGGATGGAGGAGAATGAGAATACTCACACAGTGCTAATGGGAGTATAAATTGGTCCATCCCCTCAGGAACCAATTTTTCAATATTTAGAACAGCCGAAGATGTGCATAATCACAGGCCTCGAAACCCTACTAGGAATATGATCTTCATGTTTGCGTAAGAAAATACCAGAATGCTCATTGCAATTCTGTGGGCAATTGTATAAACTGGAAAGAGGCCAGATCTTCATCACAGGTGTAACAGACAAATTGTAGCATAGTTAACACAATAAAGTGGGCTGTGGTGGTTATAAGGAACTCACTAGCACTGTATGTTTACACATGGGTGCATCTTTTTTTTTTTTTACATTTATAGGGGTGCACCATGGTGTACCAGCTTGCTGGGACGCCACGCGACTTGGAGCAGAGAGGGTTGATTCCATCTTAGAGCCTAGAGTCCATCATGAGGGGAATTTAAGATAGCAACTCAAGAAAGAGACCCGGAGGTAGAAACTGAAGCAGAGAGCATGGAGGAACACGGTGTACTCCATGGCTTGCTCAGCCCACAGTGGCCTGGGTCCTCCCACATCAAGCAATGATCAAGAAAGCGTACCCAGAGGCTTGCCGACAGGCCAGTCAGATGGAGGCATTTTCTCAAGTGAGGTCCCCTCTTCCAAGACAACACTAGTTTGTGTCAAGTTGACAAAAAACTAACCAGCGTACTTGGCATGGGTCAAGAGGTCAGAGGTCAGCTTTGGGGGGTTGTTTTTCTCCCTCTGCCATGTGGGTTCCAGGAACAGAACTAAGATCATCAAGCTTGATGGCAAGAACCCTTACTCATGGAGTCTTCCTGTCAGCCATCAACACCAATACAACTTCAAAATAAAGTGTTAATTCAGGCATGGTGGCATAATTCTGTGAACCTATTATCCATTCTGGAAGCTGAGGCAGGAGGATGGCTAGTTCTGGGCTAGCCTGGGCTACACAGCATGGTCATGTCTCAAAACAACGACATATACCTACACAAAACTCCTAAACAACGTTAAGGGAAAAAATTACGTTGCCGAAGGATATACACAGTGTGATCCTACTTAAGTCTGAAAACAGACACAGAACAAGTCTCTGACTGCCACGAGGGCAGCCGATTTCCTTGGCCACATGCTCTGCTATGATGTGCCACTTCATCTCAGGCTCCAAGGCAGTCAAGGCCAGATAAACATAGATGAAAACCTCCAAGTATAAGCTGGAATAAATCGTGTGTCCTTTTAATAAAAGACAAAAACGGTCACCTGTGGTTTTTTTGCAGATCCCATCTTAGATGAAAAGTCTAAGCAAACATGAATGGAATGGGCAAACGCCAAATTCAAGGTCCACCGGGACTTTGCCAGCATGGACAGAGACTATAGGAGATACAAATATGTCTGTGGTTTATTTTCTCAAGCTGATGTAAAATCTGAAACAAATACAACAGAATGATGACATTTTACAAGGTGGGCTGTGGAGCCACCCATTATGCCCAAGTTATTCTCGATGTTTCCCTATTTTTGAAATGTTGGGAAGTCACGACCGCTGTGAGTGTTTTCTTTTCACTCGGTAATCTTGGGTGGAGCCTCTGAGCAGACATACATGCTCAGAGCGAGGAACCCAAGAATCCAAGTCACTGAAGGATCTGGGATCAAGTGAGGGCTGACCTTGAAACCCGTTCATCCCGACCCCATGGCCATTGACGCATACCTCTGTTATCACACCTCTGACTATAACACGGCACCAGATTTGCTTCTGCAAGAGTCAGATCCAACGGGACTCTACATAATAATCAAGGAATTCTGTATTTGTGTTGTCCGGCATGGCAGACATTAGTCCCCGCGTAGTTACTGAAACACTTGAAGTGTGGCCAACGGGCTTACACAACCGCACCTGCAACTTCAGTTGCCTCGTGCCTGACAGGAGCTGCAGTGTGTGTGCTCCCTGTCGCAATTCCACGTCTGCTGCTGTGGTGAGACACCCCGACAAAGGAGGAAAGAAAGGGTTAATCTGGCTTCCAGTTCTAGCCCCCCATTGTGGGGAAGTCAGGCCCGGAACTTGCTCACGTACAGTGGTCAAGAGCAGAGACATGAACGCAGGCATGCTGCTTGCTTTCTTACTTGCTTGTGTTCATCTCAAATTCTCCACTTTCCCCCTGCCTAGGGAATGGTTCCACCCACAGCAGGCTGGCTCTTCCCATATGAATTAACTTAATGGAGGCGACCCCCCCTCCTCCATAGACAGCCCCACAGGCACAATGCAGACAGTCCTCATCCAGAGGATAACCATCCCACTCCTTAAGGGCAAGTACTGCACCAGGCATGGCGGAACATGCCTATAATCCTAGCATTTGGAAGCTGAAACAGGAAGACCGCAGTGAATTTGTGACCAGCGTGGGCTACTTATTGAGGTCCTGTCTCAAAATACAAAAACCATTTAAACAAAAGAACAGGGACTGTATCTTCACCATCTTTATACCCTTAGCCGTAGGTCCCTCCCTCCTCCACTGTCAGAGCATCTACCAAGACACTATTTGATGGAGGACTTTGATGAACATCTGCTGGGCTGGTTTCCGGATTGAGTGCTTACGGTACCGCAAACTAGCAAGTACTCCAGGGAAACCCACGTTATCCCTGTATATTCATTCACCATACTAAATAGACATGTCCTCTTGTGAGTTCTGTGCTGAACTATGAGGAGCTCAAATGAATCAAAACAGTCTTTTTCCTTAAGGAATTCGTGGTCTCCTCCAGGCAATAACTCTCCTAGAAATAAGATGAGACGAGGTGGCTCATAGAGAAGATAAAGAGCTGAGCTCAGGTTCCCTAGCCCTCAGGTATGAGGCTGGACATGGCAGTGCACGCTATAATATTAACACTAGGGAGACAGAGACAGGCAGCTTCCAGAAGCAGGATGGCTAGCCAGTCTAGCCAAACTGGTGAGCCCTGGGTTCAGGGAGAGACCCTGTCTCAAATAAGCTAGAGAGATCCCAGAGATACGGCTCAACAGTGCAAACATAAGGAAAAGCATTTGGATCCTGTGACCTCCGCGTGCGGTGAGCAGAGGAAGGAGGGTAGCCATGGCTCGCTGGCTGCCCGCCTCGCTAGAAAACAAAACGAACGCAAGACCAAGCTCTACGTTCGGCTAGAGATCCTGCCTCAACGGAGAAAGGGAGAGAGTAACAGGAGAGGGATGCCCAACGCCTTCCTCTGGTCTCCACGCTCACAGGTATGCCCACCTGCGCATACACGTGTACAGACAGACAGACAGTGACAGACAGACAGACAGACAGACAAAGATGGAGAATGATAAGGGAAGGGAAGCCTTCACATATCAACATCTGGGCTCTGCATGGGCATCCTCGGACCCTTGTCTCTGCACACACTCACACACTCCCAAAGACATGTTTATTCATTCCCTTATTAATCGGTGTCTACAATACTTTCCAGAGTTTTCCTGAACGAACAATAACTCAGCAAAATGTAAATGATGGTTACACTTGTGGAGAGACCTTTGGTCTCTCTCGTCCTCCCATTTAACAAATACCCACGAGCCATCTTTTTTTATGAATATTTCATGGGGCTCTTCCTTTATCCCGTGGCGAGAGAGCAATTCTCACACTAGGGTCGTGAGGCTGGCGGGCCACACACAAGGCTGCACTGTGCAGATGGGGCCGATAATATATTAGTCACTTGTACTCACAGCCCGAGGGTAGGACATGCTGTTTGTTCGGCACGCAGGGCCACACAGCGGCTACACTTGGGAACAGGGTGAACAACCGAGTTACGTGGAGGATTTGTCATGTCAAGCGGGCGAGTCTCCCAGGATGATGTGACTGACTTGTTGGAGTAATTCTATGGTTTAGCAGGGAGCCCGTTATGCAGAAATAAGTAAGAACTGTGTGGACCTACTCACTTTGATAAGAAAAGGAGAGCTCGGCCCCTCCTGATTTCACCAGACGTCAAGGACGAGTATAATGCCGAACCTTAGTCTTAGGTCTTTATACCACGTTGGGCCAGGCACCATGGTGGGTGCCCTCAGGGACAAGACAAGAACAAGGTTCCCTCACCAATGGGTCTTATAGCTTAATTTTCTGGCGTTTCGGTAGAATTGGTGAAGTAGAAGATGCTTTACCACAGACATGTGAACTCCCTTCTCCCTAAGAATCCATCATGGGCAATGGGTCATGGTTTCTTTTGGCCACTAGAGGGCATTTCCTGCTTTCCGCAGAGGCTCCAGGTTCCTTGGGTTTTCCTTAAATTAACTCTGGTACATATTAAATTTTGGAGGGTTTTTTTCCCCTCCCCTTTAAAGATGGGGTGTTATATAGTCCACCACTGACGATCCTCCTGACCGTCCTTTCTCTAACTTCCCAGGTGCTGGGGTCCCAAGCGTGTACCACTCACTACACTAGGTCGTATGTGGTGCCGCGGACCTAATCCCAGGCTTCACCAATGTTAGGCCAACGGAGCTGCATTCCCAGGCATGGGGAAAGAAATGTAAACAGAGCTCCAATTCCAAAGACTCCTGTCAGTGGGGCTCAGGTTGAGCTTCGGGCTCTGGAGTTTGCAGATTTCCTCACATGGTTCTGGGAGATGAACACGGATGAATACATAAACATTTCCGTAAGATAGCCTACGGTCTGACCTGCGAGGTTCCCTTTCAGCCTAAGAAATAAAATGAGGACTTCTGATAAGTCCTTCCATGTCCCATGTATAGCTAGTTCTTCACTTCCTGGATAGCTGCTACTTCTTCTTTTCTTTGATCTGGAGTACTGGGAACTGAGTCCAGAATGTCATTCATACCAGGCAAGCATCAGACTGTGAAGCTACATAATCCCACTCAACTATTACTTCTGAGCTAATTCCAAGGGTGAAATTTGATTGCTGTTGGGTTCAGGGTTTTAGTTGGTTGATTTTTCTATCTCCCCCTCCCCGCCCCTCTCTTGTTCTTCCCAGGGCCTTGGACATGCCTGACAAGCATTCTGCCTCTGAGCTGCACACATAATCAGAATGAGTCCTTCAGACACCACAACCAACGTAGCACCCACAACCAACGCCATTACAAAACACCAATGTGTGACATCATAGAAAGCCTATTGCCAAGTCACGTTAAAAACGATAAATATCTGCACACTCGATGTGATGTGTCCTCGTGGTGCGAAGCAGGGCTCCTTATATAGTTGATCGTCTGTTGAATGCAGGCAGGCTCGTGGAGGACCAGGGTTTCTGCCCCAGCCTAGACCATGCTTCCTCTGTCACCAAAAGACTTATGGCCACTGGGCGACCACTTCTACAGCACTCTCCCCACACGGGGAATAGAGATCGAATGAGCTCGAGTCTGTTAAAGTCATTTACAGACCGTGATGGACCTAACCAACAGAGCCCAGACCTCACCAGACTCGTCCCATGAGTGCAGAGAAAGACACGCTGTCACTCATGCTGAGTTATCACAATGTCCTACATGAGAAGGGAGGCCTCCCTGGGAGCCTCGAGTTAAAAAAAAAAATACTGACTGGGATAGGTTTTAAAGCAAAGTAGAGGTGGGAGGCTGCCTTTGTTACCCTGGGCCCTAAAGCCCCATGCTTGGAAAACATCCGTGTTTTCTGGTCTACGCCAGCAGTCAGCGTTTCCAGTCCGCATGGCCTGCTGTATGGAGGGGGTGGCCAAGAGGCAGCGGATAACATCCTCTCCCCTTGGTTTCCTCAGCCACTCTCCCCATCTCGCTTCTGCCAGACACAGAATTCCTCTCTTCTTCTGCCCAGAAAACAAATGCTCCCAAGCACTCACTTCTGCAAGCGGACCTGTGCGAGGAGGAGGAGGAGGAGGAGGAGGAGGAGGAGGAGGAGGAGGAGGAGGAGCTGGTGCCAAGGCTGGAGCCCTGAGGGCCCAGCTCAGGTTACCCATCCTGTGTTTACATCTCCAGATTTGCTTCCATCTCATTTGATTCCGAGCAGAAGGGGTTGAGGGACCAGAGCTGGGCATGCCACCACGTTAACAATGAGTCTCTGAGTTTTTCAGTGTTCTCTGCTTTGGGGGGTGAGAGGAGGGAACGGGGCAGGGGGGGGGGGGTAAGGGTTGTTCTGTTTATTGTTGCTGTTAGTGGTGTGTTTTTTTTAATTGCTGTTGTTAGTTTTGTTTTATTGAGTTTCTTTGTCTGTTCGAAGACGGGGGACTCACTACGTAGCCATCCCCAACCGGCTTGAACTCAGGATCCTCCTGCCTCAGCCTCCCGAGCCCTCTGTTAAGGTTTTCTCAGGAGGACTTTGACTGTTCTGTCTCTTCATTTAGAGTTGCGAGGCAAGGGGGCTCCCCTCAGACTCTCGGTGAGTTCTTGAGGCAAAAGTTTACACTTGTTTGTTGGTGCAATGACTTGATTGTAAAATATCCCATGAAACCAGTTGGAAGGACTACTCCAGGCAAGAAAACCACAGAGTTATTAAGGACAACAGGCTGCCTTTGAAAGCAGCATACTAAGTTAAGAAAGCCAAGTGCCCCAGAGACAATGAATGAGAGTTCATGAAGAAGAGGCAGGCATCGCATTTTAGGTGAACTTACAGTCCATCCTTGCCCTCTGGTGATGTTAAGAACACACAAATGCTATTCTATTTATTCACTGTCAGGTTTTTTTCCCCCTCCCTGGGCTACATTAGGGGTGTCTCCTTCCAACCAAGATGATTAAACAATGAAAGTCAGTGTCTCTCTGGTCCTGAAGCTTGGACAGCTTGGAGCCGCCCCTGAGCATGCTGGGACCTGACCTGGACCAATGACTACAAGACAGCTGTTTAAAATGGGTTTTCTTTTTTTCCAAACCAGTCGAGGAGGCTCATTTATGAGGCTATGCAAATCGGACACATTCCTCAGTGTTGGCTTTTGAATGAGTCACTTGTGACACCGGACTACGCAGGCGTAGAACAACATTCGCCCAACGACTCGAATGAGGTCGTCTATCCTGATGCCCAAGAAGACATCCAAAGAAACTGCAAGTGTTCTCTAGAGGTGCGGGCGTGTCAGGGTGTGGACTTATAAATTACCCTCTCTCCAACCAAACAGGCAATTAGAAATCCATATCAGATATGCCGGCCTCAGATGGTGCAAGCAAAAAAAAAAAATCCATTAACATTAAAATGATAACAAGCAATCTATTATGAGTGCCCCTCCCTTTTTTTTCCATAATTATCTTCCATTTACAAAATACATTTCTAGACAAACCAAGCTTCTCAGGAGAGCACGAGAAAAGGGTAGCCCCCCCTTTATTTTCTTTAGAAAGCCAAGCCGTAATTTTATCAGCTAAGAATTACAGCTGCCATTTTGTCAAATACATGCTTACTCCCGAGACATGCCTTACACACTGGCACTCCTTCAACTCTCTAGCGACTCCCTGAAGTAGGTACTATGATATGTTTCTATGACAGATGGGATAACAGGTTCAGAAAATGAGCAGCTTGAGAGTCACCAAACAGCACGAGATGGACGGAGCAGCTACATACAGCCTTGCAAGGCATCAACTACTCAGAAAGGTGCCACCCTCCCGATATACTGGCCCAGATCCCCATGTAGGGCTGCACCCACCCAGAGGGAACCCACTTTCCTAATATGAACAGAGGCCCTGCGTGGGCTATTGCGAGCCCTGCAAAGAGAATCTGGAGTCAAAGCCAGACAGCTGATTGCACCCCGATGCTTCACATTACACTACCTTGCCAAGCATGCTTCCCTACCTCAAAGGGCCCCGTAACAGTCACAAAGAGCTCTCTTCTTTTCTCTTGGTCAGTCCCGCAGGTGGGCATGGGGCAATGGTGAGTCATCCCTGAAGGATGAGGAGTAGGTAGATGCTTTGTAACTTTGGAATGGTTAGGCGGGAAGGGGTTGTGAACAGTAAGAGAAGCAAAGCCCATCCTAGAAACAGCCTGTGGCCTGGCCTGGGAGGTCAGCCCCACTGTGGGAGTCTGGGGCAGTCTGGATGAGTGTCTCTAAGTGCTCTGATGAGAGACGTCATTTCAGCGCAGTGAGCCAAGAGACAAGAATTCTCAGGTAGACTCACCATAGGCTGGCATTTTGAACTTTGGCCAGACACTAACCTTCAGTGACCTCCATTTTCCACTAAAA
Source organism: Peromyscus leucopus (assembly GCF_004664715.2). Classification (NCBI taxonomy): domain Eukaryota; kingdom Metazoa; phylum Chordata; class Mammalia; order Rodentia; family Cricetidae; genus Peromyscus; species Peromyscus leucopus. The sequence goes on along the minus strand of NC_051078.1, from coordinate 12,763,127 downwards.
ACACAGACAGCAGTAATAACTAGGAAACACCATGAAGTGAGCCAGATTGGAGGTTGGATGATTGGGTCATATGCCCAGACTTCTGTTCCATTCACTTCCCAGCAAGCCTCGGCTTCTTTCCTAATCTTTCCCTGGGGAAAAGAGGCTACAAAACCTTGTTAGCATTATTGATGTCAGTAATTGAAATATTGACTCTTCCAAAATCATCTTTATCCAAAAAAAATAAATTTAAAAAAAAAAAAAGGCAAGGAAGGATTTGTCCCAAGGATCCAGTTGTCACTGAGCAATTTTTAAACATCAGATGAGTCTTGGGTCTTCCCATGTCCTAGTTAGGGTTTCTGTTACTGCAACAAAACACCATGACCAAAAAGCAAGTAGGGGTGGAAAGGGTTTATTTGGCTTACACTCCCACATTGCTTGCTGTTCATCATCAAAAGAAGTCTGGGCAGGAACTCAAACAGGGCAGAATCCTGGAGGCAGGAGCTGTTGCAGAGGCCGTGGATGGATGCTGCTTGCTGGCTTGCTCCTCATGGCCTTGCTTAGCCTGCTTTTTTATAGAACCCAGGACCATCAGCCCAGGGATGGCACCACCCACCATGGGCTGGGCCCTTCCCCATCAATCACTAATTAAGAAAGTGCCTTACACTCGGATCTTATGGAGGCATTTTCTCAAGGTTCCCTCCTTTCAGATGACTCTAGTTTGTGTGTCTAGTGACATAAGACCAGTTATCGAATCCCAGAACCTGCTCTTAGCAGAGGTAGGTGACTCAGGATGGGATACCTAGGACAACAGCTCTGTAAAGTATGCATTTTTTCCTAAACCTGTGCATATATTTATGTGGTAGAACATTGTAGAGTCATTATAAGCAGACATTTATAAAGACGATGAGGTAATGTTAGGGTCAACTCTCGGCCATCATGTGAAGAAAAAAGCAGGGCCCCAAAACATGTGTCAGCTATGGAATAGAATATGCATAAAAATTATATATCTGGCTGGGCAGTGGTGGCGCACACCTTTAATCCCAGCACTCTGGAGGCAGAGGCAGGTGGATCTCTGTGAGTTCAAGGCCAGCCTGGTCTACAGAGTGAGTTCCAGGACAGCCCTGGAAACCAAGAAACCCTGTCTTGAAAAACAACAAAACAAAACAAGCCAACCAAACAAAAAAAATCACATATTCATACAGAGAAATCCTGGAGAGGAATACAAAAAATGAAAACAAATAATTGATTGGAGTGGTGAGAAAATGACTCCGTTTTGTGAACATTATCCTGAGGTGTGGCTGAGGGGTAGAACAATCACCGAGCTTGGTCAAGGCCCTGGGTTCAATCCTCAGCACTGAGGAGAAAAATAGAGTGCCATCACGAACACCACCAGGATGTGAGGTATACTCCGAAATCCCGGGATTTCCAACATTCTAAAAGCATGTATGGAAAATTGGGGACATAGACAATTCAGTCCCCTACTGATACGATTTTGAGCTGGTATTAGATCCCCTCTTTTACTTGGTACTAGACATTTGAAGATTTAGCAATTCCTAAGACCTTTAGATGCTGTTTGAGGCTCTATCAGCGGCATGCCCACGCCATTAACCCATTCCAAGGATCTTTGCATTGAGATTTCTGCTTCTTGAGGAAGAATTCACCCAGAGACTCTGGTTAGATAATGAGCTTTTGGTGAGTCTGAGGATGGAGGGTAGCATGGGTACCCACCCTACTGCCTCAGAACTTTTACTTGGTGATAAATCAGGTGTATGCTTCATAAATGTTTACAGAGCGCGTGCGTGAGTCACTTCCCCTCAGTGCTCGGGTGACTCTGAGATCCTCCTTGGCTTAATCACCACCTTGTAGGCGTTTCTCAAGGAGCACTTACTCACAAAGGCCCTATTAAGTAGAGAACTAATAATTATGTCATCCCCATCCCTCAGAGAAAAGGTAGATTTCCAAAACACGTCCATTTGTGCTCTAAAGGAAAAAATGGAAACTTCTGACATGGCCACTCTCTCTCTCTCTGCTGAGATGTACCTCTGGAGTCTCCAATCCCAATCTACCTTCCTCTCTTGCACCCTCAAGAAGCAAGGCGTACAGGCAGACAGTCAACGGTGCAAGGAATTTTATGAGTAGTGTGATTCAGCTAGCTCACTTTACAGATCTGTAAGAAAACTGAGGCCCAGAAAGTGAACCGACTCACCTAAGGTCACGCAATACTTTGGGACAAAGCCTGGCTTCCCTCCTCCCCTGGGACTGAAGATGAAATCCAGGGCCTTGGGCACTTGGGGCAAGCGCTGAGCTTTCGGATCCTTGAGCTACATCCTCAGTCTGGGAACCTTTCTTTTCTTCGAGAACTTAACCCATTCTGAGATCTGTCAGCTTAGGTTATGATGTTAGTTAGTGTGGCCTTGGACCCTGGCTACAGTAATATATCCTGGCTAAGTGAAAAGGGTGTGGTATGGTGTGTCCATGGCTGTGGGTATGAGATTCACTTGGATCGTGGGATGGAGATTTAAAAGTGGCCAAGGGTGAATAAATCAAACGTGAAACCAACCCTACTACTACTACCAAGTACTTCAGGAGAACGTGGGCTGTGAGTCCTTCGCTAGAATCAATCCTTCACTGGATCTTGAGCAATCAATCTTCTTAGATGAGAGATTCTGATTTCCCCTTCCCTAAGATGGAGACCTTGGGATGAAGCCTGGCCTTCACCAAGATGGGCAATGAGATTCCTTACAACGACTTCCCAGTTCCTGACTGTCCACTAAAATCCAGATGCATTCGGTAATTCTTATGAGACTAGGCCCCGCCCCCTGCCACAACAGCAATGTGTTGATCCACCTCCTCCCCAACCCTGGAGAAACCCTTTTTGGAGCTCAGCTGGGGTTTGCCATCTAAGGAAGAGAAGCCTCCCAGGTCAGCACCTTCCCTTCTGGTGATTCCTGACACAGTTGCTCACCCGTCAAGACTTCAGGGAGGGACCAAGTTCCGCCTATACGTGATGTGGATTCCAGGATACCGAGTACAGCAAGAGCATTGAGATCGGCACGTGTGTGTACTGCTTCCCCTATAATTAGCACCGCCAAAAAGAAGATCCTGTACTAGAGAGCTGCACCCCATGGCCTTCCATGTGGAATCTGCCAGATCAGGCTGAATTTGTCCCAGGGAAGCTACGTGGGATTCTCTCAGTACCCTCCATGGCTCAGCAGGTGGGGAAGACACCATTTTTTGTTGTCCCCATGAGTTCCATTCCCTGAAAGGAGAAGAATGATGGTGTTCAACTATGCCTGGCTTGGGACAATTCCATCTCGGAACTGTATCTGGCATTGCTGGATAGCATAGGCCAGATGCTCACACATCTTATCCCTTTAGTTTCAGAACTCAGGAGAGAAAAGAATCATGGGCACCTATCTGGTGTCTTTGGATAGCTCATCCAACCTTATATATAAGATGAGTATGGTGCCTCATGCCTATAATTCTAGCTCTCAAGAGGCAGAGGCAGGAAGAGCCTTGTAAGTTTGAGAGTCTGTATGGAGAGTTCTAGGCCAGCCAAGACTACATAACAAGAACCTGTCGAAGAGAGAAAGAAAGACCCATAAGTCTACAAGAGAATGAATCATCTTAACATGCATATATATATGCCCCTTAGCCACCACATCAGGTAGACAGGAGAGTATGGGTCAATGGGTGTGCAGAGGATGAGCTCTGGCCAGGAGTAGGATTGCTACGGCGTGCCCTTCTGCCTCTTTGACTTCCCTTATCAAAGAGTCTTGAATATTCCACCCAGAATCATGATGAGAGTCGATTTTTACTGTGTCCATCGCCAGCCATCTCCCCAGCCCCCCAGACTTGTGAGAAAGTCCATTTCTGTTGTCTAGGTTATCTGATGTTATGGGCATCTTCTTTGTGGTATCCCAAGCTGAGTAATGGAGTTTGGAACCAGGAAAACAGGCGCAGTTTTGTAACAATATGTAAATGTATGGAAATAGTCTGGGAACTGGGTAAGAGGTGGAGGAAATCTGAGTTTAGGGGATTACCAGCAGGTCTGGGTTCTGGTGAGGGCTTGCTTCCTGATTTCAGGTAACTAGTGCCCCCTTGTTCTCTTCTCTGTCTCTCTGTCTCTGTCTCTCTGTCTCTGTCTCTCTGTGTCTCTGTCTCTGTCTCTGTCTCTCTCTCTCTCTCTCTTTCTCTCTCTCTCGTTTTCTCAATCTCCTTCAATTCTTGAAGGCCCTGCCCTCATTATTGAAAACTCAATTAACTCCCAAAGGCTATTTCCAAATAACATCACACAAAGGGTCAGAGCTTCCACTCGTGAATTTTAAGGAGACACAAACATCTGGTCCCCAGCCCTAGGAGCGAATGTTTGAACTGAGAAAGCTTCTGCAGCTGGAACTAGAGTTAAGAAGATGGGAATGTGTGGTAGGCACTCATTCCTTCTTCCCATTTCCTATCTCCACGACATCTCGTAAACTACCACTTCCTTTTCCATGTTAAAAGCACTCCTTCTGTGTGTTAAAATGCATGAGTGAAGTGGGAGTCCCCAAACATTAATTCCTCTTGCTCCCACTGAGACTGTCTTCAAATTTCACTTGCTACTGATTTATGAACATTTTCCCACGTCAATAACTATTTTTGTAAAACTATGTTCTAAGCTTCTTGAGAAGCCTGAAGAATTGCATGTACCATATTTTGTTCAGCAAACCTCCTATTGTTAGAAATGTGTGTTGTTTGCAACTTTTGATCCCTAAAAAACAAGTTTGCGCCGGGCGGTGGTGGCGCACGCCTTTAATCCCAGCACTCGGGAGGCAGAGCCAGGCGGATCTCTGTGAGTTCGAGGCCAGCCTGGTCTCCAAAGTGAGTTCCAGGAAAGGTGCAAAGCTACACAGAGAAACCTTGTCTCAAAAAAAAAAAAATCCCCCCCCCCAAAAAAAAAACAAAAAAAAAACAAAAGTTTGCAGGGTCAGCGAGATGGCTCAGTGGGTAATGGAGCTTGCTGCGAAGACTCATCGCCTGAGTTCAATCCCTGGGACTCACTGGTGACTCCTCTAAGTTATTCTCTGATTTCAGTTTGCACACTTGTAGGCATGCAAGAACAGACTCAATAAACAAACAAACACATAAATAAGTGCAACTTTAAAACACAAGATAACAGCAAACATCTTGGAATAGCATTTAAATGTTATTGCTCATCCATTTTTTTCCAGGATAAATTCTTAAAAACAGAATCGATGGGAAAAAATAATGCAAATATTTTGATGTTTTGTCTTGAGACAGAGTCTCCTGAAGGCCTAGCTGGCCCGGTACTTATTATATAGTTTGGCTTTAAACATTTACGTGATTCTCCTGCCTCTACTTCCAAAGTCTTGGGATTACATGTGTGTGTTCCTGCACCCAGCATTTTGCATTTGTTTTGTGGAACTGAGAATTGAAATCAGGATGCATGCCAAGCAAATGCTCTACCAGTAAGCCATGTTGAGAAAGAACCTGGAGTGTGTTTTGAAAATATTTAGTACATACGCCCTGCTCAACTTGAGACAAGCTGTTTTAATTTCCAATTCTACCTATCAGAGTTGTTCCTTGCTCACTGAAGTTTACTGATCAGCCCCTTCTTTCATCCAAGTCCCACTAGATCAATTGAAAAAAAAAATAGAAGGATCAGATACCAGAAGAACATCAAGGCGGGAAGAGGAAAATTCAAAGGGTTTTTCTTGTCCCCATATTTCTTACTGCAGACAGACTCGAGCAGACTTCAGACATTTCCTGTGTTCTCTGCCAAGGTGACCTAACTTTGCTAGGCCTCTTTGAGTCTCTCTCTCTCTCTCTCTCTCTCTCTCTGGTTCTCTCTCTCTCTCTCTCTCTCTCTCTCTCTCTCTCTCTCTCTCTCTCTCTCTCTCTCTCTCTGGTTCTCTCTCTCTCTCTCTCCCTCCCTCCCTCCCTCCTTCCCTCCCTCCCTCCCTCCCTCCCTCTCTCTCTCTCTTTCTCTGTGTATACACACACATACACACATATATATGATCTAAATTAACACCACATTGCCAACATATCACAGACAAGTTCAGTGAGGTTGGTAGCTTCTTTGCCCTTCAGTGACTTTGGGTTAGAAATGATAAGCCAGGAGAAGGCTTTTAAAAGGCATCCCTGCTCCCCCTTCCACTTTTGAGACAGTATCCTCTAACAAAAACATTAACCAGCTGCCAAGCAAACTTCTGGATTGGCGGGGACTTGTCTCAGGGGCTTTGCAGATAGTACATGTTTTTTTGGTTTTGTTTTGTTTTTCTGTTTCCTTTGTTCCAAACATTTAAACATTTTACCTGCCTCCAGAAAACGAGATCCAGAGAGTCTACTATCATCTGCCTACTCATCTCTTCTTTTTTTCCTCATTAAAATTTTTTTGAAGTTATAATTGCAATATTTTTCCTTTTCCCTTTGTCTCTCCAAACCATCCCTGCTCTCCTTCAAATTCATAACCTCATTTTTCACTAATTGTTATTGATATATATGTGTGTGTGTGTGTACATAGATGAGCTATATATATACATACATATGTGTATATACACACACATATATACATATATAGAGAGTTATATATGTAGATCATCATCTCTTCTTACAGGAAATGATAGCTAACTCTTCATGGCTGCCTACTGTACAATAACTGTATCGCTATTTAATGTCTATTTCATCTTGTCCAGTAGCCTTTTGTTATAGATAGCACAGTCATCATAACTGTCAGCTCTTATACAGATGGAGAAACTGAGGCACAAGAAATTAAGTAAGTCATGAGCGGTACAGAACAGACCTGTAGAGCACAGCCCGGATGGATCTAGAGACCACATCTTAGAGCACTGTACCGTAGCTCCTGCCTCTCCACCCAGTGCTAGCTGATAGGTCCCATCAAAAACTCTCGATTGGAGCTGGTCATGGTGGCACAAACCTGTAATCCTAGCACTTAGGAGCCAAAGGCAGGGGAAACACAAGTTCGAGGCTACATAGTGAGTCTGTAACAATAACCAAGCCCTTGGTTGTCATTAATGCCACAGTAAGCAGGCAGTGGCCAGGCTGTCCTCGCCTTCTGCAGAGGCTCCTGGATAAGGTCCAAACCTTTGTCCACGTCTTTCCTTCCTACCTATTGTTGTCTTTTGGTTTGTGTGTTTATTCAATTTCACGTATTGAAGGCCACTCTCCCCCAGCCTCTGACTGAACGTGGTTTTGGGTTCTCTCACCTATATTTAAGAACTTATGGCCGGGCGGTGGTGGCGCACGCCTTTAATCCCAGTACTCGGGAGGCAGAGCCAGGCGGATCTCTGTGAGTTCGAGGCCAGCCTGGACTACCAAGTGAGTCCCAGGAAAGGCGCAAAGCTACACAGAGAAACCCTGTCTCGAAAAACCAAAAAAAAAAAAAAGAACTTATGTCATCCCTGTGGTTCAGACTGGCTGGTCTCTCTCTCTCTCTCTCTCTCTCTCTCTCTCTCTCTCTCTCTCTCTCTCTCTCTCTCTCCCTCTCAGACCAGTTTTCAAGCTAACAATGATTCCTCTGTATCTCATCTGCAGTTATAGTTCATTTTGACTGTGACCACAACAGGTATGACATTCAGGAAGCAGTCTATAAAATTGATGTGGTAAACGCATTCCTATATCCATGAAAGGTGTATTATTCACTCAGACACAGGAGAGACTTTTACTTAGGAGCCTCAGGGAAGCAGGGGACAGAGGGCATCACATAGTTGGCATGTGGGCATCAAGGTTCTTCATGAAGCTTCTTGTTCACTTGTTTCTTTTTCCTCTAAGGCACACAACAGAGCCTCTCAGGCAACTGTTGACATTCAGGAGTAAAGTCAGTATATTCAAATGGCAGGGATGAGTCAGGGCCCAGTTGGACTAGTGTCTTTCACTGGGTTTCAGCTGCCCAAACAGAGACCTTCATTACTCACATAGTCCTGACCTGAATGCCAACTTCATCCTGTGGGGAGGAAATCTTTGTAGCCGTGTCAAGACATGGGTGAGAAACTCTTCAAGGAAAGGACATCTGAATAGCTTGAATAGGAGGGTGATCTACCCCATGTACCTTTTTAAAGGTGTCTGGTAGGCATACCAGATACAAATGGAGTAAAAGATGGTCTATGACCTCAGCTTAGACCGAGATCTGCTGTGATCTTCCAAATGGGATGGTAATTTCACAGAAGGTGTTTGTTTGGTTGGTTGGTCGGTTGGTTAGTTGGTTGGTTGGTTGGTTGGTTGGGGTTGGTTGGTTGGTTTTTTGAGATAGGTTTCTCTGTGTAACCCTGGCTTCCTGGAACTCACTCTGTAGACCAGGCTGACCTTGAACTCAGAGATCTACCTGCCCCTGCCTCCTGAGTGCTGGAATTAAAGGTGTGGCCATCGCCGCTCATCTACCAACAAGGTTCTTAATCTGCCTGGAATGGCCCACAGTGTGTACTCCTTCCTCTCTTATGTATGTGTACATGTATACACATGTATTTTACATACATATTTATAAACACACACATAGATAGATAGATAGATAGATAGATAGATAGATAGATAGATAGGTAGATAGATAGATGACAGATGTAGATAGATGATTAGGTAGATAGACAAATAGATAGATGATAGATAGATAGATAGGTAGGTAGATAGATAGATAGATAGATAGATAGATAGATAGATAGATAGATAGACAGACAGACAAGTTATTCCCAATCCTTTCTCCTTACACACACATTCTTTTCTTTTTCTTCTTTGGCTCTGGGGCTCAAAGACAGGGCCCGGTACATACTAGGCAAGCACGCTGTCACTAGGCTGTGTCTCCAGCCTTCTGCCTTTCCCTTCCTCCTCTCTTCTCTGCCCCGTTTTCTCACACAAACTGTCTTCCAAAGGAAATGACGTCATTTCCGTGTCTGTATCTCCCCCCCCCCCCGAAACTTTGTCAGTGCTCATGTAATCCTGTTTAAATACAAGCACATTTATGTGCACACATTTGGTACAGGTTTATGTTTTTCCTACAAAGATGGGATCATGTTAACATGACTTTCTAGAATTTGCTTTCCTTGCCCAGTGGTCTTTGCAGAAATCCCTTTAAGTCAACTTGAACAGCTGTGATTCAGTCTGTCTCAGGGCTCCATGTTGTTACATGGTGTGAGCAAGACCACAGTTGTTCACCGGCCTCTTCCCCATTGACCGACATTCACTTTGTTTCCAGACTTTTCCCATCAAGAGTAAAGCTGTGATAAATGTCTTTGTACTTACAGGCCCATGTGATTTTTATTTTCTTTTTATAGGCCAGGTTCTCAGGAGTGGGATAATAGATCAAAGTGTACACACATTTTTTATTACTTATTTTTGGTAATTACATGCATGTAGAGAATGTGTGTGCTCATGGTCACTATTACCTTCTCTTATTTGTAGCAGGAATCTTAAAAGTTCTTATTAATAAAATCAAACCTGAGGCCAGGTATTGGGGTGACTGCTGGAAGATCAGGGAAGCAGAACAAGCCACAGCTACCTGACCTCGCCAGTTCCTCAGCTGATCTTATTTCCTCAGACTGAAAGCCTCTGAGTCCTCATCCAGAATGAATCTCAGCTGAACTGTGTTGCTCAAAGCCTAAAAGCTTAACCAGCTAAATGCTTAACCAACCAAATGCTCCTAGTTTCTGGTCCTCACGCCTTATATACCTTTCTGCTTTCTACCATCACTCCCTGGGATTAAAGGCTCCCTTTCTGGGATTAAAGGCGTGAGTCTCCATGCTTGGCTGTATCCTTGAACACATGGATTTCTGCCTCTGGAATGCTAGGATTAAAGGCATGTGCTACCACTGCCTATCCTCTATGTTCAGTTTAATATTGTGGCTGTTCTGTCTCTGACCCCAGATAAGTTTATTAGAGTGCACAATATTTTGGGGAACATAATACCACCACACTTATTCCTCTTCTACTTTATGCTGGCGGCTCCTTTCTTCTCAACTATCATCCTTCCTACTTATGTATATGCGTACGAGCATGCTCGTGTGTGTGTGTGTGTGTGTGTGTGTGTGTGTGTGTGTGTGTGTACACACACGTAGTTCTTGTGCAGGTAGCCACAGCCACTGTTGGCAATGGCTACAGCTGTGCCGTATCCAGGAGACAGTGTTTCATGGTGCCCCTCTCCATTCTGTGATTCTTTTGGTCTTTCTTCCCTGACTTCCAGAGCATTCACCAGCCCTTGAAGGGCTCAATGTCAATGTGTCATTAAGGCTGAGCACTCAGCAGCCAACTTATCACTCTGGACAGTTGGGAGACTATGCAAAACAGATGCATCACCACCCTGGGCTAGGGCAGCGCTAGGCTGGGCATAAACATAAAAGTTTTAGGAGCCAGTTCTGCTACTGGCCTCCGGCTCAGTTCCAACTCCATTTCTCTGTGCACACACGTTTTTAGTGGATATTACCTAGTTGCTTTCTAATCTTTTTAAAGTGAAATGTTATTACATGAAGTATTGTCCATACTATTTTTTTATACTATTTGAATGAAAGTATCTTTTCTAAACAGGCAAACTCTACCATTAACAGTATTTTGCCCATTCATTCTGTTCATTGCTTGACTTTTACTTTTGAATAATCAACGTCTTCACTTCCCTCTCTCACCTAATCCTTCTGACTCACGCTTACTCCTCTTCCCAGAATCAGCTCAGTCCCAGGAGTCACCTCCTCAATATCAACTTCCCTGACCCTCCCTTCCTCCACACAGGCCAGGTAGAGGCAGCTCTCTCTCTGCACAGAAGCTTGCTGGTCTTGCTGGACTGCACGCTTCTCGAGACTGCATCCCAGTCACCTTGAAGAAACGACACCAAACATAGTGTCTTCCTTGCTGCTGCTCAGTGCGACTTAAATGTTGACAACGACATTTAAGTGTTTTCGTGTAAATTCTTCATATCACTTAAGTTTTTTACTAAGTGCTTCTTAAAAAAAACCAAACTGAACATGAAAGATCAGGCTCGTTCAGTATTCCCGCATGAGGTGGCAACAGTGTGGAGCTGGAGACATAACAAATATTTTATAAATAAAAAAAGCACATCCATTCACTTCGCCACGGGCTCTGGGTTACTACACAGAGGAAGGTGAGTGAAGAATGAGTGTAGAAGATGCTGCTCAGTGACAGAGCAGCCATGAGTGAGAGGCCCTGAGTTCAAACCCCAGCACTGCAGAAACACAAAACAAAATGAAGCGTGGTGTATTAACCAGAGAGGAAACTTCACAGCGACGCTCATGACTTCTTCCAGGACACTGCTGTTTTGCAGAGGCCTCGATTACTGTTTATTTTCCTATCAGAAATCATTGTACCGGGGGCAACGGCCTGTAAGACGTCTGTTAAACACAGACGTGCATTTAGGGTGTTATTGGATCTTCTTGCTTAATTTCAGCTTTTGTGTAACTCCAACGATTGTCAAGGAGAAAGAAGTTTAAACAAAAGGTATCTGAGAAGGAAGGCTTGCATATTTATTTACCAAAAGCCTTTTGCTTCTCTCATAGAAGGAGTCAGCTTGAAGTCTATTGGAATAAGCATATTTAAAGAGGATTATCTTGAAATCTAGTGCATGTCCATGTTTCTGTAATACATATGGTCCAGAAGGCAATAATAAATTGATATTTACCTTGAAGTAAAATTAAATTTAGCTTAAATTAGCATGCGGTTCCTGGAAAGATAATAGATATCGGAGAAAAGACTGATGAACTGTGGATGCTGGGCAACCTCATAACTTTGTCATCTTACGGATTTACGGTTGTTTCAAAACCCTCACACACCCAACATTCTCCAGCTAATGGATTTTTTTTTTTTTTTAAAGCGAAAGGTAATCCCTAAAAAGGGCAATTGGCAGAGACTAGGGTTGCTTGGGGGCAGCAACAGAAACTTGTACTGGGACTCTTTGCCTCTTTGAAATTTAGAGTCCCAAGCAGCTTTCTAGTGACAGGGAGATGGCAGTGCATTTTGAAAAATGGCGCATGCAACTTTTTTTTAAAACATTGTTTTGGAGCCAGTTTAAGCAAATGAAGGGGGAAAAAATGAAAAAGTAAATCTGAAGGTATAATTCTTTCCAAACTTGGACCCCAGAATATGCTTGTCGGGCCAACAAAAGCACCCCAAAAAAAGGCATGAGCCTGATGTGGACAGCAACTCCTAAGACCCACCGAATCGTGTAAGTCGTGGGGCACCTGGCAGATAAAGCCGAGCATCAGGTTCACTTACAGAACCTGCCAAGCAGTGTATCAGTCCTTTGGCCATAAGTTAAAACCTAACTGTTGTGCAAGCCTCCTTTGGGCCAACATTCCATTCTCCTAACATCTGGGAAACCGGGCAGGGGAGGAAGTCACTGCTTTCAATTATGCTTTGGCAAACAAAGGTCGTTGAAGCTGTTAAGGAATGAGGTAGAGCAGAGGAGAGCGTTAAAAATAGTAGTTTTCACAAACCCCCTCTACAGTTTCGGGGCACGCACAGTAAGTGAAAGCAGATGGCTCCGGTCTCCTCTTTTGGGCTCGTGGCATCCTTTCCTGAGCGCTTGATCCTGATGGAAAATGGTTTTGTTGGTGGCTGTCCTGAGGACTCTGTGACTCTTCCACACTGCTGGAGAAAGAACCATATCAACGGGTTGACTCAGGGGGCTCAAAGACATGGGTCAGGGGTGGAGAGAAGGCATCTCTCAGTGGCATCTAGCTCACCTGGTGTTTGGTAGCATCACTTTGGAGGTAGGTAGATAAATCATAGGCAGAGGCTCCTTCTTTTCTCCCTCCCTCCCTCCCTCCCTTCTCCCCTCCCTCCCTTCTTCCCTCATTCCTTCTCTTCCTTCCAAACCCTTCTTCCAGGGCCCATTCTTCTGGACCAGAGACTTCAGATAAAATAAGACTGTTAACCTAACCCACTCTTCAGTCTTATAGGTTTCAGAACAGTGAATTTAGACCCCATCAAATTGACTTCTTTTATAAGGACTCTTAAAGGCTGAGCCATGAACATTCCCCAAGACTCCCTAGGTCTAAGGAAAATTGTGTCTCCCTGGAATTCTCCATGAAGCTTCTTACTGACATTTACCCTGGGAAGAGGCATGCTCTAGTTAGAGTTGCTGTGATGAAGCACCATGACCACAAACAAGTTGGGGAGGAAAGGGTTTATGTGGCTGACACTTCCACATCACCGTTCATCATCAAAGGAAGCCAGGACAGGAACTTAAACAGGTCAGGAACCTGGAGGCAGGAGCTGATGCAGAGGCCAAGGAGGGGTGCTGCTTACTGCCTTGCTTGCCATGGCTTGCTCAGCCTGCTTTCTTATAGAACCCAGGGCCATCAGCACCACCCACAATGCAATGGGCTGTCTCATAGCGCTCACTAGTTAAGAAAATGCCCTATAGGCTTGCACACAGCCCAGTCTTGTGGAGGTGTTTTCTTAATTGAGGCTCCCTTCTCTCTGATGATATTATCTTGTGTCAAGTTGACATAAAACCAGCCGGCACAAGGTAGAAATAGCACGTGGTGGCCACGGGACCACTGTGTTCTGCCCCAAGAGAACCCCACTAAACTCCGATCTGCATTTATTCCCAAGAAGACAAGCCCTACATGGTCAGATTCTGGGGACCCACTCTCAGCCACGGGCTCTTGCGTATAGTCAGGATGGGCGGATGCACCTGCTGACCCCATGGGCCAGGCTCTTGGAGAACAGCCACAGGCAAAGCACTCAGTTTCCCCTCAGAGACCTCATGAGCTCAGAAAAGGAAGCAGGTGCTCCCAGCAGCAGTTGTGTAAGAGTTAAGTATCACAGGATCACTCAGCAGGGGGCCCCTGGGAAGAGAGCCGGCACCTTTGATGGTGGCCCACCCCATCCCTGTTTCTTTGACAGAAAATGCTTTCGCGATTAGGTAATGTGAGCGTCCTGGGCTCCAGAGGATGCTGGCAAACGTGAGGTGACGGTCCATCACTTCCGAGGTTTTCCACAGACATTTTGCTTCTTTTAAATTTTTTTTAAATTTCATTAATTATTTATGTGGTGTGTGTGTGTGTGTGTAACATACGTATGTAACGCGGGCATGAGTGTGTCACAGTGTGTACGTGGAGGTCAGAGGACAACTTTCAGGACTGAGTTATTTTCTTCCAGCATGGGTTCTAGGCACTGGACTCACACGCCCTCAGAACTCACATCAGCAGGCTTGCACCGCACACACACACACACACACACACACACACACACACACACACACACACACGTCTACCTGCAGAGCCACCTCGACCCCCGCATCGTGCTTCCTAAGCTCTGTCTGTGCTGCGGGAACATTTTTTTTCCACAAAAGAAAGCAGACCAGGTCAAATGCCACTCAATTAACCAGCGACAAGAGTTCTCCGCGATGGCGAGAGTTTTCGCCCACCTTTCCTACCTGACGAGTTGGGCAGCTAGAATCACCAGGAGATGAGTCTAAATGTGGACTCTATGGACGCAACGTAAGTGTCGGTCTGCATGACGAAATGCTTAAGACAGCGATTTAGGGAGAAAAGATTTATTTGCGCTCACAGTTCAGAGGTGTCGGTCCTTGGTCAGCTGACTCCATTATTTGTAGGTAATCCTTGGTCAACTGACTCCATTGATTTTAGGTAGTCCTTGGTCGGCTGACTCCATTGATTTTAGGTTGTCCTTGGTCAGCTGACTCCATTGATTTTAGGTAGTCCTTGGTCAGCTGACTCCATTGTTTTTGGTGTGTAGAAACATCACAGGACAAGGGTATTGTGGAGGAAAGTGAAATAGAATAAGGTTGAAAAGACCAACAATTAGATGCTGATTTTCTGATTTTATCTCCCCTTTTAAAGTGGCTTACTTAAAGTGCTGCTTACACTGCCTATTTGCCAAGCACAGCTTCACCAGCTACCAGAAACAGGAAGACCTGGAGAAACAGCTGAAACAATGGGCCGTTGCCCTGAACCACCCTCTGCGGGCCACGTGTGTCTGTAAAATCTCCGGTGCTTGTCCCCTCCTCCTGAATACAATCAGGACTTGGGACCCAAGCCTATGGCCTACCGGGGTGACACTTCCTCTCTTGCACTCTCCTTGGTATCAGAGCACTTATTCCAGAAAGATCCCCACAACAAAAGCAACTCACCCCATGACAGCCTGGAAGCAGAAGGGACCAGGGCCAAGTTACACCTTCCAAAGGAGTACCTCTCACGACCCATCCTCCAAGTCACTCCAGCTTCCCCAGACCCACCACCTCCCATGCCCATTTTGAATCCACCAATGGATTATAGCATTGACCAAGGCAGAGCCTTCACAATCTAATCAATTCTACAAACACACTCTCACAGACCTCCAGGAGCTGTTCTTCCCTAATCGGCTAGGCCTCTCTCAATTCAGTCAACTTAACCTTGAGACTGTCAGGGACCTCAGGCCGCTCATATACTCATTTTGAACCCTGGATACTCCTGATTGTTAGTCAAAGAGAGTCATCCAGGAAAGTAAATTGTCCACAGATGAGACTTTCCCACTGGAGTTTGATTTTTTTTCAGGAGCAACGTTAACTCTTGCTGGGTCTTCTATGGTCTGAAATAAAACACGTACCTCGGGAGAAGACCCTGAGGTGAGAATTCATGCCCAGTTGGCATACTAAGGAAGTGCCCCCAGGAGAAAACTGAGAAGTGGGCCATGGGACCAGAACATGTGAGCCAAGGTTTGAAGTCCCAGCTCTGCTTGATCTGCAGCGGAACAGCCTCAGAAATAGAAATTCGACTCCAGTCTATCTCATCTGGAGGCTAGGTAGGTAGGTAGTTTTTCACACCAGCGCTCTCATACTTTAGCGCATACCAGGAAATCATCTGCAAAAGGCCACCCTGGGGAAATGTAAGTTCCTAGACATGTAGGCAGTCTTTTGTCTCGGCAAAATGGATCTAGTATTCAAGGGCAGACTCAAGGTGAGTTACAGGTGCCGTTGCCAATTAGAAGTACAGGCACACAGACGCCTAACTCATAAAGTGCTCCAAGGAGATCTCTGGGAATGTGTCAAGAGCAGATGGAGTCCTAAGTGAATGTGTATTGTTGTCATGAGCAAGGTCATGTCAAGGACAGATGCCTCAGCACCATGGGAGTGGCAAAGCCCTCCTTCCGTTTGAGTGTGAATGTTGACGGTATATACAGAAAATACCCGTCTCCCTCTAGATATTGATGGCTTGAAAACTGCTCCCTTACAGAAACTGTTCCCACTGAGGTTAGCTAAACCTGTCGCCTCCTTGTTCCACTGTACATACTAACCCTGCCTCCCTGTTTATCTGTATGTAATAACCTTGCCTCCTTGTTCAACTGTACATAATAAATATGCTGAGCTTCCACGGGGCTGTGATTTCTCCATTAGACAGCCCAGTCCATCTGATTTTGGCTTTTCTCTGTGTCATAGCTATTGGTCTTTTCTTCTTTCCCTCACTGCCCCAGTGAGGTCAGTCCCTAGAGCCAGGCAAGGACACAGCAGAGACCTGTGAGGAGCATTGACAAGTTTGTTCCTAATATCAGTGCGGAGCCAGGGCGACTTCTGGTTGACGACTGGGGGGATTATCTGCAATGGAGATGAAGCTGATGCGGAAATATTAAAACATTTTATGATGCATACCACAGTGTCCTCCATTTTTGTGGTCCTGAGCTCTGGTTAATTTTACTGAGCCAATATATCAGATGAGATACCAAGAAACTGGGTTTTCGCTTCTGTTTCTTTCGCTCCCTAGTTGTGTGGCCTCTGATGATATAATCCAATAAACATGTTTGGATCACCTGTGATTTTGTGCAATAGAAAGATATATTGGAGCCAGGACTATCACACAGATAAACCAACAAACAAAGACAGGCATATCTGCCTTCCATTTACAGCAGTGGTTCTCAACCTTCCTAAGGCTGCGACCCTTTAATACAGTTCCTCATGTTGTGATGACCCCCAACCCTAAAATTATTTTGTTACTTCATAACTGTGTTTTGCTACCGTTACAAATCGTAAATATCTGTGTTTTCCCATGGTCTTAGACGACCCCTGTGAAAGGTGGTTGGACCCCCCAAAAGGCTCGTGACCCACATACTGAGAAATGCTGATTTATAGGCTAGAAATGGATGAGGTGCCAAAACCTAAGCGTAACAGAGGAAGAGAGGCAGAAATGGATCCAAGAACAGAAGATGATAATAGAAACAGAAGTGTTGGTGGGAGGGCATTAGGAGATGCGTTGTTAGCAAGTGGCGGATGAGTTGCATCTCACAGAACGGAGCAGGGCACTAGGGCATTCCCCACTGAATAGGGACAAGAAAGTGAGAATGGACCACACTAGGCTGTGAGGCCAGAGCAGTCATGTAGGGCCATCCGGGAAACAAACCTAGAAAAGAGATTTGGGGCCAGATTTTTGGAACTTAAGTGTCGACACAGGATGTTTCTACTGAATGTTTTCAATACTGAGTCACCACTGAAAGTTCCTGGAAAGGGGAGCTAGATGGCTGAAGTCGCTTAATCCTACAACGCAGTAGATTTCTGACAGATGTGAGAGAAGCTCGCTGAAAAGCTTCTTTCTTTTCTTTTCTCTTCTTTCTTTCTTTCTTTCTTTCTTTCTTTCTTTCTTTCTTTCTTTCTTTCTTTCTTCCTTCCTTCCTTCCTCCCTCCCTCCCTCCCTCCCTTCCTTTCTTCCTTTCTTTTTTTTAAATAACAGGACATCTAATTTCTTTACTGTAAAAATGAAGATGACTTCCCAGAGTCCAGCTCCGGATGAGGGCAGGGTCTGAAGATGGGCGGATGCAGAGGAATCAGACACAATAAAGGAATCAGACATGGAACACTTCTTGGTTTCATTTTAGGAGAAGTGGGTAGAGAGGAAGCGCATCTCGGTATGGCTTGTCCTGCTCTGACAACCTGTATCTCTCACAGGCTTTATTTATACACCAAACCAGTTCCTCACAGGCTTTAATCATTGATGACAAAGTCTTTTCACGGTACAGATGTTTTCTAAAGTCTTCTGTGATTATATAAGCATATCAAAGTAAAACAAAACAGAAGCAAATTTCATGAGAACTAAAATCTAACATTATGGTAAAATCAGTTCTTTTAACTCAATATCCTTTTCCTTAAAATTGGTGTTGTAAAGCCTTGAGGTTATAGAAAAACTAGACAGATGTCTCTATTTAAGTGTGACTAAGTTAATAGATCAGAAGTTATTTCCTATTACCCATTATTCTATTAATCTACTATAAGGAATATTTGATCTTTCTACAGGAATCTTTCCTCGGTCCCTTGTTTAGATTCTTTCTTTTATATCTAACATAAGCCCACCATCCTTCCCCTTGACCTCTGAAATACCCTTCTTCTGCTCTTTATTCTTCCTACAATCAGAGAGGTCCTGGTCCGACAAGGCTGCTCAGCAGCCAGGCAGTTCACTGAGCCACGATGTTTCTCTTTGTGTCTCTGCCGTAAACTCTGGTTTCAATATGGTCTCTGTCTTTCTTACAGTCCTGCAAAGAGAAAAAGAATGTCAAGATTTCTAAAACTGCTTACTTTGCCTTCAAAAGGGTACCAAGGCTTGTCATTAATTTTATAATTAGAAATCTTTTCCTTGTCCATACTAGTTCCGTGTTTCTGGGGCAAAGCATGAAAACCTAATAATTCAGTTATAGTTTGTCAGCTTCTAAGATTTCCCTGAGTTTTTCTTCTTCTTCTTTTTTTTTTTTTTTTTTTTTTTTTTTTTTTTTTTTTTTTTTTTTTTTTTTTTCCGAGACAGGGTTTCTCTGTGTAGCTTTGCGCCTTTCCTGGAACTCACTTGGTAGCCCAAGCTGGCCTCGAACTCACAAAGATCTGCCTGCCTCTGCCTCCCGAGTGCTGGGATTAAAGGTGTCCGCCACCACTGCCTGGCAAAGTTTTTCTTCGTAAATGATGTATCCCAGATCCATTAATATCTCATGCTTATTAATACCACTTAAGTAATAAGTTCTATAGAAGACTCAATTTCTTGCATAGCTAATTCTCCCAAGGAATCACCATAAGTTTTATTCTTAACATCAGCTTCTATAAGAATTGTTACATTGTCCCAGTTGCCACCTCCGGAGAGGGGCCCTTAACGGTAAGGAATTCAAACATTAAACACGTCAAAGACGTAGGCAAGAGTGTGCAGCAAATTCCACCAAGGGCAGGGAAGGGTCAGTCCCAGTCATCCAAACAGCGGCTCCAAAATGCTTGGCATCGCCAGACGACTAAGCAGGATTGCCACTAAATCAAAAGTTTAGGAGTTGCTGTCTTGAAGTCCTGGAATGATTTCTAATAAGAAAAATGGCAATTGTTTTGAGTCCAGAGGTGGCAGAGCAAATGGAAAATGGCTAAAAATGCAAGGAGGTCACCGGGCACCTCAAGACAATCCAACCGTCAAACAATAAAATATAAAATAGAATTCTCATGATGTCTAGTGAGAATTAGGGCAAAAAGTACCCCTTCCTTCTCTTTTGCTTTTCTGAGATGGGGTTGGAGGAGCCTCATTGTACAGCCCTGGCTGGCCTGGAACTCTCTATGTAGCCCAGGCTGGCCTCCAACTTATAGAAAGTTCACCAGTGCTGAGATTAAAGGCGTGCACCACTCTGCCATTCTATGAAGAACTTCACAATGGAAGTCAAAGACAAAAATTCATAGAACATTCTAGAGCAGAAAAAGATGCAGGTGATAGGTTTTAAACATGATAGAGGCAATTTTAGAACTTGAATGCAACAGAGCAAGATTTTGGGGACTATGTGGTCTGGGAAATTGGGGGCAGCTGTTGTTACAATTCTGCTTACTAGACCTTGTAAGAAGCTTTTTCTTTTTTTTCTTTTTTTTTTTTTTTTTGAGACAGAGTTTCTCTGTGTATTTGTAGTACTTGTCCTGGATCTCGCTCTGTAGACCATGCTGGCCTCGAACTCACAGAGATCTGTTGGGCTCTGTCTCCTGAATACTGGGATTAAAGGTGTGTGCAGTTCTGCTTACTAGACCTTGTAAGAAGCAAAAGGTCAGCAAATCTCAAAGACACATATCCTAGAAGTGGAACTGACTGATGCACAGTTGGTGCTCAGTGTCTACTGAGAAGTGTTGGTGCACAGAAGAACTAGGACTCCCAGGAGAAGAAGCAAACAAAAGGAAAGTGTGCAAAAGAATTACCGGCTGCAAACAATTTTCCAGAAGTCTGTGGAAACCTGGCGACGAGGAGGTGTTTGGAGGGAAAACTCCATGGTACCATCTTCAGAATGCCCTGACCCCACAGACTGACTCAAAACGTGAGGGCAAGAAGTCTTTCTTAATATGTGCCATGTCCACATCACAGCATTCCCTACTCTGTGTGTGTGTGTGTGTGTGTGTGTGTGTGTGTGTGTGTGTGTGTGTGGTATACCTGTGTAAAAGTCGTGTGTGTGTGTGTGTGTGTGTGTGTGTGTGTGTGAACACTGTCTTCCTCAATACTATCCACCTATTTTTAAAGATAGGGTTTCCTACTGAATCGAGAGCTCATCAATTTAGGAAGACTAGCTGGCCAGCAAGGGTCCTAAGGGACCCTCCTGTCTCTGTTTCCTAGGTACTGGGATTACCAGAGCATGTCACCATGGCTGGATTTGTCTACATGGCAGCTGGGGATCCTAACTCAGGCTCTCATGCCATGTATCAAGCACTTTATTGACTGAGACCTCTCCCCAGGCCCTTTATTTCTGTCTCTCTTATCACAGTGACTGGGCCAAGAATAGGCTCTTGAGCAATGGGAAGTTATTAGACCATGGGATCAGGAAATGACTTGGAGTGAAACTGTGTTCACTGGTGTGTTCCCCATCATATGGTGAGGATGCGAGATGCCCCAAGGCAAGCATGTGGGCATGACTAAGACTTCAGAGTTCTAAGTTCTGTGCTGCTTCCCAGTAGTTCTCTGACCTCCCTGATTTTGTGTGTATTACAACAGTCCTTATCATTTACAGATATCTCACCCTGTCTCCTCCTTGCAACTCGAGAGAGGCCAACTATGATAGATTTAAATTATAAATAGTTACTGTATTTGTGACTCTTGTGTCAATGGTGGATGTAGGCTTGTCAGCACATGCCCATGATTCCAGCTCTAAGGCAGCCATGTTGCTCTGAGTTTAAGCCTATCCGAGGCTACAGCACAGAGCTCTGTCTCCGGTAGGAGGGGGCACCTTCCCACCCTGATGAGACTCTTCTTAGCACCTCTGCAAACTCGCTCTGTGGGTTGGGTTTTTCAGGACCGTTGGATACAATCTGCGGTCATTTTCAGATGGCAGGAGTCTCCTTCCCTACCATCAGGAATTGTCTGGCAATTTAGTTTTATCGGATTTGTGGGTGCTTAAAACAGACAACGCCCTCCACCGTCAATCAAGTTAACAGCTTCTCTGCCTCCCCCCACCCCGCCCCAATAGGCAGGAGGTGGAAAGGGGACCAAACAGTCCTCCCCACCCTCCAACCAAGTGTGCCCACCAGACAACTCCAGCTCTGACACATCTGGAATGGGATCAGAGGAAGAGCTCAGGAAAGGGTTCTCTTGACCGGTACCCATAGGATTCTGGTTTTCCCCAGCCTTAGAAGGTATTTAAAACAGACTCTTTGAGCCTCAGGAGGTGGTAGTACACGCCATTAATCCCAGCACTCGGGAGGCAGAGGCAGGCAGATTTCTGTGAGTTCGAGGCCAGCCTGGGCTACCAAGTGGGCTCCAGGAAAGGCGCAAAGCTACACAGAGAAACCCTGTCTTGAAAAAAAAAAACCAGACTCTTTGGTACTTGCTGGGTCCTTCCATCACCAGGGGTCTCTCACTTGTGGTTTGAGGACAGTACGTCACATGGGACTCTCACTCAGCCTGAGGTCATGGGGTTATAGATCTTTAGTATCTCTCTACTAAGTCTCAACACTCTATGAGGATACCTTAGGCAGAAACTAATATAATAGTTCTCAGGCTCTCCTTGCTGGTCTACTAGGACCCTTTAGTTATGGGAATACAGTCCAAGGGCTTCCTAGGTAAGCTTATTGCCCTTCAGATTCATTAGGTGTAAGACAGACCCAAACACCAATTTTACCTTGGACCATGTTTCTCTGGCTTCCATGTGACAAAGAGCATTGTGATACCTCCCTCCTGGGGTCCATGACACCAAACTGTCCTCTTCACCAGAAATCTTCTCCCTGGGGCTGCAATGGTCTCTGTCTGGCGGCCTTGGACTGATATCAGTTTAATCCACAGAAGACACTTTACTAGTGTCTGTATAGTGCAAGGTGATTAGCATCCCTGTCCCCTTTTATTGGGTCTTCTTGGTTCTTATGTGTGTTTGTCCATTTCTTCCAAGTAGGTAGATCATCCCAAGATCAAGGTCTGTGCAAGGAGCTATTGGTGAAATTATTAAGGCCACTTCACGTAGTTAAAAGGAAGATTTATTAGTGGGTAACTTACAAATGAAGGGATAGGTAGGTCGCGGGGTATGGGGAAGGTGTATCACAATCCATTGGTGTTCTCTGGAGCTCTGCTCCGTCCACCTCCACTGTCCTGTGTCCAGGAACAGAGAGAGAGCTGGCCCATCCGGATCTCACGTCTCCAGGGTCCTCCCTTGGCCCCGCCTTGTAGGCGTGACAGTTGCCGAAGCCTCAGTGGGGGTTGGAACTTCCAGATCAAAGCTGGAATGGCTACCCACTACAAGGAGCTGCATCACAATATGGGCTGTCTAGCCCGCAAAGCAGGCTGTGATCACCTTGTACAGCATGCCATATGATGTGATATATGGTGTCAACTCTACGTGCAGCATTTCTGACCCAGACGTCATTATGTGACAGGGAGTCACCGGGAATCCATTGCCACCTGTGTGTACCGCCGCTGGCCTCATACATATGCATGTGTGTTTTAAAAGGTTATTTAAATATCTGTACCACTCACAGAAAAAACTCAGTGCATATACACCAGTGGTTCTCAACGTTCCTAACACTGCGACTCTTTAACATTCCTTATGCTGTGCTGACCCCCAACCATAACATTATTTTGTTGCTACTTCGTAACTGTAATTTTGCTACTGTTGTGAATTGTAATATAAATATCTATATTTTCAGATGGTCTTAGGTGACCCCTGTGAAAGGGTTGTTCAACCCCTCCCTCAACGAGAGTCGTGACCCAGAGGTTGAGAACCCCTGATATATACACTACTCATAATAATAATATACATACACACATGTATACATACAGATACTTCTGCCTAGGAAAGAATAAGGTTTTGCCAGTTTTGTTACACTCCTCTTTCTTTGGCAGAGAACATGCTATTTGCCTTCCAAATTATTTCTGGCAGGTAATCTTGCCTTCGCTGGATGGAGCATGGCGGCAATGTGAAAATTCCAACTTTGAAAGACTGAAGGTCGGAAACGTAGGAGAACGCCTGAAATGTCCAGATGGAGTTCGGCTCTGACGGAGGCTTTAAAAATATCAAAGATGACAAAGCACCGAGCTGAGGGACGTTCCTGGCATCCCAGATGCAGAACAGCTTTTTTGGCGCTGGCACCTTTCATATCCTTCACGATTGGCCATGGGTACAATTCCTCACCCTTGGCCAAAAATGCAGAGACGTTGAGAATCCAAACTAACACCACTCTCTGGCTTTACCTCCCATCCCAGTCTCCCTAAAACCTTCATTCCAATGTCACAGGACAACCCGCTGTTCCTTTAAGTAGGAGACATTCTACCATGCCTTAGCACTTCTCACGAGATGTCTTACCAAAGGCCTCTTTCTGCCTTCTAACTTAGAAACAAAACCTTCTTGCCTTACAGAAGGGGTTGTAAGCTGTACTCTGCCTCCTCTGAGCTCCTGTGACACTCAATGCTTTGTTAAATCATGCTGTCTTTTATCACACAGCATGGTGGCTCCTTGTTCACTTATCTGGTGACTCTGTTAGTCCCGGGCTCCTCAGGACAAAAACAAGATCTCATTTTCCGATGCTGCCGTGGCTCTAACAATGCCTGGCACAATCTACTCCATATCTGAAGCCTCAGTGGTGTTGACTGTTGACATCACATAACTTGTTTACCCCAATCTTTTCTGATAGGGTAGTCAGCTTGGCTTGGGTGTGTTCTGAGACTGAACATGGAGTTACCCAGAACACCAGGAAGCTCATCTTAATCAGGTGATAAAGGATCAGAGGAATTTGAGGCTCACTCAGCAGGCTCTGAGTGTGTGCCTTCTTTGTAGAACTCGGGCCTTGATCTGTAATCTCAACTCATCACCTGGTCCGCTCTTGCATCCACCTTCAGAAGGTCCACCTTCACAGTTGGATAACATGCTAGGATCAAGAAAAGTGAAGCTCCCCTCTCTGGAAGAAGCACTGTACCCCGACTCTTTTGATCGCAATGCGTGGAGATTTTAAGACGTCAAGAAGTCAGTCAAGATCCTAGTTTCAGTATTCAGGCTGCCTGTCCTATGTATAGAGACCAAAGCTGGTACGCTGCAGACTCTGTTGGCCTGTGACCTGCCTGTGCTGGGAGACCCATGGGGAGGGCACTGGACACCTCAGAACCTGAAACACTGGGGTTTTAACAGTCCCTCTGTGTGGCTCAAACTGCAAGGGGAAGGAGCATGGCTGCGGTCAGCGCATTATCAAATTTCAGCTGATACTGAGGATGGAAGAAAGCCGGAGGCTCCCAGATGTCTTGAGCATGGATGGCCTAAACCAGACCAGCCAGGACAACCAACAGACATCGTCTCTCTATCACCAGCCACACAGCAACTGAGGGGAAGACTGAGTTAGGAAAAATATTTAATGTGAGCTCAAACCATCTTTCAGGTCTGACTGTGAAGAATAGAAACTTGGCAGGCAGTGGTGGCAAATGTCTTTAATTCCAGCACTCGGGAGGCAGAGGCAAACAGATCTCTGTGAGTTCAAGGCCAGCCTGGTCTACAGCGAGTTCCAGGAGAGCCAGAGCTGTTACACAGAGAAACTCTGTCTGAAAAAAAGAAAGAAAAAGAAAAATAGAAACTTTTGGGTAGGGGGATTTCTCTAAAGTACCTACCCCTCTAATTTTGTCTGAAGCATAATATTAGGGACACCCATTTTCATTGCTGTAAATTTTTGATGCCCTTTCTATCCAAGTCCTTATTTTGAATCTGGATAATCATGTGAGTACTATGACCCACAGAGTAAGGTGGACATAACGCTCCATTGTTACTTCCAGGAGATCACGAAGGGCCACACAGCTTCCCCCGTTAGATCTTTGAGCCCCAAGCTCTGTCAGAATGCGTGTTGAAGCAGGCTGTGAACTGAACGTATCTTCCCCCAAATCCTAAAAGCCTAATCGCTGATGCTAATTTGGAGGTAGATCTTCAGGAGGTAATTAAATCCTAAAGGTGGTTGTTTTCATGAACAGAATGAGTGTCCTTATAAAGGAGGCCCTCGCAAGGTCCCTTGATCTCCTGTGAAGTTGTGGTGAGAAGATGGTCATCTGTGAACCAGGAGGAATCTGCTGTGCCTTGATCTTGAGTTTCTCCAGTGCTGCGAGAAATGCATTTCTGTTGTTCTAGGCCATCCAGCCTGTGGTGGTTTGGTGTAACATCCTGCACGGGCTGGGGCAGACTATAAGCAGGACTGAGCTTCCTGGATTTGTGAAGATGATGGCTGCCATTGGCTAGAAGCATGGGTCCAGCAGTTACCATTCTTCACTTGGAAAGGGGAAATGAGCAACCACCTGTCGAGAGTCGATATGGTTCTACATATAAAATAACTTAGGACATGGTTGTGTATATAAAACAACTGAGGAAAGAGCAGTTTTACAAATATTACCTGTTACATTTCTGAATCCACACCCTCCATTCAACACTACTATTACATTTTTCTAATTAAGTTCCTTACCAGCAGCAAATCTTAACTAGTACCACAGTCCTCATTGTCTAAATCTTTGTCCCAGCAAGTGAGAAGTCAGGAAAGAAAGAAAAATAAAATGAAAAGAAAAAGAAGCAAGGCAGGACAGGCACATGGAAGGTCCTTTTCACTCCCGGGGAACACTAGCCTTGGGGTCCTAGAGTCTCTCACGTATGAACTTGGAATGGAGAACTGTCAGAACAGTTCATCGCTGTGATTTGTGGCTGTGAACAGTGAACGGAGACCTGGAGTTTGGGCTCCAATAGACAGTTTAGAATAGCCGTGGCAGCATCAAACAGAGCAAAGTGTGGCCAATGTGCCAATTTCCATGGCACTTTACATCCCAATTGTTCCAGATCACATCCAGATTGCAGGCAGCTTCGGGGATTTGAGTGAGGAGACTGGCCAGGACAGCTGTGAAGTCTGGCGAGGGGTTGATAGGGTTTGGAATCCTGGCTCTCCACTGTCCAAGACAAAGATGCTTTTTTTTTTTTTTCAATATTTAGGGAGCTCTCACTCTCTCTTAAAGGAGGCACACTTTATATAGTTATAGAGGAAAGTTTTTTAAAAATTCATAGGTCTAAGAGAATGATTTAACTGTATTGGAAAGCTGAACTTACAAGATCTGGGTGAAGTTCATCCACATCCTCCAGAAAACTGTTTGAAGCAGAGGTCTAGATTATTTTAATATGGTCCCACATCCCCCAAGCTAAACTGAGCCACAGTTGAGCTCAAACACAAGGCACATCTGAACAAAGAACTATGCCATTAACTCTCCCTTCATGGCCAAAACAGGCCAGTGCTTTCATAAGGGCTGACTTAGGGGAACAACGGAAACGATTTGTCCCTTGACAGCAATACAGGGTGCCCTTATCTCTTCCACACAAAAAAAGGGGAGATTGTCGAAGTGTTTAATAACTGGTATAGAACCAATCTGGGCTTGCCAAGTCAAGCTGACCCATCGTGGTGTACCCACCAGTCACTGGAACCAGAGCATCCCCCTGGAATAGGAGGTTCAGCAGACAACCCACACTTCAGCCTCAATCCCAGCATTCTGGAGGAGACCCAGGCAGGTGGAGCGCTGCAACTCTGAGACTAGCCTGGTCTCCATAATGGGGACTCCACTGTGAGACCCTGTCTCAAAAAAATAAAAAACAGTGAATCAAAAATAAGCCTGTATTAAAGAAATATCATTTAAGTTGTTTTTTTTTTTTTTTTTTACAAGTTTCTCATAAAAACAATTTTGGTTAAAAACAAGAAAACCATCACGTTAATAGTTTTATTTGTTACAGTGAGTCTAGAATAAAGTTTCCCACAGATATTAGAGCCGGTCATCTATAGCTACAGGTTTAGCCTACTACAGTTCAAAATTATCTTTGGGAGTAGGGAGACGGCCCAGTGGTTGAGAGCTCTGGTTGCTCTTCCAAAGGATCCAGTTCTATTCACAGCCTTCACATGGCTGCTCACATCTATGTAGTGGGTAGCCATTCCAACTTTGATCTGAAGTTCTAACCCCCATTGAGGCTTTGGTAACTGTCATGCCTACAAGGTGGGGCCAAGGGAGGAGCCTGAAGACTCGAGATCCAGATGTGCCGGCTCTCTTAGTTCCTGGACCCTGGATGCTGGAGGTAGACCGAGCAGTGTTCTCTAGAGAACACCGCCGGACTGCGCTATGCCTTTCCCAGACTCTGTAAACTATCCATTCACTTGTAAGTTACCCCACAAAATAAACCTCCCTTTTAACTACATGGAGTGGCCTGAATAATTTCACCAATACATCTATCTGTTACTCAAGTTCCAGGGGATCCAACACCCTCTTCTGGCCTCTGTGGGCACCAGGCATGAAGAAGGTTCACAGACACAGATGCAAGCAAAACACCCATACATATAAAATGAATTAATAAAAAATATGTAAGGGAAATGCGTCTATTCTGAATCCATACAGCCTTTTCTATGTCCTTATTCCCTAAACTAGATGACGAACAATCGTTCACATGCTGTTAGATATTTCAAGTAGTCTAGAGATGTTCTAAAATATACAGGAGGCGTGGATAAGTTTGAAGCAAATGGTGCACTATTTCATATAAGGAACATGAACATCCACAGACCTGGAAATCTAAGGAGCATCATAGAACCAGCTGTTGGCAGATACTAAGAAACCAGAAGAGCTGCAGCTTTATTTTATGTTTTAATTAATTAGTTAATTAATTAATGAGCATGAGTGTTTCCTTGCATATATATCTGTGCACCACATTCGTGCATGCCTGGTGCCTTCAGAAGCCAGAAAAGGCCATCAGATCCCCTGGAACTGGAGTTATAGATGACTGTGAGCCACCATGTGGGTGCTGGGAATAGAACCTGGGTCCTCCGCAAGAGCAGCCAGTTCTCTTAACTGGTGAGCCATCTCTCTAGCCCCCAACTGTAGCTTTAAGCAGTCATGGCAATTAAAGGAAAAATATATTAATTTCACATTTTTAAAAGGAACATCTCTTCAGTGTTAAAACATGGGAAAAATGAGAAAAGAGTTAAGATCACTACAGTCCATAAATAATCAGTGTAAATAGGACAGAAGAGATTGGCTCAGCTGGTTAGCATTTGTTGGGTAAGTGCAAAGAACTGGTGTGGGATATTAGTTGAAGATGTGTTACATTCATTTATGCTGTGGAATATTTGTTTTAATGATGCAAAGGTGTGTTGCATTCTTTTATGTTGCATTTGTTTAACTCTGTGAGGCTGTGTTACTGTGCCTGTCTAAAACACCTGATGGTCTAATAAAGAACTGAATGGCCAATAGCAAGGCAGGTGAGAGGAATAGGCGGGGCTGGCAGGCAGAGAGGATAAATAGAAGGGAGAGAAGAGAAGGAGCAAGAAAAGAAGAAGGAAAGGAGGAAGCCAGGGGCCAGCCACTCAGCCACACCACCAGCCATGGAGTAAGAAGGAAAGAAAGATAGATGAGTAGAGAAAGGTAAAAGCCCAGCAGCAGAGGTGGGATAATTTAAATTAAGAAAAGCTGGCTAGAAATAAGACAAGCTAAGGCCAGGCACTCATAAGTAAGAATAAGTCTTCTTGTATTTTATTTGGGAGCTGGGTGGCGGGTTCCAAAGAGCAAAGAGTGGAAAAACAACAATAACAACAACAACTACAACTACAAAGGCCTGTTGTATTTGTTTGTTTGTTTGTTTGCCCAGAACCCTCATTAAAAAGGCCAGATATGGTGGTGCATACACGTTATGCCATCACTGGGAAGGTCAGAGGCAGGTGGGCTCTTGGGACTCAATGTCCAACCAGCCTCGCTGACTAGGCAAGTTCCAGGCTGCTAAGAGCCCAGCCTCTAAACCCACACAAAACAACAGGAACAGTGGGTGGTACCCAAGACTGTCCATGGGTTTTAGTTTTTTGTTTGTTTGTTTTTTTTACTTATTTTTTTTTTAGGGGTTTCGCTGATGTTGCTCTGTACAACAGGTCTCATTTTCTAGTTACCTCAAAACCCCTAACCAAATCTTGGAGTTTACACAGGCAAGGGGAAGAGGAAGACCCCAAACAGATGTGATTAAAAGGACAAAATAAAAAATAAAGAAAAAAAAAACGGCAGTGGGTCCCCTGGAGGGAGAGAATCCTCTTTAAGTGCCCGGCAACAGCAGGAATCGCCTCGGCTTCTCCTCACCATTTCCATGACTGTCTTACCGCCCCTCCTGCCCCCTCTCACCCTTTCTGCCTCACTGGTGTCCGAGGAGTTGCTCCACAGGCCCCTGGAACTCTAACTTTGAACTCAACTCTGACTTTGAGCTTGGCCGGTGAGGAATTCTGACCAACGTAAGGACGTAAGGACGACCGTTAAGAACGGGAACACTGAGCAGCGCTTCCTCCCCATCTCCTTCCTGGTGGCGTGGCTCTTTCTCTCCACTGGAAGTCACAACCCTTGTCAACAGCTCCTGTCCTTGAACTCTCTGGGGCTGGCTTCTGGCAAGCATGCTCTCCCCTTGTCCCTTCAGACTTGGCAAGGGTGGTGGCGTTCTGATGTTACCAGTTCTGGGGTACAGCAGCACCCCTGTGATCTCTCTATTTTCTTAGTGAACTCTGCCCCAGGCATCCAATTTGAGGAGACCTCTGTTCCCTGCCAAGACTCTGGGTGATACAATTATCAAAACCATATGTTCCTCTTCCAAGGCTAGCATGCTTTCTTCATCTTGGGAATCAGACTATTGCCCGAGCGTCCCCAGCAGGGACATTTGGGGCTAAAAAATGTGTAAATAACTTCTCTCCAGTTCTATCAAGTGGTCATTTCTAACACTGCTGCTGCTGCTGCTGAGGAGGAGGAGGAGGAGGAGGAGGAGGAGGAGGAGGAGGAGGAGAGAGAAGAGGCCAAGAGTAATGACAGCCGTTGCCAGGCCTGAGCCAGATGCTCTTCAAAATCGGCCTTCATCCTCCGAACAAATCAGTGAAGTGCCTTTTGTTTCTACCTTTGTGTTTAAAACCATTTAATGTTGGAGTTACTAAGAAACTAGATCACTTTTACCCCATTTCACACAACCCAGGAGGAGAGAGATCTCTGTTTTGTTCGTTGCTTGAACAGCACTTGAAACAATTCTAGACATACAGTAGATGCTGAATAAAGCTTTGGAATGAAGAATGAATGAGAACGATTAAGTTCAAAGCCAGGTCTCTCTTGCTTGCAGGTCTTTGTTTTGTTTTGCTTTGTTTTTCTACACCACCTTCCTCACTCAGCAAGTCACAATCAAGGTGAATAGATAATAGCCCCAAAGAGGAAGGACAATAGCTTTACTTTTTTTTTTTTAACCAGACTCAGCTACTACACAGCCTGCTATGACTGCGATGTCAGAGAGCTAGTGAAAGGCAGCATACTTTCTGTTTTCAAAAATACGTCTACTGTCGAGACAGCCAGACAGACCCATAAGAGCATGTGGGCTTTGGCGGCAATGAGGCACCGTTTGGAATGCCCGGGAGAAGAACGTGGAGCAAGAGACTCTGGTGGGAAGAGAAGCCATCCGCTGTCCACTTAGTGCGGCGCTCGCTGGATGAATGGGAGCTTTCTTCCGGATCAGGGAAACGGGTGACACAATCACGCAGCCCGAGCACAAGGCCAACCGGGGAAGCCCAGGTTGGAAGCCATAGAACTTGCTCTGGAACTGAATTCGGAACGTTGCCTTGTCCTGGTTCCGAGGGAGCCCGCTGCTTCATTCCCAAGGTACGCGCTTAGGAAATACAGAAAAAATATTGGAGGCTGAGCTGGCGGCAGGAAATAGACACAACCATGGATGTACTGAGAGATAACGTCACCAGGTGACTGGAACAAGGACTGTGGCCGCAGATACAGAGGTCTCCATCCGTTCATGCTGCTATAGTAGCATGCCACTGGCTGGTAACTTATATAATGACAATAAATTTGTTTCTTACAGTTAGGGAGACTGGTAAGTTCAATATCAAGGTGCCAGCATTTATGAGGGCTTTTTTGTTGCTATTGTATCAACCCTTGGAAGATACAAGGGAAGATACGAGGAAGATGGAAGAGCAAGAACTTCCTGCAAAGATCTTGCTTTTGTTACAAACTTACTCCAAAGTTTTTTTCTCAGCATCGATCCATCTACAAGGACTCTAATCACCGTTTAAGGGTCCCACCACTTCACACAGTTGCCTTAAGGATTCAGTTTCCACCACGGTACACGGGGTACCCTGCCTACTCCACCACTCACCTTGATCTTGAGGAGGTTACTTAACATGTCAGTCTCTGTTTCCTTGGTTACATAGATGGGTGATAACAGCAGCTACTTCATTGCTATAATCCTTGTCCTGTAAGAGGTTCCTAACAAGTAAGAGCTCAGAGTGGCCATGATGCCTGGTAACTGAACTGGAATAGAGTCCTTGCCACCTGGCGTTCATCATTCTCTTCAGTACCAGATCCCCTCTCCTTACTGGGAGGATCTCCTTACTGGGAGTGGTCTTATTTTATTTAAAAGATTTTTATTATTAATTTGAGAATCCCATACACTGTATTTTGATCATATTCACTCCTCTCCATTTCATACCCAGCCTCCTTTTTTTAATATCATCCAATTTTTAATATCCATTTTTTAACTTTACTACTTCATTTTTTAGAAATACCCATTGAGGGTTGGGGATTTAGCTCAGTGGTAGAGCGCTTGCCCAGCAAGCGCAAGGCACTGGGTTCGATTCTCAGCTCAAAAAAAAAAAGAAAGAAAGAAAGAAATACCCATTGAGTTCAATTTGTGCTTCCTGTATACTCTTGGGTGTGTAGCTACCCACGGGATTGTTGCCAACCTACCAGACTACACTATAAAAGGAGAACTAACTCTCAATTTCCCATGAACTATCAATTGCCAATAGCTCCTCAGCTGGGGACGGGACTTCTCACCTACCGCCTCTCCATGCTGGGATTTTGTCTGGCTTGATCTTGCGCAGGTGTGCTGGACAGCTCTGTGTCAGCTCAACACAGCTCAAGTCATCCGAGAGGAGGGGGTCTCAATTGAGAAAACACCTCCATAAAATCGGGTTGTAGGCAAACCTATAAGGCATTCTCTTAATTAATAATGATTGATGGGGGGAGGGCCATCCCTGGGCTGGTGGTCCTGGGTTCTATAAGAAAGCAGGCTGAGCAAGCCAGTAAGCAGCACCCCTCCATGGCCTCTGCATCAGCTCCTGCCTCCAGGTTCCTGCCCTGTTTGAGTTCCTGTCTTGACTCCCTTTGATGATGAACAGTGATGTGGAAGGGTCAGCCAAATAAACCCTTTCCTCCCCACGCTGCTTTGGTCTTGGTGTTTTGTCACAGCACTAGAAAGCCTATGACAGCACGTTTTGACTCGCTGTTCCAACTGCGGTGGGTTCATAGGAGCAGCTGTTCCGCTGAGTGTGGACAACACCATTGCTTTATAGTTTCCAACTGCTGCTGGCCCTAACGATCTTTCCGCCCCCTCTTCCACAATGATCTCTGAGCCCTGAGAGTCAGGGGCCAATGGCTGGGGGTGGGAGGAGCTTTTAAGGAAGGGAAGACAGACACAGTGATAAATAAAGGAGGAAAGGGAAATAGTGGAATAGGAAGGGTTAAATGGGGCAAGGAGTGGGAGAGCAGGATAGAGTGGGGAATACAGAGATGGAAAACGAAAATGAACGACTGTCTAAAAAAGCCACATGGAAACCTACTATCACAGAAGCTTCCCAGCATACAACAGACACACTACATACAGAAAGAGTCCAATGGAGTTACCTGATAACAGGAAGACAACGCCCCTACTAGACACCACAGACTAACAAAGAGCCCAGTGCTAGGAATGGATTATCTCTATGGAGCTGTTGGCCAGCGAGTCCCACAGACCCTCAGATATTTACAGGCTATTGCCATGGTTCTCAGTTACCTTCCAGAACTTGGCAGTGAGACCCTATTTCCAGAGGAATGATTTTGACCAAAGACTTCAGAAACTGAGGTTGCATGGGTTCTGGGGACTCAGGGTCACCAGGTGAGGAATTTCTCTTTGTGTTGTTTTCATAGGGAGCAGGTAGAATTAAAGGCCTGACTTTTTTTTTTTCCTTCAAGACATGGTTTCTCTATGTAGCCCTGACTGTCCTGGATCTCACTGTTCCAGGCCTCAAACCTGGAGATCTGCCTGCCTCTGCCTCCCAAGTGTTAGGATTAAAAATGTGTGCCATCACCGTCCGGGTGGTTTCTGGTTCTTAAGCAACAACACTAAGTTCTCTGGGTGTCCCTCCCCAGAGAAAGGCTCTAAGCCATCCAGCGTCTTCTTAGAGATTATCTCTGATTACATTTTACAATTTCTATTAGAAATATGTTGAGACTTGCCCTTCAGTGTCCCTGGTGAGATCCGAAAAATATAACTGTCACCACGGACCTACAGTTTATTTCCTGAAAGAAAATAATGAAAGGAATCAGAGGCGCTCTCTCTGAGAACATGGCCAGACCCAGCAGGCCTAGCTGTGAGGCATGAATGAATGCTCCCTTTGTTCTATCCCCAGCAATTCTGTCTGCACCTAGGTAGCATCCGGGGGGTCTTCTGTTCCATTGCTCTCTATACTATTTTTGAGACAGGATGCCTCACTGAACATACTACAACATACTGATTCAACCACATTGGCTGGTGGTCAGTGGTCCCCAGGAGGGATCATCCGATCTCTGCTTCCCTCAGTGGTGATTCCAGTTTACTAAAAGTCTTACAGATGGCTAAAGATGCTGCCTTTAGAATTTGTATTTTAAAATGTGTATTACTTTCGGTGCCGGGAGGAAGAAGATAATGTTGGTTCTCGGGCTGGCACAGGGTGATAAGGAGAAAGAGAGAACACTGTGAACCCCTCTGGTACTGTGGAGGCGCCTCTCCAGACATGACAGCATGGTCCAGAGCTTTTACGTGTCACTTTCCACTTTGAACTACACCTTTTAAAACTGTTTTCCTCCTGTTCAGGGTTCCAACTTATAAATATTAACATTTCACTTGCACAAACAACAAGATCCAGTAATCACTTCAGAGTGTTGAGAATTTAATTAAATAATATTTTAAGCCTTTCATACAGTATTTCCAATTTTTAATACATTTGACTTGGGGGCTTTCCATGATCATCAAACTTTATAATGTGTTTATAATTCTTGTACATATGTCAATTAAGATTACAAAATCAATAAGCTTAAGTTCTTTCGTTGCCCATTATTGCTTACAATCCAGGTAAAATCACATTATTCCTCTGAGATCTAAATCAATTAACACTTTCTAACTTGTTACCTTAACTTGTCAGATACATTAAAATGCAAAGTTCTTAAATACTGCAGGCATAGAACCCTCCATACGGGTATTTTTAATTTAACTTAAAAGTATAAGTCAGGCTGGGTGATGGTGGCGCATGCCTTTAATCCCAGCACTCGGGAGGCAGAGGCAGGTGGATCTCTATAAGTTCGAGGCCAGCCTGGATTACCAAGTGAGTTTCAGGAAAGGCGCAAAGCTACACAAAAAAACAAAACAAAAAAAAAGTATAAATCATTGCCGGGCGATGGTTACACACACCTTTAATCCCAGCACTTGGGAGGCAGAGGCAGGCGGATCTCTGTGAGTTCGAGGCCAGCCTGGTCTACAGAGTAAGATCCAGGACAGGCACCAAAACTACACAGAGAAACGCTGTCTCGAAAAACAAAACAAAACTATAAATCATTTAGGAGGTATTTAAAGGTTTATACATTAAATTACAAATCTTTTCAATGAGGAGGCATTTTTCAGTCAGCCCAAATCAGGTTGATGTTTTTGGCCCAAAGCACTGAGTTTCTCTCTTGTGCAGATGAGGCTCCCGTCAAGGTCTCAGTATTCCATCCTGTTTTACTTAAACAGAAGAGGTGGTACAAAGAATGAACCCTGATGACAACGGTCATGACAACGTCCCATAGCTTTCCAAATCAGTTGATGTCATAGACCATCTCCCCGAGTTTGAACCATGTGATTACCTAATTCTCCCTTTGATCGATGGAAATCTGTAGCAACTTGTTCTCCAGCTGGAAGGATGGCCCAGTGGTTAGGAGCATTTATTGCTCTTCTAGAAGACCCTGAGTTCAATTCTCAGCACCCACATGGTAGCTTACAACCATCTGTAACTCTGGATCCCAAGTTCCAGGGGATCTAGTAGCTTTTTCTAACTCAGCAGTTCTCAACCTGTGGGTCAAGACCCCTTGGGATCATATATCAGATAGCCTGCTTGTCAGATATTTACATTAAGATTCATAGCAGTAACAAAATTTCAGTTATGAAGTAGCAACAAAAATAATTTTATGGTTGTGGGGATCACCACAACATGAGGAACCATACTGAAGGGCCTCAGCGTTAGGAAGGTTGAGAACCACTACAAAGCATACTCTAACCCAGGACTGTTTAAACCAGGGCGGGTCATCTGTGCGGCTGTAAACATGGAACTAATGAGCAAGGAAGAGCAGAATTTAACTCTGGAGCCCCATAAATGACCAGGAACCCAGTTTTGTCAACATTGCTAAATATTTAGCCACATAAATTACAGCTCTGTCACCTGAGCCTGATTAAATCCAAACAGGAAAGTCCTCTGGGTTGTTATTAGAAAATCCAGGTCACTATTTAGAGGACAGAACATTCTGTGCTTCCGCCGGCGGCTGATGGCATTAGAAAGTCCGCATTTTTGTGTCTTTAATGCGCCCATCCATTTCACTTACTCGCATTTTTGAGTACACTGGTTACTGCTCTTAGCAAAAACAAGCAGTAACTTAGCACAGTATTGAAAGTTTAATTCAGCATCATGTCATAGACCAGCCCAATGTGGGCTGAGTGGGGGCTGGGATCTCCTCAGTGCTGTTATTTGGGGACCTAGGTTTCTTACATCAATGTCTTCCATGGAATCATGAGTCCCTGCCAGTAGATGGAGTAGGAACATAAAACATGGAGACCTCCCGGAGAGGGGGCGTTTAGGAGGAGGGACACACCCTTATATGGTCTTCCTGACCTCTGCCTGTACCCTATTGGCCAGAGCAGAGCTATGTGGGCTTGTCTACCCCAACAGGAAGTCTACAGACCAGGGGAAGGAGTATGATGAGCTCTCATCCATCTCCACATTATAGCCCAACTATAACAACATCCCATGTTCTGTTCAGTAATTCCCTGGACAAACACAACTGTCTACACACACACACACTGCTGTCATTGGTGAAAAACTGGTCTCACTTGATCAGATGTGAAGGTCACCACGCAGTGGCATGGGAAGGCAATGTTGCCGCTACTTGTTTGTCACTTAACTTCCGGTATACTGTGTTTGGACAGCATTTTACACGTTGGGCTAACTATCACCTCCTTCATATCACCTCCTTCAGTTAAAGTGCTGAAGGAGGCTCTTGCTGGGTGAACCACCTGGGGGTTGGGAATGCCGCCTTTGACCGAGAGAGGGCTCTCTGAGGAGAACTTGGATGGAAGAACTTGGCTTAAGCATGTTGATTTGAGGTGTTACTGTAACACAAGAAAGTTATGCAAGACATGGGTCTGAGGAGAGCAAGACCTGGGTTTGGGTCCATGATACTCCATGAGCTAGCATGGACCCCTCAAACCCATCAATATCTCTAAGCTTCAGTTGTTTATCTGGGATGTGGTGATGATTAGACCTCGTCTCAGAGCTGCCGTGAGGACGATACATGTCTGTCTTTCATTAGAACTGAGGTGTTAGAGTTCTACTCACTGCCCTGGGCACAAGCTAAGTTCTCAGTGTTGGGCAATTTTATGATAGTTTAACAAAAAAAAATTTAAAATCATCATTATCCATGAAAAAGATAGCTAGCCTGCAGATAATAACTCAAGTTTTTAGTAAGAAGCAATATCCCCAAGACCCACAAGAAGGCCTGAGTTTCAGAGTCATGCCATTCATGAGGTTGTCAAGGGACCGCTCAGGTGGCTTGTTACTCGGCCTTGTAGGGTAAGGACAAAAGTTGAGAAAAAGCCTTTAAGAAACTTCTTCACCAATTTGACATGGGTGCATCAATTTACTAAGCAGGACATGGTCTAGTTAGGG
Organism: Peromyscus leucopus; assembly: GCF_004664715.2. Taxonomy (NCBI): domain Eukaryota; kingdom Metazoa; phylum Chordata; class Mammalia; order Rodentia; family Cricetidae; genus Peromyscus; species Peromyscus leucopus. Next base: position 12,725,749 of record NC_051078.1, on the reverse strand, counting down.
TATGGCTTGAATAGAATCATGAACCCTATGTGATGTTGCTTACGTACTGGGGGGGGGGAGATAACTGTGTGTGTGTGTGTGTGTGTGTGTGTGTGTGTGTGTGTGTGTGTGTGTGTGTGTGTGTGTGTGTGTGACTGCATGTGAACGTGAAGACCAGACATTGGCACTGAGTATCTTCCTTAATTGCTCTTCGCCCCATTTTTTGAGACAGGGTCGCCCACTAACCTGGAATTCACTGCATGGGGACTGAGTGGCCCACAAACCCCTACGACCCTCCTGTTTTCCCTCCCCCATGCCACTGGGGTTGCAGACATGTGCCACCGCGTTCGGTTTCTACATGAGTGACGGGGATGCCAACTCAAGTCCCCATACTTGCTTACCCAGCAAGTGTGTCACTGACTCACCCGTCTCCCCAGCCTCCAGCAGGTCAAACCTGAGGTTCAGTCAGCTAAAAACTAAAAGTGAGTGAAAGGTGAGCCACAGGGAAGCATCTGCGTGTGTGCATTCAAAAGCATTTCTTCTTGGCAAGAGTTTCCACCTAAAACCTGAGAAAAAGATTCTAAAATGGAGCTAAAAACAGTTCCTAGTTGTTTCTCTCAAGTTAGTGGCAGCCTGTGTATTTGAGCTACTATGGTGGGTTCCTGGCGTGTGTGCTTGACCTGCAGTATGGTGGGAATGAGGCCTCTACAAGTGGCACATTAAGCTGCCTGGTGGATTTAGCTTTTGCTAGTACAAAACAAAAAGAGGTTTCTGGGCTACACGCTGCTTTGATAGAAGCATAGACCCACTATTTCTAAGAGTTGATGGCTCCCAGAGCTGGCGGAAAACGTACCACCGCCATGTTGGGAAGCTGAAGTGGGCGGAGCCAGCAGCCACAGCGCCGTTTCAGGCTTAAAAGGCTGCAGTTTAAAGCAATAGGCTCAAGGTAATATAAAAACATAAGCCACATAAAGATGGCTACCACACAGAGAATCTGGATTATGTTCTCTTTGATATTCGTAACTGAAGAAAAACATTTGATTGCAAAAGCTGTTGAGTTATGCCAAAACGTATATTTTAAAGGTACCTTGAATTCAAAATTTGGATGTAAGGATGTGTTGCTTTGAAAAGGAGGCTCTGCTTTTGTTTCCACAGAAAGCCAGAGGCTGTGGATTTGTTCCAGATTAAGATACATCAGGTTTGACCAGCCAAGACCCCCTGAAAGGTCTCCAATGACACCAAGGCTCAGATGATCCAACATCCAGAACCATTTCAAGGCAACTGGCTCAGATGATACAGCCTCACGGACTACTCCATAACCCTAAAATTTTCTTTGTGTCCGCATAAGATACAGTGCCCCCCTCCAGCAGGAAGTAGTAAGAGAAGCTACACCCAAATTCCCAAATATACCAAGCTGGCTTTGGAGATGTGTAAAAGTTAAAATCTTCCTCTTTAAAAAAAAAAAGAAAGAAAGAAAGAAAAAGAAAAAGGGAAGTGCTGTGGGATGGTCTGTATGTCAAATTGCTCTGATTGGTCAATAAATAAAACACTGATTGGTCAGTGGCCAGGCAGGAAGTATAGGTGGGACTAACAGAGAGGAGAACAGAGAAAACAGGAAGGCAGAGGAAGGAGACACTGCCAGCCACCGCCATGACAAGCAGCATGTGAAGATGCCAGTAAGCCACGAGCTACGTGGCAAGGTATAGATTTATAGAAATGGATTAATTTAAGCTATAAGAACAGTTAGCAAGAAGCCTGCCACGGCCATACAGTTTGTAAGCAATATAAGTCTCTGTGTTTACTTGGTTGGGTCTGAGCAGCTGTGGGACTGGCGGGTGACAGAGATTTGTCCTGGCTGTGGGCAAGGCAGGAAAACTCTAGCTTCATTTCTTTCTTTCTTTCTTTTTTTAAGACTATTTTGACAAAAGAGCTAAATTGAGGAAGTAAGCTTTATAGCCTTCCTTTTTAACCTTGATTGACTCAAGACACAAGCTCTGTGATACATACATGCTTCAAAATGCGTCAGGAGAAGTAAAGCCAAATCACGACAATGGAAGTTTCTTTGGAAGAAATGAAAGCCAAAGAGTTCCTCATGCACCAAGCTCAGCGGGTAGCAGAGGGAAGAAGGTGCTGAACCTGTAATGTGCTGCATACCTTTGGAAACGTACTGACTTGGAGATGTAATTCTAAATGGTCTTATTAAATAAGAAACACAGAGCTAAATGCAGAGTTAAAAGCCCAGAGATCAAGCAGTAGCCAAGAGCTAAGACCACCTCATCTTACCACTTGCTGCCATCCTTCCCCTGAGAGAGAGAGAGATCTTCTTCCTGTGTCCTGTCTTCCTCATCATTGCCTGTCTATACAGACCTCCAGGTCTCTATGGTTGGTACTGGGATTAAAGGCATGTGTCACCAAACTGGCTGTGTCCTTGAACACTCAGAGACTCCGCCTGCCATGTGATCGGATTAAGGGCGTGTACTACCACTGCCAGACTTCTGCTAAATGGCTTGCTATTAGCTCTGATCCCCAGGCAACTTTATTTATTAACATGCAAATAAAATCACATTTCAGCACAAATAAAATATCACCATACTGACTCAAATTATGTGAATTTTGTTTTACATTTTGCATAAACATTTAAAATGCATAAGCCATCCAGTCAGTGCATTTGTGCAGACAGTCCCCTGCAGTTAAAGGAAGTCACCAAAAAATGTGAGGAGCATTTGCATACCAAATATATTTTCAAAAAAGTCAAAAGAATTGTTTGGAAAAAAAAAAAAAGGAGGATTAGGTTCAATCCCCTACAGAGACAGATGTTAACTGCTTCACATCAAAGTGGATTTACAGGCTTCTGACACAGTAGCACTCAAGGTGGCAAAGATCAAACATTCACACCACTGCCAAGGCGTGGATGCAAGACCATGCCAAAGATGTTGACTTAAAAATTGGAGGGAGGGTTTTCCAGTGAATCTATAGCCTAGACAGATCTGGGGATCAGCTGATGATATGGAGACAAAAATCACGAAAAATAAAACTATCACAGTATTGTTATGACAACTACGTGAACGCACAGATGTTATTGCAACCGATCTTGTACTTATGATTTAAATGTGATTGCCATGGGAAAGACAGAATCTTTCATCTTCTTGGCCTTATAGCCAATAAACACATCTGCGAACTATATAAAACCAGAAAGGATTAGGTTGTCCAGGAATGTGTCTGGCATTTAGGATTCTGTGTAGGATTGTATTCTGAAGGCGCAGCTGCAGGTATTGGAACATATTCTGGGTTAGTCAGCCAGAGTAAGGACTTGGAGCCAGGGTGTAAATCAACAAACCACTTTCTCCATTAAGAGAGAAGTCATTGGAATGTTAAAATTGGTGGATCTGAAATCCCACAGAAAGGTCATTTAAATGGCACTATAATTTTAGAGGACTAGTCATTGGAACTGGATATTGGTAAAGGATTAGAAGAGAATATTGCTCCATATTCTGTATTTAAAAAATTAAAATGATTACCTGGCTTCCTAGGATTACTCTGAAACATCTTCCATTCTCCTGTGTGTCTGGTTTCCCCACAAAGCAGGAAAACTACCCACTTATACAATACTCCCTACAAGTGGTATGTTATCAACTCAAGCATAACTGGAGAATTAACAGACAAGTGTGTTTATCACATGAAATCCCTTAAATATTAATAGAACTGATCTTTTGTGTGTGCAGGTATAATTTTTATTTAATTATGACCGTAGAACAATGTCTGTGTTCATCCTCCGACAGTGCCCCTACCTCCAGGAACAACATGTGGGTCTTCATAATTTTTTTTTCTTCTTTTATGTTTGACCTGATTATATTTATTGAAATGAGAGTTTATATGTAGCAATCTAACAATAAATGGATTTAATGATTAAAAACAGATTTTGTGTGTTTCATTTTTAATTTCAATTTTTTTCTGAAACAGGGTCTCATGTAGCCTAGGCTAGCCTAGAATTCCCTGTGTAGCCAAGGTAATTCTAACTTGGACTTCTCCCCTCATGTCTCTACCTCCTACATGCTGGGATTAAAGGCATGGACCACACTGTCCTATTCATGAAGCACTGGGGATCGAACCCAGAGCCTTGTATATGGTAGGAAAGCACTGGATGTCTGAACTACATCCCCAGCCCCTGTTTCAATTTTGGGAATTCATTTTTATTATCCTAAAAGAAGCACTGATCTCTAACAGACTGACATAAACAAACAGAGAAAGATTCTTAGGACATCTTTGAAAAATGCTACTTTAGAGGATCAGCCTGATCAAGGGGTCCATGAGACCAAAGAGACGTGCTTATCTAGAACCCACAGTTCTGTTCACAGTCTTAGACCTAAGCCAATGGATAAGTTTAACCCAGATGGTGGAAGGAGAAAACTGAGTGCTACACAATTTCCTCTGATCTCTACACACACACACACACACACACACACAGAGAGAGAGAGAGAGAGAGAGAGAGAGAGAGAGAGAGAGAGAGAGAGAGAGAGAGAGAGAGAGGAGAGAACCGCAGACCCAAAAGGCAGGCAGTGTGTAAGTTGTATGTACACAAGACTCCTCACAGTGTGACTAGCTCCAGGGACTAGGAGCCAGCTCCCACAGCACAGAATTTCTGAAATTCTAAATCAGAACCGGTTATTAAAAAGTTCTATTTTTCCAGGCAGGACGATAGGATGTATGTAATGGTCGGCGGCTCTGATGACAACGTCAACTGCTTTGGACACTTGGAACACGGGCACTTCACCTGTATTATATGCAGACTGAGCCCGCAATCATTAGAGAAGCACCTGTCCAGATGTGTTGTCCAGATGTTAGCCACAAGCAGAGCCCAACTGGGCAGCCCACAGGCAGGGGATTATGTGAGCTAAGGACAGGCCGGAGCACATGAAGGTGCAGTCCTACACACAAACTCCGTGTTGGCCTGCCTGGGCACCGCCTGCCGGCAGTAGCACCCAGGCCTCTCTTTCTGTATCTTGACTTTCTCATCTGTCAGCTAGAGATGGTCACTCAAAGCGTTCCTCCCTGAACGGCTTTGAGGATCAGATGAATTGGTCCAGGGGAAGCCTAGCGAACAAACCTAGCATACAGTGAGCTCTTAATGCCAAGAGAGTGTCCATCCTAATGCCAAGAGAGTGGCCAGGTCCCCGAGGAAGGACCATGGCACAGGTAGAGCTGTTGCTACAGGAAAACTCCGAAAGCAGTCTAGAAAACATCCAGAGCACAGAGAGAGTCCTCAGCTCCCAACTCGGTGCCTGGCAGGGGGAGAGTGCTTGGTATACACGGATGGATTTGAGAAGAACCCAGAGAGTGATACGGAAGAGCATTGAATAGTTCACACAGCAGAGAAGTCAAACCTGCAGAGGCCCTGTGTAAGCCTACTGGATCCATAGACAGGAAATACTTTTAAAGGATATTTCAGTCCACAGGCAGCTAGCTTGAGATAGAGTGAGTGGGTAGATACGACTCTCTTTAGTTTAGCTTAGTAATTCCAGTAGAAACTACTCCTCCAAAAAAAAAAAAAAATTGACAGCGTAAGGAATGAGGGAGGATAAAAACAGTAGCTGGAGGGGGTGCAAGGTGGAAAGTTCTTTCATGTTGAAGGAGACACGGGCAGACTTGTTGCTCAGAGAAAGAAACTGGTGGGGAGAAAGGGATGATTAATAGGGCAGGAATCTGGATGCATGGGAGGAGCCCCAGTTAAAATAAAAAGCCCTGGGAGTCGGTCTTAAGCACGCCTGGGGTGGAAGGAAGAAGGACAGTCATGGAGGAGAGAGGAATTGGGGGGCGCGTTAAGTTGAAGCAGTTTTAAAGTTCGTGCAGAGACGCTTGCCTCTCTCAGGCAGTTCAACAGCTCATGAGTTGGGAGCAAGCGTTTCTCCCCATTGTGGTAGAGAATCCAAATTTGCTTGCCCTGTCTGTCTAGCCTGTCATCCCACACCATGGAGCAGGCACCCAGCTACAAGCTAGAGGCTGAATTTAGCCCTGGTGTCTGGTTTTGTACTAGAGATGGATTTCATCTTTTTTACTGAGGTAGAATACACATGACAATTACTGTCTTAATCCACTACCCAGGGGCATTAAGTCCGTTCACAATGATGTGAAGCCATCACCACTGCCCGTGCCTAGAATGCCACCATCTCAAACAGAAACCATGTGCCCATAAACAAGAACGCTTGGTTCCATTTCTGCTCCAGGTCCTGGTACCCTCTGGTCTACTTTCCGACTTTGTGTGTCTGTGTGTCCTGGGTTCCTTACATAGATGGAGTGATAATACACTGTTTGGACTTTAATGTCTGCTTATTTCACTTACTGTCATGTTTTCAAGGCTCATCCATGCTGTGGAATTTGCCAGAATCTTGTTTCTTTTGATATATATATTACTCATATTATTATATGAGTAAATATGAGTAATAATACTCATATATATGAGCATATATAATAATACTCATATGCGTGTGTGTGTGTGTGTGTGTGTGTGTGTGTGTGTGTGTGTGTGTGTGTTCTTTTTAATCTCTTTTACTATCCAGGGGCATTAAGTACATTCACAATACTGTGAAGTCATCACACTACCCGTCTCCAGAGTGCATGCCATCTCTTTCTTCATTTATTCATTTGCTCAGACATATTTGGACCATTTTCACTCAGATTAATCGTAGAGAAAGCTGCTGTGAACATGAGTCAGTGACCTTTGTTTGAATACTTGCCTTCATTCTGTTTGCTAGCAGATGTGTGTAAGGGCCACATCACACACTCATTCTGTTGGCCAGCAGATGTGTGTAAGGGCCACACCATACACTCATTCTGTTGGCCAGCAGATGTGTGTAAGGGCCACATCACACACTCATTCTATATTTAACTTATTTTGCCTTCTGCCAGCCATGCATGAAGTCCTGTTTTTCTCTGTCCACACCAACACTTGTTATTTCTGCTTTGTTTTTGGTTTTGATAACAACCACCCCAGTGGATGCGAAGTGGTGACCTGCTGTTCTCTAATGGTGGCCAAATATGCATATTGTGACCTTCGCCACCTGTAACGTTGGAAGAGGTGCAGTTCGGCAGCATTAGCACATTCAGAGACTTCCTAAAGGAATATCATCTGCCACCTCGAATGCACGCAAGCCCATGTGACTTCACAATGCCAACCGTAGCCCATATTCCAAATCGGCTCCCACATTGCAGTTCTTGACTAGATTGCGTTCCAGACAGTCTTCTACAGGCCCAAGACCACATTCAGCCTAGTGGGTCTGTTTCTGTACAAACCTCTCCAGGACTCCTTCATCTTTCCCATTAAACGATAGCTCTCTGTTCTTGCCTACTCTCAACGCCTAGCAATACCTACTCTATCATTTTTTTTTTTTTGTCTTTATGAATTTGACTGCTCTAGGAACTTAGAATCATGAGATCCTACATAGTGTATCACTGATGACTGGCTATTTCACATCAGATAGTATTCTCAAACGTCATCTACCTCAGAGCATGCGGCGCAACTTCCTTTTAGGGGTGAGTGATAATCTATCACATGTACACGCTCCGTTTTGCTTATCTGTGGAGAGGCATTATGCTGTTTCTGCCTCTGGCTGCCATGAGCATGGGGGGGCATGGGTACGGGACTAAATTTTTACTCTCAATTTTTCTGGGTTTGTGCCCAGCAGTAGGGTTATTGCGTGGTATGGTGACATTATTTTTAAGTATTTGAGGAATTGCTTCACTTTCCATACTAGGTATACTGTTTTAGTTTCCTACCAATAATGGACAAAAGTCACATGGTCACTGGCATGAACCGGGTCGCCCATCAACAGCCATTCCAGCCATGTGAGGTGGCATTTCACTATTATTTTCGTCTACATTTCCCCTCTGTCTACTATACTGCATTTTCTCTTGTGTTTATTGAGCATTTGCATATTTTCTTCAGCAAAAAAAAAAAATGTCTAGTTAAGTCCTTGGCTCATTTTTAATCAAGTTGTTTTACTGTTGGTATTGTTGAATTTTCAGCATTTTTTATAGTCTGGGTATTAATATCTTACTAGAGACATCATTCACGATTTTCTCCCATTCTGTCAGCTGCCTTTTAATTCTGTTGGCTGTACCTGTGAGAATCTATGAGCTTGTATGTGCTAGATGTGAGCTATCTAACAGCCTTTCATAATCCCATCCTGCTCAATGTCTAGAGGAAGCTTCTGTCATCTGCAACCAAAAAAAAAAACTGATTTCTACATGCAGTTGACACAGTTACAATTAATTAATTAAAATTATAATTGATGTGTCCTCCAAAGTTAATGCTTAGAGAGACACTCTCAATATTGTGATTTTCTCCCGACTATATTTACTGATCATAGACTTCTAATATCTGTAAAACTGGTTTAATAGAATCTATATGTAATAGGGTGGATACAAGGAAGATTATCCAAAGAGTAGACCCAGGATGTGGACATGAAAAGGAGATCGCTGGAAAATGGATGCTGGAATTTCACTGTAGGAATCTCCACCCCTTACCCCCACCCCCTGCCTCCACTCCTACCCCCCACCCCCACCCCAGCATTACATTGCTGTAACCAGATCATACACAGCGGAGACAGAGAAGATTTAAGCCCTGGGAGTTTATCTTTGTAAAGCAGAGGTCCTAAGAGCACCTCCACAGAAGGCCTGTGCCACAGGAGCGATGGTCGATCGTGGAGCTGGCCAGGTTTTGGAGGCCACAGAGAGGAGATGGAGGGTCGGTCGGCTGCTGCAGACCAGAAAGAATTCCGAATTCTCATCTCAGCTTTCCCACTTTCCCACTGAATGCGTCACGTCACTCAGAGCTGCTGCTGCTGCTGCTGCTTCCAGCCCGTAATCAAACCCTTAAAAAAATAATAATAAAGTTCTCTGATTAGAGCGCTCGCTTTATTGTTTTGCGTGCTCGATGTCTTGTGGGTGACATGTGGGTGAGTAACACTGACCTCATCGCAGAAACAGAGCTCTGGACATGACCTCTGTTACAGGAGCACACTTGCCTCTCTGGCTCTTCCTCTTCTCCCCTCTACCATTTGTCTCTCTGTGGAGGATTTTGCTCTTTTGTTCCTAATGCGAGCCTACTGGTCCCGTCGAGAAAGAAACCATTCCTGTCTTGTGTCCACCTCTCCCGGACAGAAAATGGTTTGCTTTGTTTTGTTTTTCAGTCTTACTCCATGTAAGGGTAGTTGAGAGAAGGACAGGAAGAAAGTGATTGAAAATGGGAAAGAGTAAGCATACACCCTAAACGCTCACGAGATGGTTCCCAAAGAGACCAGAACCAACCGAAACCACAGAGAGAACCTAAGACGTACGGAGTGAACGGTAGGCATGGGCTAAGTGCTGACTTCAGAGAAAAGCTGAGAAGGGGTTCTTCACATGGAAGTCCACACCCACTCTGTCACCTGGGCCACCGCCCTTTGTAGGCCAAGAACACCCTGCGTAATTTGTGCCAAGGCAGCTAATGACAAGCAGCATCAGACACTTGAGAAATAATTAACTGCTCGCCCTTCATTTTCAGCCTGCAATTAAACAAGAGCAGATGTAATTATTTGTGAATGTAATTTTTCCAGCAACAAATAATTGTGGCTAAAGAACTACCTGCATTGTGAAAGGGAGGTGTAATTGGACCCCCTTTAATAAGTCAGTGCTTAAAATATAAGTTGGTGTATAATTTGATTAGTGGAAAAACACCCATGGTTCCTTTATTGCATTTTTATATTTTAACAACTGCTTTCCCTAGCCCATTTGTGGGCCTCACTGGGGCATCGTCAGCATGGCACACTCTTAATTAAGCCCTAAGCAATGCCACATCACAGAGGAGACAGCGAGGAGACCTACTCAGACCTCGTGAGTACCCTGCAGCCAGCACAGAGGAGGCACAAATAAAAGATGCAAATTACTATGTCCTGCTTGAAATATCAAGGTATGGCCGAAAGGAACCGAACCCAAGGCCTGGCACCAGAGGACACAGCCAGTCACTCCTGGTTGACAGGGTGGACTCTTCCCTCTACATGCCCTCATCCTTGAAACCTGACTTCGCTTTGGCTCTGGTTGCTCATGTCTTCGTTTGCTTATCTGTCTTGCCCCTGTCTGGAGGGCTGCCGGAGGAAAAACGCTTATGACTTTCACATCATTTCTTTACCTTGGCGTATTTGCATCTCTGCGGATGGAAAGCCACTAAAATTAGTCCAGGCCAAAAACAAAATTAAACAGAGCAACTAGTCAACAGAAGGACCGCTGGAGAGATTGGGTTTCTTTCTTTTGTGTCGTGGCTTCCCCCTCCCCTTTGGTGAGCTGGCCTCCTCTGTGGTGAGCAGAGGAATGTTCTCCAGGTAAAAGGCAATATCAGCGTCTAGCTCTCCCATTTTACTACCAAGGCTGGAGCTAGTCCCACTGGTTACCTAGAATAAATTGCTTAAGCTTGTGTGTGTGTGTGTGTGTGTGTGTGTGTGTGTGTGTGTGTGTGTGTACACGCATGCGTGCGTGCGCGCACAAACATTTGAGCATGCATTTGGAAGCCAGAGACAACTTTGGGTGTTGTTCCTTGGGAGCTGTCTATTTTCCTTGTCCCTCCCTGGCCTGAAGCTCACCAAGTTGGCCAAGCTGGCCAGTGAGCCAGGGATCCATGTGTTCCTATCTCCCCAGCACTGGGATGACAATCATAGGCCGCCATGCATGGCTCTTTCACCTGGGGATTGAACTCAGGGCCTCATAGTTTCAAGACAAGCATGTTATTGACGGTGCTATCTCCATAGTCCTATGTGAGCTCTTTGAGTCTTTGTTTTCTCCACTGTAAAAATGGAGACAATAACATGACCTACTCACTTTAATAGACTGTTATAAATAATAAACACTGTAACATACATAAGGAATCCACTACGGGCTTGACACGTAAGGTGAGCTCATTAAAGGCAAGCTTTATTAATACTGAAAGGAAGGTGTGACCCAGGCATCTATCAACCCAATGAGAGTGGCCCCTGAGATGGTTAGTTTTAAATGTCAACTTGCCACAGCCCAGAATCACCTGGAAAGAGAGCCTGAATGAAGGCTCTCTTAGCTAGGTTGGATTGGCCTGTAGGCATATCTGTGGGCCATTGTTTTCGGGGGGCCATGCGAGGGGAGCAACAGGCAGCATTGGAACTCATGGGATATGGCTGGGTGGTTGGCAAAGCCACGCCTGAGTGAGCCTTGGAGAGGCAAAGCCCAGAGGACTGTGTGTCCTGAGGACTTCATGCTGTTATTGAGCACAGCTCTGATGGTCACCACATCCCTCATAATCTATGGGTTATATGAAAACTCCCAGGGGTTTCTAGCCCCTCACTGGGCAATGTTACTGGTACTTACAATAATAGTGACTGACTTTTTCCAAGCATTGCTGCTGGGGCAGATTAATAATTTAAACACTATCTTAGAAAAATTTTAGAAATGTAGAATCGTTAGAAAGGTTAGGTTAAGGTTTTTTTGTTAATGGCTTTAAGGTAGAAAATCTTGGGGGACAACTTAAAGTCTAGAAAGACACACTTTTAATAGTTGAACAAGGGACTCGTTGAGGTCACGGAACAGGAACAATGGCAACCTGGCTACTGCTGGCTGATGTACCTTTCTTGCTAGGATGGATTGGTGATCAAAGGTGATGATCAATTCCTTGTGACCATTTCTGCCCTCAGCTTTCTGATATGAAAATCTGTTGATGAGTAGGTATACACCCTGAGGATTTAAAGTAGTGCTGACTGATTGTTTTTCATATGTAAAAGTTTAGATTTGTGATTCTTTTAAGATTTTTGTAAGATTATACCTTTTGGGATAAATAATAAAATGGGGAGACATGGTGAGATATCTGTAAATGATAAGGACTGTTGTAATACACACAAAATCAGGAAGGTCAGAGAACTACTGGGAAGCAGCACAGAACTTAGAACTCTGAAGTCTTAGTCATGCCCACATGCTTGCTTTGGGGCATCTCACATCCTCACCATATGATGGGGAGCACACCAGTGAACACAGTTTCACTCCAAGTCATTTCCTGATCCCATGGTCTAATAACTTCCCATTGCTCAAGAGCCTATTCTTGGCCCAGTCACTGATAGAGAGAGAGAGAGAAATTTAAGAAGCTGGGGAGAGGTCTCAGTCAATAAAGTGCTTGATACACGGCATGAGAGCCTGAGTTAGGATCCCCAGCTGCCATGTAGACAAATCCAGCCATGGTGACATGCTCTGGTAATCCCAGTACCTAGGAAACAGAGACAGGAGGGTCCCTTAGGACCCTTGCTGGCCAGCTAGTCTTCCTAAATTGATGAGCTCTCGATTCAGTAGGAAACCCTATCTTTAAAAATAGGTAGATAGTATTGAGGAAGACAATGTTGACCTTTGGCTTCCATACACACACACACACACACACACACACACACACACATGATTTTTACACAGGTATACCACACACACACACACACACACACACACACACAGAGTAGGGAATGCTATGATGTGGACACGGCACATATTAAGAAAGACTTCTTGCCCTCACGTTTTGAGTCAGTCTGTGGGCTCAGGGCATTCTGAAGATGGTACGATGGAGTTTTCCCTCCAAACACCTCCTCCTCGTCGCCAGGTTTCCACAGACTTCTGGAAAATTGTTTGCAGCCGGTAATTCTTTTGCACACTTTCCTTTTGTTTGCCTCTTCTCCTGGGAGTCCTAGCTCTTCTGTGCACCAACACTTCTCAGTAGACACTGAGCACCAGCTGTGCATCAGTCAGTTCCACCTCTAGGATATGTTTCTTTGAGATTTGCTGACCTTTTGCTTCTTATAAGGTCTAGTAAGCAGAACTGCACACACCTTTAATCTCAGGATTCGAGAGGCAGAGCCCGACGGGATCTCTGTGAGTTCGAGGCCAGCCTGGTCTACAGAGTGAGATCCAGGACAAGTACTAAAAGTACACAGAGAAACTCTGTCTCAAAAAAAAAAAAAAAAAAGCTTCGTATCATGGTATGAGCACTGACAGCAAGAGGAACTTTATTCAATTTTATTGCAGTAAAAGTATTGTAGCAAAGAGGGAAAAAAATAAGGCCTAGTAAAGACTGCTAGCTGTTGCTTGGAGTGAGAAGGTCATGGAAATACCAAGGGCAAGAGGATTCTTGCTGTAGTGAGTGAAGAGTGGCCGGGTATCAAGGGGAGGAGGGGTTCTCAATAAATGGATACAGCACCATGATTCTCAATCTGTGGGCCGCGACCCCTCCAGAATTGAATGACCTTGTCACAGGGGTCGCATATCAGATACCCTGCGTATCAGATATTTGCACTAGGATTCATAACAGTAACAAGATTGCAGTTATGAAGTAGCAACGAAATCAGTTCGTGGTTGGGAGTCACCACAAAGCAAGGAACAGTATGGAAGGGCCGCGGCATTAGAAAGGTTGAGAACCGTTGACATGGTGCGATCTTGCTAGAACTGAGCTAGACAGGCGAAGACAGGAGAGAGGGGGGTGCCAGGGTGGAGGCCAGGTTGAGAAGAGTGTTTGGAGGAGTCCACTAAAGTCTGGGTAAGGAGGGAGTCTTGGTCACAGTGCTGTCATTTTTAAAGTGGCTCCAGGAAATGAGCAACAGAGCATAGACGTGATCTGAGCCATGTGTTCACACAGGAGTTGTTCTTGAGGTGGATGCCGAACGTCTCTAGCATCTAGCTAAGGTCGGCATTCGGTTGCTGTGCGACCACAGAGCACGCTACGTGTTGTTCATGATGAAGGTGGTGGGCAAACTCACCCTTTCTGATCTCTCCATTGCCTTCCTATCCTTCCTTGTCTTCTCGAAACCCAGACTCGAGCCATCTCCAATTGCCTACGGAATAAAATCCACCCACATCAGCACGGCGTGTAAGCCCATCACGAACTCAGTGAGTTTGAACGAATTCCCCCAAATTTGAAAACCTCAAACTATAAACCCAGATGGTCCTTTCTGAGGTAGAACCCTGGAGTGGAATACGGAGTAGCCTAAGAAAATGGAACTCCAGGAAGAGGCCCCGGAGAATTCCAGCATGCCCCTGGGTACTGCCGAGACCAAAAGTAATGAAGTGAATCAGGTGGCCAGATGGGCGGGGCAGAAAGGAGAAGCCGAAACACTCACCCCAGCTGAGCATTTCCAGGAACTAAGAAGAGAAAGGACCAAGAGTATCAGACCTTTTGATAAGACCGACCGCAGCCTCAGAACCTCCCATTGTCCTCTCCTTGCTGGGAATATGGTGCCATGCATGGGTCAAGGCTCTGGGGGAGCCAGCCTCATAAATACACAATAACGAATACTGAACAACCCAACTCCCACACTGTTAAGTGTCTTGAGCTAGTAGTTTGCGTGACTCCACACAGAGGTCAGACATCAATGTACTTAAGATTCTGGGGTGTCCTGTGGTATCACAGAGTTGGCTATGACACCCCAGAGCAGTGGTTCTCAACCTGTGGGTCACAACCCCTTTGGGGGTTGAATCACCCTTTCATAGGGGTCACATATCAGATATCCTGCAAATCATATATTTACATTACGGTTCATAACAGTAGCAAAATTACAGTTATGAAGTAACAACAAAATAATTTTATGGTTGGGGGGTCACCACAGCGTGAGGAACTGTGTTAAAGGGTCACAGTGTTAGGAGGGCTGAGAACCACTGCTGTAGAGAACCCTGATACAATCCCCAGGATCCACTGATTTGGTGGGCACATCCTTGATTGCTTTTATACAGTTTTCTCAAAAAACAAGAACAAACAGACAAAAACTTCAAAACAATCTTATTTTTAAAAATTTGAATATTTATTTGTTGGCTGGAATTGCTTTACTGGTGGAGAAAACTCAGTGAGAAAACTCCAAAAAAAAAAAAGTGGAAAATGGGGCCAAAAAAAATCCAATGAAACCCAAGAAAATGAAAGAAAGATCCATTTAACATGTGAAAGTATGTCATAAAAGACGTGGTTTTCTTTTTCTTTCTAAGTTATGGCCCATTACTATTGTTTTGCTTTGAGTTGCAGCTTCTGGACCTAGTAGAACAGCAAGGAGTTGAAGCTCATGCCCAGGGCAAAAAACGAAGATGTTTCTCTTCTTCCTCCTTCCCCTCCTCCTCTTCCCCCTCCTCCCCCTCTCCCTCCTCCTCTCCCTCCTCCCCGTCTCCCTCTTCCTCCTCTTCCTCTCCCTCCTGCCCCTCCTCCCCTTCTCCCTCTCCTCCTCCTCTCCCTCTTCCTCTTCCTCCTCCTTCCCCTCCTCCCCTTCTCCCTCTCCTCCTCCTCTCCCTCCTCCTCCGTTTCTTCTCTTTGAACACAGGAGAGTGAGGACAGAGAAGAGGGAAAAAGTGATTACCCTGCCCTCACATCCACTGCTATTTTTAAATATAATTACACATTTGGCAGATGTCTCTACTTCATTGCCTAGAGGCAGTCATGTTTGCATCAAACGCTGCAACGCAGGATGTTAGAGACGCTCAGGGCTGGTCAGAGCGTGGGCTAAAAAGGACTAAAGCATCTTTGGACTTGCACTCCGAGCCTTCCTTCCTCCTTGTCCTGCCCCAGCTTTTTGGTGGGGTGATGCTGTGGGTCTTTTCAGCTCTCCCTTCTACATTAAACATCTTTGTTTTTCAATCTCTGGGTCCATAGGACCAGATCACGGTGAAGCCAGCCTCCCACCGGGACCAGTTTGAGTGTACGGACTACAAAATCTCCCGTCGTTCAGGAAGCGGGGGAGGGAGGGCGCACAACTGTTGTTCCCCCAGCAGGAACCTTCACCAACCAAGCAAACAGGGCTCTCCTGGGGGTTCCCTAAAACCCCATGAGTCATAACCAAAGGGGAAGCAGATTGTGAAATCTGCTGCCGCCGCCGCCGTAGAGTGGTTTGAGAACCAGAGGTGCGTTTCCACATTTGCTTCCAGATTCATGAGCTCAAGTTTCATTCTCCTGAAATCGGAGCTGGTGGTAAAAGCAGAGCGAAAGTGGATGCCTTAGGAGCCCACTGAAAATCAGCATTTTCTCTTAGAACCGGGAACAGCGGGAAGGGGTTGCGCTCGACCCACAGAGCAGCTGTGCCGACATTTCAAGCAGCTGGGTCTGAGGGCGGCAGGGGACGCTTAGCATCGATCATTTCTAGGGCTGAGTTAAACGCTCCAGGCTCGCCCCACCACAGCGGGAAGCAGGCTCAAAGACAACCAGCTAGTGAAAAGAACCAGACTCCCCACCTACAGGGGTGAAAGTTTCCCCCTTTAACTAACTACCAAAGGGGGCGGGAGCCATTGTATTTTGAGTTAGGTATTACTTATTTAAAGCTGTAGCCAAGGCACTTATCTGTAGGCCTGCATTCATCACGATAATGATTTTGTTTAATGGTGTTTGCAAAGTTCAAGTCTGCAGCGGGAAAGATTCAACCCGTTCGCGCCATCATTAGGGAATGAATGAGAGTCCTGGCATTTAGCATTGAATGCTGCACCATGAAGACGCACCCTTTGAGGTTTTTCTTTTCCCTGAGGCCCAGGTAGAACTCTAGCTTTCAGGAACACGGAATGATTAAGGCACTGTAACTGCCAAAGCTCTCCCCTCTGACTTTAGAAGCTGATGGTTCCACAGCAGAAGCGGGGTGGGAACATTTTTTCCAAAGGCGAGGAAGAAAATGCATTCGCCCTTAACCGTGGCATTAAACAAGGCCAGCAATGAGAGAGCAGGATTGCTCAGAACTGTACAAGAGAAAGAGCGGGAAGGCGGACCCACAGACGGAGGCATCAGGAGCAGTCCAGTTCAGACTTGTGCAAGACAGTTGCTTTGGGAACGGCAGAAATGGAAAAAAAATACAGGTCCCGTGGCTTCAAACTGTACCACAGAGGAAAAATAAAGGGGCGCACAGAACGCGTGTTATCTACACGGGCACAGCACTCTGACAGTCTATGAGGGTTCGCGGAGGGAGACAGGAGCCATGGGCATTTAGGGGAAGTTCGGCGGTAGAATCCTCAGATGTGGGACCTCAGAGGCGGTGTTTCTGAGAAGCAATAATGGCAATCCACACATTCTTGCCTCTCTCAGGCCTCGATCCCCTGATCTGCACAGGGCTGGCTAACTTCTTTTCGTTCATTATCACAACCCTTGAACCTCTTGCCACTGTATTGCTCTTCTCAACCGCCTTCGCCTCTCTTACCACTTGACAAGAGGGAAATCAGGCTTCTTAAGTATGGCCGGTGTTTTTTCATCTAAGGGGAGCATGTCTTGGGGGCTAGGGTTCCAGAAAGCCTACAGTCACCAAAGCAACCCCAGGTTGGTGGCTTCTGGGTGCCTTGTCTTTCGAACTTGAAGAATGCATTTCATAGGTAATGTGAGGGTGGGTTTTTAGAAAGGAACATTATTATACGTGTGTAAGTGGCCGCTTAAGAGACGGGGAGAGAGCGGAGCTCCCGTACAGTGAGAGCAGGTGCTGAGAAAATAGTTGCCGCGGAGGGTCAGTGTCCCGGTATGGGAGGTGAGCTGGCAGTTGGGTTAGCCCACCCACAAGGCATCCATGCGCCATAGCCGTCTAGTCTGGAGTTTCGGTCACTCCCTCTCACAGCTTCCAGGCAGTTGTGTAAAAGACGAAAGACAAGAAGAAACAGCATCGGGAATCAGCCCTCAAACACGGCTGACATTTCTGGACTCTGGTGACCAGGACAGAACCAAAGACATTGCTAGCTTCGGGTCAAAGATGGAAGAATCGAGGGCCCTGCGTCTTACTGATGCCCGTCTCCTGTTCCCATCACTACAGCCTGCATTTGTCTTAGTTACGATCGCTGATGTAGCTATTTCACGTTCTGCCTCTTGCTTTGTTTTCTTCGTTTCTTTCCTTTCTGATTACCATACAAAGAAATGAGTGTGCGGTATATGCATGTATACATATCCATGCGTGTGTGCAAACATGTGTGGGCATATGGAGGCCAGAGGTCAGTGTTGAGCATCTTCTATCACTGTCCACCGTAGTGTTTGTAAAAGGGTCTCTCGCTGAACCTGGAGCTTGCGTACACTGGCGGCGCAGGAAGCCCTAAAGACCTTTCTGTCTCCATTGCCCCAGCACCAGAACCTCGGGCACACATGGCCATGCCCAGCTTTTGTGTCGGCGGTGGGGCTCAGACTGGGGTTCTCGGGTCTCAGTGATAAGCCATCTCCACAGCACTACCTCTCAATCATTTTTCTTAGAATTATTCCCTAGGACTGGAAAACGCTCATGGTTAAGAACACTGGCTGTTCCTCTGGAGGACCTGGATTCAATTCTCAGCACGCACTTTGTGGCTATCAACCACCTGTAACTCCAGTTCCAGGGGATCCTACACCCTCTTCTGGCCACCACAAGTATCAGGCCCATTAAGCAGTGGGTGCATGGACAAAATATCCGTGCCCATAAAATGAAATAAACTTTTTCAAAACCTTAAATGATTTCCTAAACTATTCAGTCTAGTAAATGACAACTAACTACACATCATTTACGCTGTCATTTTGCATTCAAAGTGATCTAGAGGTGATTTAAAGTATTTGGGTGAAGCTGAGCATGAGGAGGTGGAGCCAGGGGGGTCAAGAGGTCAAGAGTGTCCTTAGCTACGTGGGAAGTTTGTGGCCAGTTGGGGGGCTACATGGCTACATGAGACATTGGAAAAACAAAACAAAACAAAAAACAAATGTAGGGTCTGAAGAAATGTTGCCGGAAGACCCCCCCAGACTCAAATAGTCTGCAAGAACAAATAGCGTTTATTAAAACCACATGCATGTGGGGTCACTCACCTATGCAAAATGGCGACAATGACCCTGGGATGAGCGCTCGGTCTCCTTTGAAGCACAGCTAAGGGGAGTTTCGGGGTCAGTTATCTAATCGGTCAGTGTATTTCTAATTGGCTGAGGCTTAGTCTTATCGCTTTTGGACAAGCTTGGACGTGACGCAGAAGGGGGCTGCTGGGTTTGTCCTTGAGACACCATGAGGCTGACTTAGACCCTCTGGGTTTGTTCTCTCCCCAGACCCTGAACGTAAGGGTCTTGTAGATAAACGGCCCTTTGTTGGAAAAGACACCTGTTTGCCCTTCTCAGAGAACCAGAACCTAAATTCAGTTGTGGAAGTGTAAGTTTAACCTCTTCACTCACACACACACACACAAAAAAAAAAAAACTAAATAAATTTTTAAAAATCATAAAATTAAAAATAAAGATGGAGGATTGTGTAGGCTAAATGTGTGCGTGTAATATGCACATATGAAAATCTACATAAAGGACTTTAGTATCTGAAATGTTGGTGTCTTCCAGAATTAATCTCCGGAGGACGGACACACACACACACACACACACACACACACACACACACATGCACACACGCACATACCGAGGGAAGACTATTTGTGGGCAGGGTCTGAATTAATAAGGCAGAAGGCTGTAGGCATAAATGAAAGAGATGTAGAGAGGGAAAAGGAAACAGAAGGGCGGGACCTCATTCATCTGTCACGGGTCCGTGCACCTCCTCCAGCTTTGAAAACAGCTCAGTCGACAAGGCTTGTGCTCCCCAAAAGGGCTCTTCACAAAGACCCCCACCCCCACCCCAAGAGAAGGCTTCCATTGCATCTGCAATTGCAAAAAACCT
Source organism: Peromyscus leucopus (assembly GCF_004664715.2). NCBI lineage: Eukaryota > Metazoa > Chordata > Mammalia > Rodentia > Cricetidae > Peromyscus > Peromyscus leucopus. Next base: position 12,706,151 of record NC_051078.1, on the reverse strand, counting down.
AATAGATTTCCCCATTGGAACTTCATCATTCGCCAGCTCTGGGCTGCCATAGAATGTCACTTTCCACCACCACCCCTTTCCTCCCACGTGCCTAACTTTCCCACGTCCCCATCCCTCACCGTTCATCCTTTCCTTTGAGAACAAACCAGCTCTGTCTTAAAACCTTTCAACTTTGTGTAACGGCAGGATATTTCCACCACCGTGAAAAAGGGATAGATCCCCAAACGTGCAGGAAAACCATCCATAGGCATAAAAATAAATCAGGATGAATTTCTGTGGCTTCAGGAAACAAACGATCCATCCCCAGGTGCTGGGCTCCCCTCCTTATGGGGCTGCAGGAGATCACATGCAATCCGTGCACTGTGCACCGAGCAACTCTGTGAACAGACCGACTAGTTTTGCTCCTGGTGCCGAGGTTCCGTCTGTGACCTCCTGTAAATTCTTCATCCCTCCTAACCTTACCTCTTTGTCTACACAATGAGGTGCAGCTCCCGGTAATAAAGATTCTATCTTGGGTAGTAAAAATAGTATCCATCTTACACACCCAGGGAGGGTCATGTTGGACATTGTATGGTGAGAACTTGCCTGATCCCAGGGCCTGGTGCTAAAGGGTTAGAGTAATCATCATTAAATCATTCCCAGCCTCAAACATTACATGTATTTGAAGGTCTACAAAATGGAACTCCAAATACTCACTTGAAAACAGCTATTTAATGACTATTGTGTGCTTGGTACTTCAAAACAAGACAAAATGAATTAACACATAAATAAACATCCACTGAGAGCCTCCTGCGGGCCAGGACCTTGAGTGTCATATTTACTCTGCCAAATAACTCACAGAGTGTTCCTACTTCTCCAGAGGAGGACCAAGAGCTCTGAGAACTTACATAACTCACTAAAAAGGGACAAATTGAACTCTATACCCAGATCTATGGCACCTCGGAGCACTTTCTCATCCATGAATCTTCTCCTTCTATTCAAAAGTAGAGCATATGTCTCAGATTGACCAAATCTTTCTTTCTTCCTTCCTTCCTTTCTTTTTTTTCTAGACAGGGTTTCTCTGTGTAGTTTTGGAGCCTTTCCTGGATCTCGCTCTGTAGACCTGGCTGGTCTTGAACTCATAGAGATCTGGCTGGCTCTGCCTCCTGAGTGCTGGGATTAAAGGCATGCACCACCACTACCTGGCCAAATCTTATATTCTAAAGAAAAAACAAGGATGAGTATTCTTTTTTAATTTATTTATTTTTTATTTGTATTGGTATTTTGCCTTCATGTGTGTCTGTGTGAGGGTGTCAGATCTTGGAGTTAGAGACAGTTGTGAGCTGCCATGTGGATGCTGGGAATTGAACCTGGGTCCTCTGGAAGATCAGTCAGTGCTCTTACCCACTGAGCATCTGTCCAGCCCAAGGATGAGTATTTTGAGGTGTGACTGCAGGAATGAGATTAGTTCATGTGAGGCAGCCATTGAGCGTTACCTAATTTGGTAACACTGGCAAGACTGCAAATTGAACAGGGAGTTGGGGAAGGGGGTGAGCACCATGGGCTTCTCTTGCCCATCTTCATGACCTGTCCTTGTGCAATTCTGTGGCTTCCTGACAACTCCAGCCAACAACAGCTGATGTCCCCCTCTCCTTTGAAAAGTTCAAACGGCAGTGTCAGAACCTGCTATCTGGTGCGACAGCTCAGTCTGTAACCTGCCCGATGGGCGAGCACAAAGATCTGAGTCCAGATTTCTAGCACACATGTAAAAGCCACGCACGGTAGCATGCATCTGTAAGCCCACACTGCTCGTGAGCAGAGACCGACGGATCCCTGGAGCTCATTGGCCAGGTTCAGGTTCAGTGAGAGACCCTGTTTCAAAAAAAAAATAAGGTGAAGAGTGATGGAAGATGTCCAGCATTGACGTCTGGCCTCCTCATGCACGCACACAGATGTATACACCCATGCACATCTCCACGTGACCACAGGCATGTATCACATACATATACAGGCACATACATATGCACAAAATCGAACTCCCTGTTCAATTTGCAGTATTACCAGCATCACCAAATTAGGTGATGCTCATTGGCTGCCTCCCATGAATTATTCTCATCCCCACGGTTACGCTGTGCACATTTTAGCTTACTCTTCCCTGGGGTGGTGGTCACGGATGACGACACACTACTAAAGGTCACGCAGTGTTTCTAAGAAGCCACGCCAGCCACTCACAGAGCTGGGAGGAGGCGGTCACGGGCTGGTTGTTGGGAAAGGAAAAGTAACTTAAGAGATATTGCAAGTGTCTTGTCAGTCCTATGAGGGTGGGAAGTGTCCCTTGAAGAGAACACCATCATGTCAGAGACCCTGGGGAGAGGTTATTTTTTAGGGTCCAGGATAAGGATGGCTGCCGGAGAGAGGCTTTCTTTGCTCTGGACACTTGGTGCGTCTCGGCGTCGTGGAGTTGCCTGGACCACTTCTGTTGGAAGAGGGGACACCTTCCCTCATCTTCAGGGAGATAACCGGGGCGGGAGGGAAGGGTCAGGCCAAGGAAAGGGCCTCACCTTGGTGCTGACTCATTCTCTGTGCTAAGTGTCTTTTCCCCATCTGCGGCAGCCTTAACCAGGTCAGGGAGGGAGCCAACCAAAATGTGGGTCAGAATAACACAGGGGAATGCTGGTCCCTTCCTTTGGGGATGGACGGTGGAGCCTGGGGATAATGTCACCTTCAGTAAAAACACATAAATGTGCTGCATCTCCGTCCCCATTCATTAGAGGAGATGAAACAATATCTGCTTCTCTGGTGTCATGAGGAATAGAGAAAACTCATACAAAGAGACTAGAATTTGTGTAGACATCAGGGATTATTCCATTCATCCCGTGTTGCTTGTAATGAACTACATACCAAGCCGCGGGCAGACAGAATTCAGCCATGAGAAGCACGCGTCTATTGCTGCTCTCTGAAGTTCAGGTTCTTTTGAGGACAGGCCATACACATGATAAGCATGATGTCACAGCTGAGATGGCGATCTTGGGTATTCACCAAAGATGTTCTCAGGAAACACCTGCACAGGGCGAGGGGAGTGAGACAGGGAGATGAGAAGACAAGCTGGAGTGTCCTCATGCTGAATCTAGCTAGCCCTGACCTGGCCCCTGTGGCTCTGGACCGGAGGCTGCACCATCAGCACCGTGCTGGAAGGTGAGAGGCTGGAGAGATGGCTGAGTGTGTAAGAGATGAGGATCCGAGTTTGAATCCCCAGCACATACCTAAAAAGCCGCATGTCTGTGATCCCAGCACTGTGAGGGACTGTTGGGGCTTCCGGGTGGCCAGCTCAGCTCCAGGTTCAATGTTAAGGAGATGGAGCAGATGGAAATAGACCAGGACCCTGACCTCCTACTGCGGCCTCTGCAGTACATGCACCCCCACACATGCCCATACACCTCATGTACATACACCCCACACATACTCAGAGGAAGTGGCTATGGGTTTTAGCTGATTGTGGTTCAAATATTTCCCCATTACCGCACTCACAAAAACACAGGCATGGAATTTGATGACTGCCTGCTCCTCCAAGACTCAAAAAAAAAAAAAAAAAAAAAAAAAAAAAAGGATACATATAAGTGAGAGGCTCCACAATGTAAATTTCACTGGCTTCAGTTAAATCCCCCTCTGCCAGGCAGAGGCCCCGAAAGGAGTGATATACGAGCTGGGAGCATCTGTGTGACACGCAGTAAGTTACTGTGAGTTGGAGACACGTTGTAAATCCACTGCAGTCTTTGAAGGCAGAGGCCACTGGCTCCATCCTGAGACTCAGACCAACTTATAAAAGACAGAAATATAGCCTTTTCCCCTAGGAAGGCCTCTGAATAGAGACAGGCTGTGTTTGAGACCCTCCCGAAGTTACCCAACTTAGGGCCTTTGGCCACCCATGTGTGCGGGCGATGAACAGTTACTGGGTATCTGTGCAGCATCGGTTGGAATCAATTAAAGTGGAAATCTGGCACTTTCGGTTGTGATGCATATCTGTTCTCACTGGACTGCCTTGGGGGTCTTAGGGTGAGGGAGTCGCTCCTACCCGCCAGGTGCTTCCTATTAGAGTCTGGGTCTCCCAGGCTCATAATGATTTGTTTGCTTGTCTATCTCATTTGCGAAATGAGCGGCTGAACTACCAATATTTTCCACTCAGAGCCTAGCACCCAGCTCAGTACACAGAAGGCTGCAAGATGAATAATATAACACGTGACAGAAAGAAAAAAAAATCCTCTTAACCATTTTTTTCTTCTGCTTGCTCCTCGAATTCCCAAGGACAGGCAAGTTACTGCCTTGTTTAATTTGCTAAAATAACAGGGCTTCTCCCTGAGTAGTTTTGCATTTTAGGTCACGTGCAGAAAATACACGCAAGTTTATAGAAATAATTTTCACAGTGTAGAAAGTAAATAAGATGAAGAAGCCATAATAGACACTACAGAGTTTTCATTCTGGCCATTCTGCACCCAAATATGGAGCTGATTGCCTACCTTATTAGTGGAAAGGACAAGACAGCCGCTTGTCCTGGATCACAGGACCACTGTTCGCTTTGTCAACTGTGTCTGTAAAAGTCCCTGTGTTCATAAGGACTTCACGTGATACAGTGAACAGGTCGACCTGAACCTCATCATCAAAGGGGTGGCAGAAGGAACGAGGGACCTCTGTGGTTTGTTTTTGCTTTTTTGTTTTGTTTTGTTTTAAGTTCTGGGTTTCTCCTTTTCTTTGGTTTTCACAGGTTAAAACACACACACACACACACATACACACACAAAAATACACACACACATACACACACAAAAATACACACACACACAAATATACACACATACACACACTTCATTTTATACTAAAGCTGAACATTTCAAACTGACGTTCAAGATACTAATGAAATCTGACATCAGGCTGAGTAAATATCAAAGAAACATTTCCCTTGTATTTAAGCTACCAACTGTGTAAAGGCAACTTGAACCCCTGACCATCTTCAGAGTTCTCTGGTCTGAAAGTGAGCCTCCTCAACTCCAAATATTTTATAAGAAATAAGTAACAAAAATATTTTCTTAAAAATGAAAATCCAAATAAGTAAATAGAAAATTAAAGTTCCTTCTAGATCTTCTAGAAAGTTCTGTGTGTATCAAGCACTCATGAGCAATGCAAGAAAAGCGTTGTTTTCGTTAATGGGAGAGTAACAAAGCTGTACGATATAAGTTTATTATGTCAAAGTCAACCCAGGCAGCCCTCTAGCCAACAGCCCTGTTTTTAAGCGTCATTTGAGATGATATTGGAAGTTTTTGCCTAATCAGACTAAACCACCTGTCTATTTCACAAAGGAAAATCCCAGCAGCCACTTCTTTCTTGAATTTGCCTCATCCTTGATGTCTTAGGCTCAACTCCCAGTTTTACGAGGAAAGAGGTGGATGCGGGGCACAGGATGAACACTTAAAACCAGCAGCGAAAGCACAGCCCCTAAGAAAGAGCTGCTGTGCCCCTGGGAGGAACACACAGAACAGGGTGGTTCACATGCCCTTCCTGCGATCAGCTCTCTCACAGGGCAAGCCACCCTGGAATGCTTTCCAAGGAGTGAGAGATTACTTTCTTTGAGGTCTCTGCTCTGCCTGTGGCATAATGGTGTCCAAACCTTGGCCAGAGCTTTGGTACATTTGTTGTTGTTGTTGTTGTTGTTGTTTATACATGCCCTGTTAAAATACAATTTGTAGATGATGCTGCAATCCCATCACCCCTTGCGACCCAGGCACTGGCCATGGTGTAGCCACAGTCACCGCTTTGGCTACATGTACGGAGCCCATCTGGAGCCGGGCACGTGGATTTACTATGGAGGACCCCTCAGTAAGGGCTCTAGCTCTCTCTGGAGGATGTTTCAGGAGGTCCCTGCAGGTGCCATACAGGGAAACGAACCCCATAAAGAGGTAAGAATGAAAACCCGGTGCAGATCGACTTCATCAACTTGGATCTGACTTCGGGGAGTCTAATGACAGAGGGTTGATTCCCAATGTATTTAAGCTCAGTATAATTTGGGGGGAAAAAGTTTCTGGTGTAATGCAATCCCCATTACACAAGGAAGCGTAATTACATTGAAACTCAGCTCTGGGTACGCGTCATTTCCTTCTAGAAGATGGGTTCTAGAGATAGACTACCTGTACTAGCTTAAGGGCCTGGCCTGGTCTCTGTCATATAGATACTGTAAAGGTCATCTGGGCTATTAGCCACCTCTAGTCCTGGCTGGGGGAGCTTGGGGGAGCCTCTGACTATACGGGTTATTTAGATTACTAGTCACCTCCAGTCCTGGTTGTAAGAGCTTGATATGCCTGGCCTAACAGATAACACAGATCACCAGGCTGTTAACAACTTCCAATTCTCAGCTTTCAGGATAGAAGAACAGGTTTTTCGTCTTTCCCATTGGAAAGATAATCCTGTGTGCTTAACATTCCTGGTTTCTCTGGACGTCTGTGGGCTCAAGGACCTTCGGGTCTGTGCGCCCAATGGATGATGAGCAGTACCCACGCGCATCTCTCTGCCGTAAAGCAAGCATCGGGTATCTGGCCTTCTACATCGACCTCTACAACAGCAGAGGCTTCGTGATCAAAGGAAACCACATCTTTGGGCCACGCACACTCCTCCCACCGACGGTGGTCCAGTGGAAGGTGGGAATCCCATTAGGATATCACTAAAGAGAGCGGCTCCGCTTTCCGGATGCTGGAGCCTAGGACCGTCGGCACCGGAAACAAGACAGAGCAGCTGCAATCCCGTCAGGCAGCAGGCATGGCTGTGGAAGGGCAGGACACGCCCAATGCGTGTGCCTCTTTCAGCTTCCGGTGTCATGATGGTCAAGTGACAGGAGCTGCCCTCATTCCCCTCCTGGAGAGACTATACTCATCTCTTTGAGTCAAGTTGCAGAATGAAACGCCAGGAATTGTCAAGGAAGGCACTGGCGCTTTGCAGAGTTCACGGACTGTCAAGGAAGGCACTGGCGCTTTGCAGAGTTCACGGACTGTCAAGGAAGGCACTGGCGCTTTGCAGAGTTCAGGGACTCCCGATGTTTTTACTACAACTCTGCTTTTTGCCACTTTCAACACGGGCCATGCTTACGCAGTGTAGTAATTTATTATACTTATTATTGCTTTTCTTTAAAAAAAAAAATACCGCATGAGGACAAGGACTTTTTGTTCGTGGATATAAGAGAAAGCTGTGTGCTTGGTAGGTTCCCCATACATACTAGATTCTCAGTACGTATTCTCAGGGGTTCTTAACATGTGGATCATGACCCTTTTGGGGTCGCCAAAATCATCGGGAAAACACTAGAGATTTACATTACGACTCATAAAAGTAACAAAATTGAAGTTATGAAGTAGCAACAAAAATAATTTTATAGTTGGGGTCGCCACAACATGAGGCGTCGCGGCATTAGAGGGTCACGGCATCAGGAAGGTTGAGAACCATTATCCTAGATGAAAGAATGAATGAATGAATGAATGAATGAATGAATGAATGGGGAGTGAATGAGTAGATGACATGCACTCAACACAAAGTCTTCACAGAAAGCAGCTAGCTAGCATCAGTGCACAGCAGACCTAGCCAGCCTTTATGCTCTTCCTGTTTCTGGAGAGCATGGGTTAGGAGTGTGCAGCTAGCTGCTCATGAGGACAAGGGAAGAGGCTGCTACAAGTGAGTTCTGTTGTGTGGGGTCCAGTCCTGTGACTCAGAAACGCACCCTGCTCATCATGGAGGTGATGGGTCATACAGTTATCCTAAGGCCTCGTGCGTGCGCGCATTCTGCTTTCATGAAATGGCCATTCACACTCAATGAAGTGAAAATGACTCGGCTAATATAAGACTGAGGCAGAGGGCAGGCAGCCCAACTTTCCATCAACGCTCCCGTAGCTCTCCTTCACTTGTGATCTACACAACTTGGGTGGGAAACTATTTTTAGAAGCGGGTATACTTAATTACAAAACAAGCACAGAACCGTGGATGTCTACATAGGGCTGTGTTCCCTTGGAAACAGCAACAACAACAGTATTTACACAATAACGTAACTAAATATTAAACAACAGTGAATCAATTCAAGAAGGAAGATGTAGGTGTAGAGGAAGAGTCCTCTGCCACTTGACTTAAAGACAAAAGAAAACAACTGGATGAAAGATACTCTTTATTTCTGGGTGGAAAAAAAAGGCATTAACGCAAAGGCATCAATTCCCAAATCAATTTATAAATTTAATTTAAAAAAATCCCCACATCAGCTGGGCAGTGGTGGCGCACGCCTTTAATCCCAGCACTCAGGAGGCAGAGCCAGGCAGATCTCTGTGAGTTCGAGGCCAGCCTGATCTACAGAGTGAGATCGAGGACAGGCTCCAAAACTACACAGAGAAATCCTGTCTCAAAAAAAAAAAAAATCCTCACACCATATTTGGACCTATTCAGAATAATTATTAGCATCATCCAAAAGCCTGAACTTATAAAGAGCAAATTATACCACTTTTTTGAAGTCAGAAAAGCAAAGTTAAGGGAAAACTTGTCATCAGCTACCTAACAAGGCAAATTATAAAGCTGTAACAAAGTATCATAAATAAGATTACTAGTCATAATGTAATTCAGTTTATTATATAATTTGCTACGGGTCATGAGCTGAGGTTTGTGAAACATTAGTTTATAAATATCCCAAGAGACCATATTGGAAATAAATATGTACAGCTATTACAAAAACAATGTGTCAGAACTATATCGTTATCGCCACAGAAAGATGTTAACGATATGTTAGTGTGGTTTGAATGACAGCGGCCCCCATAGGCTCATATATTTGAATACATTGGTCCCCCGTGGGTGGAACTGTTTGGGAAGGATAAGGAGGCATGGCCTTATTGGAGGAGGTGTGCCTTTGGGTGGGCTTTGAGGTTTCAAAAGCTCACACCATTCCCATTTAGCTCGCTACTTGTGGATCAAAAGGTGAGCTCTCAACTACTGCTTCCGGGTCATGCCTGCTGGTGCTGTGCTCCCTGCCATGATGGTCACAGACTCCGACCCCCTGAAACTGTAAGCCTCAAACGAACTCTTTTTTTTCAGAAGTTGCCTTGGTCATGGTGTCTTATCACAGCATTAGGAAAATAATGAAGACAGTAACTCTTATAGTTGCTAGAATATAGTCGTTTGGGAAGAACAAAGGGTTGTACATGTGTGCATATAAGGAGGAAAAAAAACATGAAGAGTTTTGTGCCAATATATTAATAATAGCTACAATCTACTTGGCTGCAGGTGCTGAGCTTCTGTGTGAGTCAGATCTTTTTACTCATCCATGATGAATATGTATTAGTAATTAAAATACAAATTTCCAACATTTTAGAGTGGCCATAACACGTGGATTCCATTTATTCTTATTTTCAGCCTCATTCTCAGGGGAAATAAATGCAGATCTGGCCTTTAATGCATAGTTAATATTTATCATGATCCTCTATCAAAGATAAGCCTTCATCGAAAAAGTAATTAAATCAATTTGGTTGGATTCTCTTTAACATTAAGTTTGCAGCAGTTTGACAACCCACAAACCAAAATAATTATATTTTTGTTACAAAACTGGAAACGCTTTTTCCAATTCCTGCCACAGACTTCTCCAAGAATAATACAGCTGCTCGGCTATTTAACGGGGACAGTAGGGTCTTTTAAACCCATGCTTTGTGTGGACACTGGAGTCCAGTTGCCCCGGTTGCTAGGAAACGCCACTGTGCATCTTGCAGTACAACCTTCTGGGCCTGATGGTCCAGGCTTAGACCTGGCCCTGACCCAGCTGGGAAAATTCAGGATTTATTTATGCCGGGGCAGCAGAATAAGGCAGCTACTCATGACGACTTTGAACAGGGGACAAGTACACCCAGGAGATCTCAAAGAACAAAAGTCACAAGCAGACAGCTGAATGCGTGTGTTCGTGCTGGGAGAGGAACACTGGTAAGAGCTCAAGCTTGCAGACTTCAGCTCACACCTTCCTCTGGGGCTGCTCTGCTTGCCTAAGTCTTCAGTGTCTCCCTTTCTCGTTGCTGCCCTGAATTTGACCTTTTGTGTGTGTTCCGGACACCAGCCTGCCAGTGAGTCGGCTTTGACAGAATTTAGACAAGGGTGAAAAAAAAAATGATCCTTGAGTAAATTTCATAGATTATATCTCTTCTTCAAGACCCTTATGATAAGAAATGTTACAGTTTCAGAGTATCCAGCATTCCACTGGAAAACAAATTGTTAGACATCTATGAGTTGAAAGACCTAGTGAGGTTATTTTAAATAGAATCGGAGCATTTGTGAGCACATTGTCCGGCATGTGGGAAGTTTAATAACGTGATGGGCCAGTTCTCATAGATAGTGTGTGTTGTTTCCTCATTTACGATGGTAACATTGTATGTGGTAAATCTCATCTTAACAGCAGCCTAATATTCCAAGTTGTGACTTATATAATTATTATATAAACCCTATTTCCAAATTTTTGCTGCTGATAATATTATGATCACTACATGTGAAAAAAAATTCCACATTTCAGATGATTCCCTTAGACAACTCCCAGAGTGGAATTACCATTATAAACATTTTAAGGCCACACTGAAAAATTATTTTCTAAAGGGTTGTAGCAATTTTCATCTCTGATAGTAATGTATAAAGTAGCCACTTCCTTCCAAACTCATTCATTTTTAGAATCTCTCAATATCTCTCTCTCTCTCTCTCTCTCTCTCTCTCTCTCTCTCTCTCTCTCTCTCTCTCCCTCTCCCTCTCTCTCCCCCAGACTTAATTCACTCCTATTTCTTGCATAAAAACCCTTATGTGGTCCCTACAACTGGAGTGACCTGGGTCATCTGAACAGAGACTCTGGTGTGGGTTTCACAAGGTGGTCAGTGAACTCCTGATAAGGAGACTTGGTGAACACCATCTCCTGCCAGAGGTCAGGGGTCAGGTAGCTGTAGTCTTGGAGATGGCGTCAAGGGTGGCCCTGGCAAAGTTGTCCAGGGTGGCAGTGCAGACCTCTGATGCGTAGCAGGTATCAACACTGGCCGTCATCAATAGCTTCTTGGGCACAGGAACAGAGACCATGCCAGTGCCCCTGGGGACAGGGATGAGACGCACCAACACAGAACCAAGTGGCCTGTCACCTCGGATGGAACAGTGTGGGGATTGTCAGTCCACAGGGATGATGGACAGCTTGGCCAAGATGATGGCCCCTCGGAGGGCAGTGGCTACCTCCTTGGAGGACTTATCATCAAGACCAGCATGACCATTGTAGTCCCCAATAACGACCCATGCCTTGAACCTGGTCGGCTGGCCAGCCAGCTTCTACATTGGCATGGTCTTTAAACCTCATCCTTTAGGGATGCTCCCAGGAGAAAGTCAATAGAACTCCAGGAACTTGATCTTCATGTCCTTGACCAAGCAGTCCAGCTTGATGACAGGGATCTACTCATTGTCTTCAGTTTCACCTCCACAGCCACGGCCTTGACCACAACTGTGGCCCCAAGACCCCTGGGGGGGGAGGGAGGAATCCTCCGAGCCTATTAAGCCTGGGACCCCGCATCCTCTAGACCCTCCCTCTGTACCAGCACCATCGCCATTTCATAACCGACGCCCAATTTTTATGGAAAGCGTTTGTAATTCTTTAACGCACTGTGTACTTTATGTATTTTATTTAGACTTCTGTTGAACTGTAAGCTCGCAAAGCATGATAATTCTATTTTCCCTACTAGTACTCCCTATTGAGGGCAAGTTAAAAATTGATTGGAAAGTCAGAGATAGGCCTTGTCTTAGTTAGGGTTGTTATTGCGCCATTGCCAAGGCAACTTGGGGGGCCGGTTATTGGGCTTACATTTCCACATCACTGCTCATCATTGTCTTAGCCACTGTTCTATTGCTGTGAAGAGACACCGTGACCAAGGCAACTCTTACAAAAGAAAGCATTTAACTGGGGACTTGCTTACGGTTTTAGAGGTTTAGTCCACTCTCATCATGGCGGGAAACATGGCGGCAGGCATGGCGGGCATGGTGCTGGAGAAGTAGTTGAGAGCTGCATTGTTGTGTGATATTTTGTTTGTGTTCTGACTAATAAAGCTTGCCTGGAGATCAGAGGGTGGAGCTAGCCACTAGTTAACCATGGAGGCCAGGTAGTGGTGGCACACACCTTTAATCCCAGCACTTGGGAGGAGGAAGCAGGAAGATAAGGAGTTCAAGACCACCCTGGGTTACATGAGATTGAACCAGTCTAAAAGAGAAACATTGGGAAGGTGATGGTGCATGCCTTTAATCCCAGCACTAGGGAGGTGGAGACAGGAATATAAGGGGGTGGAGACAGGATCTCGGGTCCTCCATTCAGTCTGAGGATTCCTAGAGACAGGATCTCTCTCCATTTGGTCTGAGATTTCGTAGAGGTAAGAACTCTAGTGGCTGGCTGCTCTGCTTCTCTGATCTTTCAGCTTTCACCTTTGATATCTGACTCCAGGTTTTTATTGTTAAGACTAATTAGGATCACGCCTCACTACATCCTGGTTCAAAGGCAGAAAGATTGGGACAGGGCCTGGCATGGGCTTTTAAAACCTCAAAGCCTACCCTCAGTGACATGCTTCCTCCAACGAGGCCACACCTCCTAATCCTTCTAATCCTTTCAAAGAGTTCCACTCCCTGATGACTAAGCATTCAACTATATAAGCCTATGGGGGCCATTCTTATTCAAACTACCACAGATATAGAGATTTTTTTTATTTGTTTTTTTGTTTTTTGAGACAGGATCTCTCTATGTAGCCCTAGCTGTCCTAGGCCTCCAGTAAGTACACCAGGCTGGCCTCGAACTCAGAGCTCCACCTGCCTCTGCCTCTCTAGTTGCTGGGATTAAAGGTGTGAGTCACTATACCCAGTGTGGCATATAAATTTTAATCTTCACTCTCAATCCAGGGTGGACCCTGCTCACCCTTCCTCCATCCAGAACTCCATATTAGAATCTTAGACTATTTCCCCTTCAGCTGATCAGAAGTTCTGAGGGGGGAAATCTTCTAAGCTCTTGCCTGGAGGGTGGGGTCCAACAAACTGTCAGATGGCGGAGGCTGGAGGAAAAAAGGGGGTTATAGCTACCGCGTCATTGGGGGCAGTGTGCGAGCAGGTCCTGTACCTCAGGGTACCATTCCTTCAGTCTCCCAGCTCTTAATTCTGCTTTGTCTTCTGGGAGAAGACACCTCCAGTCTTCAGGGTTCCGTGGCCTCAAACACCCAGTGGCCAGGAGTGGAGCAAAGGACGGTCAGAGTTCAGAATTCCAGAACTCACCCCAACCCCCGGGGAAGGTAAAGGAAAAAAGAAATCACCGCCCAACACACACCATTAATGAATCTGACCCAGCAGGAAATGAGTTTCAGACGTATCTCTATCTTGAATTATTAATGCACACCCTACACACCCTGGCACGTCCGCTCAGCCTATGAAAGCATGGAAGCCCATTGCTTTGCCATCCATTAAGGAATGCCCACATAAACATTCGTCTTTTTGATGTGCTCTTTAGGGCACACCAAATAAGAGGCCTGTCGCGAGACAGTAAATGCTAAGCTGAGCATTTCACAGGAGCCTGAGCTCATGCTCACAGAGTGGGGAGAAGGACTTTAGTTTAAAAGTTGGACGTCTCAGGTTTGTACAGCATTCCACAGCACCTTGATAATTACAGTGATTACATGTCTGACGGCACTCGGAAAGTTCTATACTATCCGTGTTTAGGAAACTATCTGTGAGTTTCAGAGGGGCATGTCGTCACTCCTGCCAACTTAGACGTTCCATGGGAAGATGAAGGACTAAAAAGATGCCCATCCACTTAACATTCAAAGACATGGTTCTATACAGGCTTATCTTCTCCGAGTCCTCGTCCAAGTGCCTATTATTATTATTATTATTATTATTATTATTATTATTATTTATATCCTGACTGCAGTTTCCCCTCCCTCCTCTTCTCCCAGCCCTTCCCCCTACCTCCCCTCTGCCCCATTCTCCACTCCTCTGTTTCTCTTCAGAAATAGGCAGGTCTCCCATGGATATCAACCAAACATGGCATATCAAGTTGCAGTAAGACTAAGCACCTCCCCTCATATTAAGGCTGGGCAAGGCAACCCAGTATAAGGAAAAGGGTCCCAAAAGCAGGCAAAAGAGTCAGAGACAGCCCCTGCTCCCACTGTTAGGAGTCCCACACGAAGACTAACTTGAGACCCATGCCATGAGAGGGGGCCCACCCCTGACACTGCCTGGCACTTCACCTTCCCCATTCTGTATACCCCCAGCAAAGCAGCACAGCTCTGATACTACTCATTAGCATCCCATGCGTCTATTAGGGACTTTCTGCATTGCTTTGTGGTAAGAGCACAAACTCACATTCAAATGAACTCCGTTGATCTCTGCTTCCAAGTTCTGCCTCTTCCTTTCAACAGTCTACCACTCTCTGCTATAAATCATTAGTACATTGTGCGTCTGCTCACTCCCCTTATATCTACAAAGCGTTCCACTCCAATCTCTAACGAGACTTTCTCGTTGTCATTTTATTCCAAATGAGTCACATCTCTCTTCTTTATTAGGACAGGATTTATTTATTTCCCCTACACAAACAGAGGCTTCACATAAGGACTACAGTCTCACATATTTCTAACCAAAGTGGATGATGTGAAGGAAAGGGAAGCGAAGAACTGACAGAGAGGCCAGGTGGTCCACAGAACAAGGTACTCCTGAATCTCGAGGTGCCTCAATCACCCAGACATAAAGACGCCCGCCATCTGAACTTCATCAAACCCCATGAATTCCAAGAAGAATTAACAATGTATTAATGAGAAGACTGGGGGTGGGCAAAGATGGCTTAGCAGTTATGGCCTTAAGTTCAATTCCCAGCACATGTCCAGTGGGTCACAAAGGCCTGTAACTGCAGTCTGGGGGGATCTGATGCCCTCTTCTGGACTCTGCAGGTACTGCATACACATGGCATACACTCACCTACACACACACACACACACACACACACACACACACACACACACGAGGGAAAATAAATCTTTAATAAAAAGAAGAAAGAAAATAGTTTTTCAAAATCAAATATTTGTTTGCCAAAGCTCTCATTAACAACACTGGTTCCAAGCTAGCATGCTGGAACTGAAGACAGGTCAAGATCACTGCTCAGCTGCATTTAGGCACCTTTCTCATTGAATGGCCATTGGCCCATTGACGAAAAAAAGTTTATTTTGCTTTCAAAGCCTAGTCATATTCTGATGGTAACAATGGACAAACTCGGAAGGATTCCTTTGGAGACACCATTGTGCTTCTTTTGGATGGAGGGAGTCTCAATGGACCTCTTCAGAAGTACTTACAAAAAAAAAAAAAAAAAAAAAAAAAAGACTAGCAACCGAGGTGTCCATCTGTGGTTAAGTAAATTAACAAAATCTGGTAAAGGTAGGAGGACTGTAACACCCAAATTTTGCCACTTTGGCCTGACAATTATTCTGAGTAAAGGCCAAAGGCAGGGCAGGGCTACACAGTAAGGTCTCGTCTCAAAAAGAAAAACAAAACCAAACACCAAAAACCACCCAAAACTCAGACTTCTTTCTCAACTCTTCCATCATCTCTGTGGCTTCCGATTCCATTTATAGACGAGCTGGGCGGTGGACGACGGCTTGTGACTGGCAGTTAATTGTGTCACGTTCTTCCTGTTTCTTTGTCGCGTTTTATGCCTCTCTTGAGATGAATTTGCTTTCAGTTTTGATCTCCCCTTCTTCTAATTCTATTGGATCTGAGGACTTCCTTTCTACAGGTCTGTATGGCAACAGGTGAAAGTGAGGGTAAAAAATAAAGAGGAGGCCGGGCAGTGGTGGCGCACGCCTTTAATCCCAGCACTCGGGAGGCAGAGCCAGGCGGATCTCTGTGAGTTCGAGGCCAGCCTGGGCTACCAAGTGAGTCCCAGGAAAGGTGCAAAGCTACACAGAGAAACCCTGTCTCGAAAAACAAAAAAATAAATAAATAAAATAAATAAAGAGGAGATGGAGAGAGGGTAGCATTCAGTGAAGATGGGGGACAGGGACGTTCATAGATGGACATGTTACTCCAATTATCTTGGTGTTTCTTGTGAGTTAAATCCAGCCAACATCTACCTCTGACTGGGCAAAATTCATAAAGCTAATGCAGAAAGAACCAGGAAGGCCAAAAAGAAATGTTTCCATCCTGAGCTGAAGAACGAGCCACTTGTGCATTCATAGGTTATAGAAAATATGGGTCTTTTTTTCCAGTTTGGCAAAGCCAACACCTATCAGAAACAGAAATTCTGACTTTGGCTGATTCCGAGTGGCTCTCAAGGCAGCCCAATGGCTGCTCACGGGACGGACAAAGGACTCATTTGTGTCTTTATCCGGGAACGCCTGCCAGAGTCCATTCCAAATCAGTAAGGTAACATTTGCCTTTACAGCTGTTTATTTTGCAGAATTTCATAAACCCAGACGTGAACAGACCTTTGCTTGTAGAGAAATAAGCTAATATTAGGAAGGAAAGGATACAGCAGAGCTGAAATGTTGGTGCCTCGTTCCTCAACCACCTTTGATCTCACTGGCGTCACCAGAGAGTCCATTTTCTCAGCTTCTTGGAGCCCAGCTTTGAGCTTCACCTCCTCATCCAGGCTCTCATCAAACACTAGTGTGGGGAGGGACTCATCAACTCTCTTTCACCCCAAGATATCTCATCCAATAGCAATATTTTCACACAGTGGCCAATGGGGTGAGTATGACAGTTGGAATTTCCGATTGGGCAACAGAATTTGAAATCCTTTTCTTCATTATTCCATTTATTTATTTATTTATTTATTTATTTATTTATTTATTTAGATTGGGGAATAGACATTGGTGACACACATGTGGAGGTCATAGGATAACTTGAGTGAGCCAGATCTCCCCTTCTTCCATACGAATCCCAGGGATTTGACTCAGATCATCAGGCTTGGCAGCAAATGCCGTTACTTACCAAGCTATCTGTGATGGTTTAAGTGACAAGGGCCCCCATAAGCTCATATGTTTGACGGTTTGGTCTCCACTTGGTAGAACTGTTTGGGAAGGATCAGGAGGCGCAGCCTTGTCGGAGGAGGTGTATTACTCGGAGAGAGCTTTGAGGTTTCAAAAGCTCACACCATGCCCAATTCTCTCTGTCTCTCTCTATCTCTCTCTCCCTCCCTCCCCCGCCCCCTGCTTTTGAATCAGATGTCAGCTCTTAGCCATTGCTTTGGGGCCATGCTTGCCTGCCTACCTATTGCTAGGCTCCCACCATAATGGCCATGGACTAATGAACCATGAGCCCCTAAATGAAATGTTTTCTTTTATAAGTTGGCTTGGTCATGGTAATAGAAAAGTAACTAAGACTCTGTCTCACCAGCTCTGAAACACTGAGTCGCTTTATGAAGGTGTGGACAGGACTGGCTTTTTTCTAAAAGGCATTCTTCTGTTCCCTTACTCAATCCTTGAACATGCATTGAGGACTTTCTTTGTGACGGGGACTCCTTGCTACAGCAAAGAGATACATTTTTTTAAAAAAAAATAATTTACTTATTTTTATTTTATGTGCATTGGTGTTTTTGCCATGGGTGTCAGGTTCCCTGGAACTGGGATTACAGACTGTTGTGAGCAGCCATGTGGATGCTGGGAATTGAACCCAGGTCCTCTGGAAAAGCAGCCAGTGCTCTTAACCACTGAGTCATCTCTCCAGCCCAAGATACAACATTTAACACGATGACACAGTCCCTATTTGTCGTCTTCTTTTTTTTAATGTATATATGAGTGTTTTGTCTGCATGTAAGTCTGTTTCCCATGTGCTTGCTTGGTACTTGCAGAGGCCAAAATAGGGCACTGGATCCCCTGGAACTGGAGTTCAACTGTGGACAGTTGTGAGCCACAGATCAAACTCGGGTCCTTTGGAAGAGCAGCCAGTGCTCTTAACCCCCATCTCTCTTGCCCCCCAGGACCTTGCTCCTATACAGCATACATTCCAGTGCTTGAAATGAGATGCACAGACAAATCACAGGCAGGAGTTTAGGGTCTGGGGATGTAGTTTCATGGTAGAGTGCTTACCTAGAATTTGAACCATACCCAAAAAGTTTTTATTTTATGTGTATATGTGTGTGCTGTATGTGTTTATGTGTACATGATCATGTGTATGAGCATGAGGTTATGTGTGGTGGAGTACGTGTGTGTGTGTGTGTGTGTGTGTGTGTGTGTGTGTGTGTGTGTGTGTGTTGGGGACCTGGATAGTTTTATGTCAACTTGGCACAAGCTAAAGTCCTCAGAGAGGAAGGAACGGCAATTGAGAAAATGCCTCCATTATGATCTGGCTGTAGGCAAGCCTGTAGGGCGTTTCCTTAATTAGTGATTGACAGGGAGGGCCCAGTCCATGGTGAGTGGTGCCATCTCTGGGCTGGTGGTCCTGGGTTCTATAAGAAAGCAGACTGAGCAAGCCATGGGGAGCAAGCCAGTAAGCAGCACCCCTCCATGGCCTCTGCGTCAGCTCCTGCCTCCAGGATCCTGCCCTGACTTCCTTCAGTGATGAACTGTGATGTGGAGTGTAGGTCAAATAAACTCTTCCCCCCAGAACTGGCTTTTGGTCATGGTGTTTCATCACAGCAATAGAAACCCTCACTAAGACACCCACCAATGACAAACAGGAAAGGAGTAGCCATATCTCAGGACCGTGAGAGTAGTCCAGGCACCACGTGGGAAGCATCCAGAAGCTCAGTCTGATACGTATAGCTATTATGTAATGTTTTAATAGCCAGACACTTTAAAGTAAACCTTGATTTGGTGTACATTCAGCTGGTCTTTTTGTAACTGCTAATCCTAGACCTTAGAAACTTGAATATCATATACATTGTCTTTAAAACTCATTATCTATATACCTTAAATAACTTATTTGGCTCTTTATAACTGAAAAAGCCTTTAGTCTTTTTTTATTTTATAGACATATATTATTCTAACCTTTATATACAAATCTTTACTTACTAAAATGATTTTTATCTTTTATCTTTATAATATTTTAATGCCATGAGACAGAATAGTCATATAGATAGATCTTCCCTTTTCTAGTTTTTTTTAAATGAAATTAGTTGGGAGGGCCTGTTTAATTTTTTTATTATAAAGGAGTATTAATATTTAGCAAGTATTTTGTGATAGTTTTAGGCCAGCGCAGATGAAGGTAGAGAGAAAACAGTTATTCCATTTAGAAGATAGGTCAGGAGCCCTGTATTTGGTCTTAAAATTTACTTATTTGTTTGTATTTAAAGAGTCAAAAAAATATCCTTAAAGCTGGGTCGTGGTGGCACATGCCTTTAATCCCAGCACTCAGGAGGCAGAGGCAGGTGGAGCTCTGTGAGTTCAAGGCCAGCCTGGGCTGCAGCAGGAGATCCAGGACAGACTTCAAAGTTACACAGAGAAACTGTGTCTCGAAAAACAAACAAACAAACAATCAAACAAAAATCCTTAAATTCCTTTAAGAGTGTGGTGCGGTATGTGTGTGTAGCATATTGAAAGGCATAGGCATTATTTTTATCTAAAGGAAGGAACAGTCATGTCTTTTTTTTGTGGGGGGGAGGGGGTTGGTTTTTTGAGATAGGGTTTCTCTGTGTAGTTTTGGAGCCTGTCCTGGATCTCACTCGGTAGCCCAGGCTGACCTCGAACTCACAGAGATCTGCCTGGCTCTGCCTCCCAAGTGCTGGGATTAAAGGCATGAGCCACCGCCACCCAGCAGAGCCAGGCAGATCTCTGTGAGTTCGAGGCCAGCCTGGTCTACAGAGTGAGGCCCAGGACAGGCACCAAGACTACACAGAGAAACCCTGTCTTTAAAAAAACAAAAACAAAAAACAAAAAACAGTTATCTCTTGAGAAAGTAAAACTCAACAGAGCCGACTTCCACAGCTCCTTGCTGGCAGCAGTTCTAATTGTCCCTTGAGTTGTTGTTGAAATGTGTCAATCTTAAAATGTTAACCGTGTGTGTGTGTGTGTGTGTGTGTGTGTGTGTGTGTGTGTGTGTATTAGAAACTGTCTCAAAATTAAAACAAAACAAAACATTAAAATCATAACGTAAAACATCTTCTCAGCTCAAGGAAGCGGAGAGGGTGTCGGGAGAAGAACAGGGTAGCCTTTTACATCTCTCTAGGGAATGTCACCGGCTTCATTTTAGCTTTTACCTTTTGTATTTATATCTTAGGCTGTTTTGGTCTCCTTTTTCCTGTCACACAGGCAGAGGGACCGTCTGACCCAGGACATCCTGAGTCTCGTCTGGGAGGGCCAAATCCCATGTTCTAGAATCAGCTATTTTGGCTTATACAGCACGGGACAATTCGGCGGCAATGGCTGCACCGTTTGAACTGAGAGAGGGAGCTCATTACGCTATTAGCATGTCAGAGATGATTTAGGAATTGGGTTTAGAAGCTTAAGCTTGTAAAACCTGATGTGTCGAAATGATGGACAGGAGCGAAAACAGAAAAGAGGCTTGAAGGTGGGAAACACGTTCGACCTCTCGTCATCAGGAAGTTTCCTGGGTCCGGCAGAGCCTCTCCAGTCCCCTCTGCCCGAGGCGGCGGCGGCTCTGGCCATCTTTAAAACCACACACACACACACACACACACACACACACACACACACACACACACACCCGCGCTTATTACTCCAGCTGCCAGCCAGAGCTACATGGCCATTGCTGCTCCCTGTGTTCTTTCTCTTACTCCATTTTTTCTGTAAAATCTCCTGTAGCAGTAGGGGCACAGAGCTCTGCTGAATGGGTAGAAGCTGTTGTTGGTGATTTTACAAATTGAACCACTAAAAAGGGGATCTTTTTCCTCGTTCTCATGAAGTGAAAGTAATTTAAGAACTGATGCCATGTTTTCATGGCCAGGGCCTTCTCTCTCTCTCTCTCTCTCTCTCTCTCTCTCTCTCTCTCTCTCTCTCTCTCTCTCTCTCCTTTTTATTTTTGTCTTTGATCCCCAAGTCTGTTTTGGAGTAGCCTGACCAGATTTACAGGGCTGTTGACTCACAATTGAATCAACTTCACCCTGTGGATCGAAACGATCTCTAATCCAGTTTCACAGTGCAAACCCATCTACAGGAAACCACTTGGCCCTAGTAGGTGATATTTTTGTCTTTAAACGTTTATCTACACTTCTCCATGTCTTGAAATTGACAGAACCTTTTTTGTAGAACCGGATTTTAGAAACATAGGTTTTCTTAATGAAAGTAAGCAATTTTTCCAAACACTTTAGCAAGTTTGAGAAAGCAGAAGCAAGGGAAACATCTAAGGGGGAAAGATGTTCTTTAGAATCATCCTGAGTGACGTAACCCAGCCCCACAAAGACAAACATGGTATGTACTCACTCATAAGTGGATATTAGCTGTAAGTAAAGGACAACCATGCTACAATCCACAGACCCAGAGAGGCTAGGTAACAAGGAGGGCCCAAGGGGTGGGGCACATGGATCCCCCTGGGAAGGGGAAATAGAGATCTGGTTGGACTGGGAGCATGCAGACATGAGAACTTGAGGGATCAGGTTGGGGGGTGGGTGGAGGGGCACAGTGCTGAGAGAGAAGACTGAAAGGGAGGCTTTATGGAGTCAGGCAGAAGCCTGATGCAAGGGAAACTTCCACGAGTCTACAAGGATGGCCCCAGCTAAGACCCCCAGCCGCAGTGGCTGCAAAGCCTGAACTGGCCATCCCCTGGGATCGGATTGGTGACTCACCGGGTTGTCGGTTGTCATCATCAGAGAGCCTTCGTCCAGTGACTGATGGAGGCAGATTCAGAGACCCACGGCCAAACATGGGAGGCCTGCCCCTTCCTGAGCGATTACGGAGGAGGGGCGGGTTGGAGGGGGCAGCAGAGGGGAGGAGGGTGGGGAGGCTGCAGTCGGAATGTAAAATAAATAATAAATAAATAAATGAATGAATGAATGAATGAAAAGACTCCAGCTGCCCCACGTTTGATTCCCGATTCTTCTTCGCCTCTTTCTCCTGCTTGGTTTTTCTCGTTCCTATACACTCCAGCCATGCTTACTCTTTCTTCCATACCCAGGCGCCAGTTCCATGCAGAGCAGTGACAGGGTCCTGGGGAGGAAGGTCCAGGGGATCAGAGCTAAAGATGACAGACCAGGTAAGCTCAGGAGGTCTCGCACAAGCTGCGTCTCATGCCAACTGAGCTGATTAAGAAGTACAGCTCTTATATGCTATTTCCAGGGAAGAAATGGGACAAGGTCAGAAGAAACTCTCGTGGGAGGCAGTCAGTGGGCAGCTAATCAAACAATGTTGCCTGCATCTCAGGAACCTTGTAGACAGTGTACATGGTGGTCTTGGGACCAGAGCCCCCAGTGGAGATAGAGAAGGATTCCTACCATCAGAAGCCACAGCTCTCCAAGGCCCCAGGCCACGACTGACCCTGCTCAGCATGTTCCAGATTTCAGAGAAGGAGCTATGTGTCTTCTCCACACATCCGGGCCTCAGGGAAAGCCTTGGCCTAGCCCAGGTCTCAACGGGAAGGGGCACAAGATCAATCTTAGCTCTTAGGTTTGGGGTTGAGTAACTGAGTACGGGATGGCGGTGTTTCTCAAGACAAGATTGGGGAAATTAGAACAGGTTTGGAGAGCAAAAACTTAGAATTGACGTTTTTGAAACCATGCTGCCCCTGAGGTGCTGTGCAGATATCTGAGTCAAACTGTCCTGTGCACCTGTGAGTGTGTGAGTCTGGGGCACAGAGAGGCAGAAGCAGAATGTGCACATAAGTGTCCTGGCTCCAGTCATCGTCTAGAGACAGAGGAAAAGGGGAAGAACTGAAGGCAGCGTTCCCTAGCCAAGAAGTCAACAAGGACTCGCCACTACTGAGTTGGATGGAAATCCGGACTGGGTGCGTGCCGTGCGTGTCTCAGAAGACAGAAGAGGTAGTACTTACAAGTCAGGGAGGGAAAACTGAGCCCAGGACCGATGAGAGCGACGCCAGAGGCCGACAGATGTGTGACCTTAGAGGTCTCTGTGACTGGAGCTGTTGGACAGCAAAAGAAACAGGGTGAGGGAGCTGAAGGAGCGGTTAGATCACCCCCCGCCAAATGGGGTGATGCCCCACCCCCCAGTGCTGAAATGAGTGGTGTTCTTAGAAGCTCGTCTTTTTTTTTTTTTTTCCAAAACAGAATGGCACATATAGAACAGATACACAACAACAAAAAGACGCTGTAAAAATTTCATTGCCACCCACGCATCTCATAAACTGTGAAGAGCCATGAAGGAGCTCCTGAATGACCGGCATTAATAATTTTATGGGGCAGCTCTCCAAGACATCCTGAAAGAATAACTAATAAAAGCAATTGTAAAAAGCTGAACAAAAATAGAAAAACTGGCTGGGAATAAATCACGACTGGTGAATATCTATGTTGTAATGCTACGGAAACAACCATAAACACAGGGCGATGACGTCTGTGGTTACCAAATTCCTAATATAACAAACCCCATAACTTGCAAAACACTGGTCTAGAATTGTAGCCCACTTTTATGGGACTTGTCCACAAGTGGCTACCGAACTTGTATCGTGTGTTCCATTTCATTCCACAAATGTTTTTAAGTGAGCAGATAGGAAGGACTGTCTTTGTGGCTGAAGGAGACAGAGATGAGTCACAAGCAATCCATGCCTTCAGAAGCTAGCAAGAAACCTTCCTGCCACCAGGCTGGCTGCTACAGTATTAAGGACAGGGACTCCTTCTGTCTGGGCTGAAGTCATCTACCCACAGCGGTTGAAGGCGGTCAGTGTCAGGGGATGTGTGGGTAGAGTCAAAAGGAAGGTAATGAGCATATTGGGCACACAGCTAAATAAACGAATACGTTAGTAAACAGACATTTTAGAATACGTTGGGATAAATAGGAAAATATGAGCAAAGGGTCATTGGGTGAATACTGTCCAAAAAAAAAAAAATTACTGAAAAATTGTGGCCTTGAAGGCATGTTAGCTAGACTTTCAGCAGGTAGAAGGAGATGGAAAAATACACTGGGCACAGAAATGAGAGGACAGGGCTTCCATAAGGTGTTAATGAGAAGGGTCCTTGGGTTCTTGAAAAAAAAAAAAAAGTCCCTCTGTGCACAAGGGTGTCCTTTTCACCCATAGCCCGTACTCTCTTGAGTTCATGTCTCACCACTGAATCAAGTGTTCTGTAGGCACAGTGTGTATGTATGCCCAGCTTGGTCTGCAGGGGGAAGGGTAGAAGTATGGAGGGGGGGTGGGGGGGAGGGGGGGTGGGAGGAGCTCTATTTTCTTTCTCCTCTGACTGACATTGTCTTCTTCCGAAGGAGCAGACGGGACCAGGTCACCTGGACATTTTGTACAAGAGTGGTCTTGCTAGGTCGCCCCAGCAAGATTCCTGCTGTAGACACAGGCCGAAGGCAGCTCCATGTTCTGTTGGCCTCTGTAAACACAGGGGAAGTGTTGGTTTACCACAGATGGCCTCCCTCCTGCCCTCCTGTGGTCCGTTGGTAGGTTTGTTTCGCCGTGCTAGGTGACCGACCAGAGGCTCGGCCACCAAGCCACACCCCTAGCCTCCCACTGTACTTTCAGTTTCACCGGGAAAACCTAGGCAAGTACCAGGGACCCCTGACGAGTAATGGACCAGATGGCAGCTCCTTGGAATCTCTTCCTGTGAAATTCAGAGCAAGCAGAGACTCGGGGAGGGCTGAAAAGATGATGAGCAGGAAAAACTGGAGGAAGATTCTGTGTCTCCAGCCTTCACCTGGTACTCCGCCTTAGAAATGTCCCCGTATGTGTGGGAAGGGTGGGAAGGGTAAGCCGAGGGGCTATGTTGGTCACATGGTGCTCAGGGCCCTGGATCAGAAAGAGCTGGTGCTTGGTTGAATGCTCTGCTGAAATCAGCTCAAAATCCTTAATGATCTCATTTTGCCTCACACACTCCGGAGATAGAAGCCAGCGAGCTCGGGCGTCACCTGGGACTGGGACCTTTAGGTGGTCTCTTGACCTTTTCCTCCCAATGTTAGGGCAAAGGGACGTGGGACTGTCTGATGTAGGTCTGAGGGAGGAGCAGGAAGGTTTAAAACTCAGATTTTTATCCTTTAGGAAAACATCACAAGGCTAGGGATTTGACTCAATGATAGAGGGCTCGCCTCGCATCCGTAAAGCCCTAGGCTCAAACAAACAAGACCATTAACAAATGTGTGGGGCTGGAGAGATGGCTCAGCAGTTAAGAGCACGGGGTTGCTCTTCCAGAGGACCTGAGTTCAATTCCCAGTACCCACATGGCAGCTCACACCTGTCTGTAACTCCAGTTCCAGGGCCTTTGACACCCTCACACTAATGTCCCTCCATAAAGTAAAATTAAATAAATTATTCTTTTAAATATGATTTAAGGCCAGGTGTGCTGTGGGTACATACCTGTAATCCCAGCACACCTGAGGCAGAAGCGGTAGAAACCTGAGTTTGAGGCCAGAATAGGCTGTAGTTTCCAATGTGTTTTGAACTATATAGTGAAACTTTGTCTCAAAGGGCAAACCAAAGAAAAATCATGTTTATGTTCTGTTCCCTGAGCTATCTGTCAGGCGTGTTTTCAAAAGACGATACCACCGCAGCCCCAAAGCAGTCTTCAAGTAATGCGGATGGCTCCTGAAGACTCTGTCTAGTTATCCCCGGGCTAGGAAGACCTTTCGGTCCTCCAAGCTCCTTCAAGCATCGCAGCGCTGGAGGGCAATGCATGCACTACAGTGCAGAGATAGAGCGCCAGTGCCACAGAAGCCCACCCTGGCCACAGTCTGCTCTCCCCTCACAGGGCTCCTCCCAGGCTGTCACAGGCACACACCTAACAACACAGAAGTGTCTGCTCTTTGTCTCCACCCTTCCCCCTTGCTGGAACACAGCACTTCCTTTCCACTCCAGCCCCGACTGTCTTGGGAGTCCCATTGGCTTCAGATTCAACCTTCTCCTTGCGTGCACTGCTCTGCTTGCCTGGACTCTGGCCTTCTCCAGGTCTCCACTCCTACTCCCCACTTTGGACGCAAGATCCACCAGTGTCAGGAATGTGGCCAGCACTTGGCCGATGGGATCCGAACTGCAACAACGATGAGAACCGCCGGGTCCCGTCCAACCTCCTGGGTTTGCACACGCACATGGTCCTTTCTTGTAGAGATCTGGAAGCACCCTGCTTGCCTGGTCTCAGATCTCAGTGTGGCTGACATGGCCTCTGGGACTCTGTATTGTTAGTACTTACAGTTGTAGCACTGTGAACCAACTAGCTGACGGAAATAACCCAGTGTGGGGGAGGTTTGTCGGCTCACTGTTTCAGAAAGATACGGTGCAGCCTCTCTGTCTGTGGCAGCAGGAGCGTGGTGACCCAAGAACCAGGAAGCAGAGAGCTGCAGGAGTTGGGGACAAAGTATCAGAGTCCCCCAGCATCCCTGCCTCTTAAAAGCTCCCCCAAATTCTCCAAAATTGCACCACCACCTGAGGAGCAGGTGCTTACCACATGGGAAGACCATTTCAGATTCAAACTAAGAAAATGCCCCCTCCATGCGCTATTCTCCCCCCCCCCACACACACACACACCCCACTCAGCACCAAGACAAAGCCACTGTCTCTGTCTTCTGGCCATAGGACCCAGAGCGCATTGCCTGCGCTCCTGTTAACCTGCTGGTATCCCCCACAAACGCCTGTGTCGGATCAGCATGGGAACCTTCTTGCCTTGTTCTCCGCTGACTTCCCCGAACCTGGCAAGCCAGAACGGAGAGGTAATTCTACTCTTGGAGACCAGCCATTGTTGAGTGATTTCCCTTTGTTGTATCACAATATTCCTAGAAGAAGCAGGTTCTAGCTTTCAGAGAAGCTGCCTAAGGTCCCACAGTGGGAAAGGATGCATCCAGATGATCAGCTTTCCATTTCCGCGTGCTTAATGCCCTGCTCCATCCGGGCTTCCATCTGAGAGGCAAAACCACCAGGGATGATTCCAAGTGATTTGTTTTTAAGGACTGGACTTTGTGCCATAGCAGGAACTCCTTACATGCTCCACACAAGTCTGTTGCTTCTTTGTCTGCTCCCAGTCAGCCTGGCAAAGAGAGCTGGGCATGAAGGAAACGTAAAGAGAAACCCGAGTCACAGGGATGAGCGGCTAGGACTCTCCATCATGGGCCGGAAACCATGCTGGCCTCTCTCCATCTCCAACCGCCATCTGGATGTAGCTTCCAGGAGCTACAAGGCCACTTTGTCGAGAGCACACACACCTCGGCCCAGGGTCCCAGATGCTGAAGGAAGTCCGGTAGGATCTGCACGGCTGCCACCCCACACCAACCAGGTAAGACAGTGGTCCAGCCGCCCCAGCCCCAGCCCCCTGCACTGACCCTGGTAATAAAAAGAGTCAACACAGCGCTCCCACTTCCCAAACCACAGGCACAGTGGGGGGTTTTTTGTGTGAAGCAAACAACACACAACTCTATAGGGAAGGGAGTTCTGGAACCCCTAGTTCCTGTTAACTAAAGAGATGCAGTACAAACCTACTTCATTCTCTTTTCTAGTTTTTTGTTTTGTCTTTGGTGTGTGTGTGTGTGTGTGTGTGTGTGTGTGTGTGTGTGTGTGTGTGTGTGATATTTGGGACATGGTCTCACTTTGTGGCCTTAGATAGTCAGGAATGTGCAAGCTAGACCAGGCTGGCCTCGAACTCACAGAGACCCAACTGCCTCTGCCTCCCGAGTGCTGGGATTAAAGGCGTGCACTTCCTCCCCACCTTCCCCTTCCTAGTTTCTTTACTATTACAAATTAAAACAAGATTTCCTCTCCCTGATACCCAATTTTAGATCATTGATAGAATGTCATATAACACATTAATCTCCTCAATAACTAAATCCATGACCAGCTGCTTCCCATAATTCTGAAGGGGGCAGGTTTGGACCTTCGTCAGTTTTTCTTAGGTTTGCTTTTTCTGGGACCACCCAGGAAACTGTCGCTGCAGTTTGATTCAGCTGAATAGTCTGAACCAAAGAAGTCCCTGGAATTCTCCAGAGCTGGGATTTCCACAAAGAGCACTGAATTGAGAATCTGGAATGTCGACAATTCAGAGGGATGTAAGAGAATGTGACAGACACCAATTTGTTTTTTTCCTGCATACAAGGCATTCATTGACCTTCTGGAAACACACGCCTCAGTTTCTTTTGGCGGCACCAGATCTTCCTCCAATTGTGGTCCTTTCAGTTTAAAAGCTATCTCCCTTTCTGGTCCAGAAGTTAGCAAGTCCCAAGCCAGAGAGTACATACATAGTACCCATGGCCACAGCGATGGGCCCTCCACAGCCCCACCTGATCCAGCGAGTCCACGGTACCCACGGTGGGGTGGACACGGGTCCAGGGTACTTGGCAGTCCCATCCAAGCCAGTGAGGCTTCTTCTGGAACTTTGATTTGAGGAAAATGAGCACTCCTGAGACTTGAGCCTAGGTCAGCATGGCTGAGGATGGAGCCAATGCAAGCTGAGTACCCCATCCCCACCCCACCCCCAAAGGCTCAACCCGAAGTCAGCTTCCCATTAGACTTCACAGTTGCTGTGTTTACCCATGTTCTCTTACCTGAGCACCCGCAGCATGTGAATAATCCCACAACTTAACATACTTCTCAAAGCACCTGCTGCCCAACCCCCACTAATAACTTTTCCTGATGGCCGAGCATATTGTTAAATGCTTTACATGACAAATGCATTTAACCACGCCCCCCCCAGCATCTGTATGATATAGATGCTGCCAATCACCTAAAAACAAGACATTATAAGCTTAGATATATGCTAAGTGGTGAATACATAATTACAGCTCTGCACACCAAACCCATGGTCATGCCCAGCTCTCGTGGTTTGAATCCTTATCTATTTAACTCTACAACCTGTTCTCAAAACCAGAGTGGCTTCCATTATGTGCAAAATAATGTGTTGGCCAGATGGAGGATACGGTGATTAAGAAGCCTGTTTCCTGCCTTTTGTTTGTGCCTGACCAGTTGCTAGAGGGATGTGTGTGCCCACAGACAACTACTACCTTAGCCTATCATCCCTGAGACCAATATCTGACAGAACCAACTTAAGGGAGAAAGAATTTCCTCTGCTCACAACTTCAGAGCCTTCCTTCTACCATGGTGGGGAGTAGGAGTGGAACAACCCCCATCATGATGGACAAGAGGCAGAACTAAGTAATATAGGAAGGAGCCAAGGTACTGTCAAGCCCCTAGGTACCTACACCCTCCAGTTCAGCCCCATCCACTTTTCACCAACTCAACAATACCGCCGTATTTGTGATGGTCAGTATTGTCAATTTGACAGAATCACCAAGCATTTAGAGTAAGGAATTCTTGAAGGCAAAAGCAACATCTTGATATCTCTCTTGGCAGCTACAGGGGGTGGTGGGGTGGGAAGGTTGTGCAAGCAAGCAGTTAAATACAAGCTAAGATAAGCAGTTAGTTGGAGGAGGGTGTGTTCTGCACAAGCAGGCATTTTAACAAAAGCTAAGATAAGTTATCTGGGACATCTTGACCTTGGGATCCTAGAATAGAGTTGGGTAATTTTTCACAGGACTTACAATAAAGGAGATCAAATTGTAATTAAACCTAATGGCCTCAGCAAGAATACAAGATGGAGAAACCTTTGCATTATCTTGCCCCGGCATAATGTTAATTGAGATAGGAAGGCCCATCTTATTTGTGAATGAGGATGTTTCCTGGTCAGGGGATCCTGGACTGTATGAAATAGAGTAAGTGAGCTGAGCAATAACAAGCATTTAGGGGTCTCTGCTTCATCGTAACTGTGGATACAATGTCGCCAGCTTCTTCAAGCCCCTGTCCTGTAACTTCCTCGCCATGACCGACTATAACCTGCAACTGTGGGCCAGAATAAACCTTTTGTCTGGTAGTTGTCTTTGGCAGGGTGTTTTATCACAGCAACAGGAGAAGAAACTAGGATAGTATTATAAATCCATGCCACGATTAATCCATAGACTAAGTCAGAGCCAGGACCTTTAAAGGGGGCGTGTTTCGATCTGCAACTCTACACAACTCACAGCAGCAGTGGAGATGCCCTGCACCTGGCCATGGTGGGTGATGATGTAACCTACGGCTGCCACTGCCACCACCAAGGCACTGAAGGGCAGAATGGCGGGGTGCCAATTTACAACAATAACAGTTTGGGAACTGTGTGATGGTTACGATATGTCAGACTGAGCCTCCTAAACTCTTTACATTAACTTATTTAATACCTGCAATACTATATGATTCCTAAGTCCTATAAAATCAGTATCACAATTCACTCCACCCTATAGATAAATACCTGAAAGAACATAGAAATTAAATGACTTATTCAAAGCCAGGCAGTTAGAAACAGAGCTGAGGTCTAGCCTATAGCAGCATGCTTCCATTGGTTTGTCTTAGTTAGGGTTTCTTCTCATGTGAAGAGACACCATGACCACGGCAACTCTGTTAAACTCAATTGAAGGAAAAGATTTCATTGGGCTGGCTTACAGTTCAGAGGTTCAATCCACTATCATCAGAGTGAGACATGGCTGCATGCAGGCAGACACGGTGCTGGAGGAGGAGCTGAGCATCCTACATCTTGCAGGCAACAGGAAGTGGTCTGTCTGTCAAACTGAGAGAAGCTTGAGCAAAAGCCCTCCCCGACAGTGACGCACTTCCTCCAACGAGGCCACACCTACTTCAACAAGGCCACACCTCCTGACAGTGCTCTTCTATTTGGGATTATGGGAGCCAGTTACATTCAAACTACCACAGTTACTATGTATAATATGTGTAACTATGCAAAGTTTTAACAATGCACCATTTGGTTACTAAGTATAATTCTGTGTCCTTTCTCAAGTAGCAGTTATCAGCCCCCAGGTATACACTGACCTCTGACAGAGGCTATGGAAGAAACAAAGCAACTCAGCTGTCTGGG
This sequence comes from Peromyscus leucopus, assembly GCF_004664715.2. Lineage (NCBI taxonomy): Eukaryota > Metazoa > Chordata > Mammalia > Rodentia > Cricetidae > Peromyscus > Peromyscus leucopus. Next base: position 12,675,211 of record NC_051078.1, on the reverse strand, counting down.
CTTTACTCAGGCCCCCTCAGGAACTAAATTAGAGTTTCTTTCAGCTGCTGGGCAGATCAAACAGCATCTAAACTTGAACTTTGCTCCACTGCCAGTAGATACAATGTTGCATCTAAGTCACCCCATGCAGCATCAAATGCAGCACAAAGCAATGAGGGTAGATGTAGAGGCAGAAACGGTAATGTCAGGTCAACACCCTCACCCACGAAGGCCCACCAATTTCCTAAAGCGTGCGAGGTTGTGTAAAGGAGACCTTGGCTCTTGTAGACTGTGAGCTGCTCGGAGGCAGGGATTCGGCCTGTTGTGCTTCTTAGGACCTAGTAAAATACTGGGCACAGAGTAAGTAATAAATAATTAGTGGGTGCATGAGTATAAGAGAGCCAGCAGAGCAGAAATAGGTATACTCCCACAGTGACGTAATGCAGAAGGGAAATGATAGACAGAATGATGACAATGGATGCTTTCCTAACCACTGCTATCCATCATCATTATTATTACTGCCACTGTTATTATTTTCCTTCACAACTAAGAGTGACATTTTTTAATGACTTAGACAGTACTTTTAATCCATTTACTTCTTCCTGTGGACCATCAAAAAAAAATTCCAGAAGTCCATCAGAACACAAGTGATGTTGGAATGCCCCAGAATGCTACTGTACCAACAGTTGCTCACCCAAAACGGAAGAACAGCTCTGTTTGATTTTTGACAGACAAGTTGTATAGCAAACAGAAAACACAGTCACAGTTCTTACAGAAATCCTTCTGAAAGACACACAGCAAAAAATAAATAAATAAATGAATAAATAAATAAATAAATGAATAAATAAATAAATACGCTGGCCGGTGGTGGTGCACGCCTTTAATCCCAGCACTCAGGAGGCAGAGGCAGGCGGATCTCTGTGAGTTCGAGGCCAGCCTGGTCTACCAAGTGAGTTCCAGGAAAGGCGCAAAGCTACACAGAGAAACCCTGTCTCGAAAAAACCAAAAATAAATAAATAAATAAATAAATAAATAAATAAATAAATAAATAAATAAAATAAAGACAATAATAAACAAAGGAACACCTTTTTATAGTCCTAGGACAGAAAAGATAGAGCTCTCGTCTTAAATAGAGGGCTTGAGTTAAACTGTGTTCTTCAAACATCTGCTTCACAGTGTTTCCAGACAATGCTGTGGAAGTCAGGGCAAAGACAGCCACTTGGTCTTGATGAAAACTGACTACTTTTCACTAAGAACTTTCTCTCTGACCGAAAATTGCCAGCGTTCCATCCTAGAGCATCATAAAGACACATTCTTCTTTCCTTTCTCTTGAGAACTAACAGATTTGGTTTTGATGGAAGTTGAGATCTGATTTGGGGCCCTCACTTGAAAAAAAAAAAAAAAAAAGACAATAATAAGAGTGACCATGAGAAGCGGGCTTAAGATCAATGCCCAAAAGGCCTAAAAGACCTCGGAAGTAGTAAGCATTAGAATCATGGAGGGGCTGTAGGGATGGCTGAGGGGCTCAGTCTGGCTTGCTTTTCTAGAGGACCAGGGTTCAATTCCCAGCATCCACATGATACAGCTCACAACCACATATGACTCCAGCTCCAGAGGATCCCAATACCCCCTTCTTGCTTCCGGGAGCACCAGCACCCACGTGGCATACACTCACACAGACACGCACGCACGCACGCACGCACGCACACACGCACGCACGCACGCTCGCACGCGTGCGCACACATAACTAAAGATGAAAAGGCTCTGTACTTGTATGCATAGAACTTCAATAAAACTTGTCTTAATATATATATAAACATATAATTGTGTTGTATTGTAATACATAACAGGTATTTTATAAGTATGTTATATTTAACTCTAAGTTATATATTAAATATATATAAATTAAATTTTCCCTGTCATGTTGGGTGAGTTATTCATGAAGAATGGATTTTTTTTTTTTTTTGGTCAGTGGGGGATTCAGTCTTGACTGTGCCATTTGCTGGCTGAGTGACCATGTGTGCATTATTTAATCACTCAGAGCTCTGCATTCTCATTTGTAAAAATAGAAATAATGCCCTCCACCTTCTAAGCTCTTTGGAAGGGTCTTGTGAGACATGTGTGTAAATTATACATATGTATAATTTGTGTACTTACATATCTAAGTGATGGCCTGGCAGTGGTGGCGTGCAAAGCAGGTGGATCTCTGTGAGTTAGGTAAATTACATCACTAATCATCTGAAACATTCATCCCATCCAACAAGGACTGGGTAAGGGCGCACTCTGCATCTGCTTTGTCCCGTCGTGTCCCGTCCCCCCCCCCCCCCGCCTCTCCCATACACACACAACCATGTGACCAGCTATTCACAGGACTCAATCCCACAGAAACACTGGCATGCACGTGACCACACTACTTCCTTGTCTGACTCTTGAGACTTCGTTGAAGTTAATAAGTTAGCCAGCTACTACTGCTTCTCCAGAGTTCACAGAAGGTGTGAGATTCCTGGATGAAAGACAGAGAATGCTGGCATTCCTTTCCTGAGCTATTTGCTTAGCCACAGAGTCCTGCAGGGGGGTGGACCCAGGTGCAGGGGGGCGGTGTTACACAAATCTTAAAAGGTCTTATTAATAAAAACAAACCCAGAGCCAGGTTTTAAGGTGAATGGTGGAAGATCAGAGAAGCAGAACAAGCCACAGCTTCCTCACCTCACCAGTTCCTCAGCTGATCCTGTTTCCTCAGACTGGAAGCTTCTGAGTCCTCATCCAAATGGATCTCAGCTGAACTGCTGCTCAAAAGTATAAAAGCTTAACCAGGCTCTAGTTCCTGGTCCTTATATACCTTTCTGCTTCCTGCTATCACTCCCTGAGATTAAAGGTGTGAGTCACCATGCCTGGCTGTTTCCAGTGTGGCTTTGAACTCACAGAGATCCAGACAGATCTCTGCCTCTGGAATGCTAGGATTAAAGACATGCGCTACCACTGCCTAACCTCTATGTTTAATATTGTGGCTGTTCTGTTCTCTGACCCCCAGATATGTTTATTAGGGTGCACAATATTTTGGGGAGCACAATATCACCACAGAGTAGACCCATGTGCAGGGAGTGGACCCAGGGGGCGGACCCAGGGGCAGGGGGCGAACCCTGGTGCAGGTGCTGGTATAGGGGATTTATATAACACCCCAGAGTGCTGAGCTTAGAAACTCGTGCTTATTAGCCTTGCAGACACCATGGAATACCTGTGGTGGCCAGAGGACAACCTGTCGCTCCTCTCCTTCCACCACGTGGATTCTGGGGATTGAACTCAGGTCTTCAGGCTTGGCTGCAAGCACCTTTACCTACTGTGCCATCTCACCAGCCCCCTCCTTACTTTTCTCTGCTTTATAAGAAGCAGAGACCACATAGTTCATTGTCCTAGAAGAAGAAATTACTTCATCTCAAGGCTGCAGCTGACAAACACAACTCCAAGGAACAGCTTTTAGGGTTGAGTTCTTGGCACACTCAGCAGGGACATGCAGGAGCACTCCGGGTTTATGGGGGAACTTTCTGTAGTAACAGTTTTCATCCAAGAAGCAGGGAGAATAAGCGCATATGACTCATATGGCTGCGGGGATCAAATGGGGGTAATACATACTAAAATGAGAACGCTGGAAATGAGAATCCTTGAAATGAGAACACTTCAAGTAAGTTAGCAACGCCACGCACAAACGTGAGTAAGAAAAGGGGTGACTGCTAATGGGAACAGCGGATGATTGGGAGCAGGTGCTGTTTCATGGTAGTGAGCTGTCGTGGGGGTGCAACACCAGCATACTCCTACTGGGTGACAATTACCGAGATTTCACTCCATAAGTCACTGCGTAAATGTCCTTGCATGCACTTTTTCATGTAGTAGCCGTGTGCTGAGTCAGCCATACAGCTTAGCGAAAGCCCTGGGTTCAATCCTCCAGCACGAAAGAAAAACCTAAACCAAAGCTACAATTTTCCTTGTTACACAGAAGGAAAAACAAAAAAACTAAGGCACTCAAGGGAGTTTTATTCCCCGAGGTTAAACAATAATGAAATCGGGATTTGACCTTTGTCTATAAATAAAGACGTTAGACTGTATTTGTTGCTGTGACTAGATGAAAGAGACTGAGCTTTGAGCTTAGCAAAAAGGTTATAACTTTGGATGCGGGTGTTCTTTCTCCTTACTTTTCTTTAGTGTGCACTGAGGATCTAGTTTGTTTGGCCACCTGACAGCGTTAGGTAACTTTGCTTCCTTCTATAGTCTAGTATGTCCCTGACATTGGCGTGTAATAGTCATGCAGAATTCCCGCCTCACTGATTCAGGCCAGGAAATGGGAAACAAACATAGGGTTTGCTACCATTTTACTAAATATGAGATATGTTGGCTAGTTTTATGTCAATTTGACACAAGCTAGAGTCGTTTGGGAAGAGGGATTCTTATTTGAGAAAATACTTCCATAAGATTGGCTTCTAGGCAAGTCTGTGGGGGCATTTTCTTGATTGATGGTTGATGTGGGAGGGCACAGACAACTGTGGTTCATGCTGCCGTGGGCGTGTGGTCCTGGGCTGTATAAGAAAGCAGGCTGAGCGAGCAATGGAGGGCAAGCCGGTGAGTAGTGTTCCTCCATGGCCTCTGCTTCAGTTCTGGCCTCCAGGTTCCTGCCTTGAGTTCCTGCCCTGGCTTCCCTTTAAGATGGACTATAAGTTGTAAACAGAAATAAGCCGTTTCCTCCCCAAGTTGTGTTGGGTCATGGTGTTTATCACAGCAATAGAAGACGAGCTTACAAAGATCAACCATCAACTCCCATAGCAGTCATTAAAAGTCGCTTTCATATTACAATAGCCAAAGCCACCTACATACACAGTACAATCTCTATTAAAGTCCTAATAAATAAATAGAAAAGAAATCATTCTAAAATCCAAATACTCAAAAAATGAACTTGAAAAAGGAAAACAAAGCTGTAGACTTGCTGGCTTCAAAACATATTACAAAGCTATCATCATCAAAACAGCATGGTAGAGACATAAACACAAGACACGAAGTTCAGCAGAACATAAGAGAGAGTTCACACAGAAACCCTCATCAATGCAGTCAAATTATCTGTGACAAGGGAACAAAAGTGACATGGTGTTGGGGAGAAGACAGCCCCTCCCACAATGATGCTGGGAAAGCCGTATCTCCACATCCAAAAGGAATTAATTTAGACCCATGCTGTACACCGTGTGCAAAATTTTACTCAAAGCAGTTAACAACCAAACTTAGGACCTAAAACCGTAAACGTAGAAGAAAGCAGGGAACGTTCAGGTTTGGAAAGGATTTCTTGGAAAGGACACTGAAAGCACAGATAACACGAGCAAAAAATGGGCACCGGGGACAGCATGGCACTGAAGAACACATGTAGAAGCAGGGGTGAGATGGCTCAGTGCACAGAATGCATGCATACACACACACACACACACACACACACACACACACACACCTCCACGTGTACACTGCGGCACGTGCACACCCATGCACACGTGTGCACACTAACACACAAATCAATGACTAGATGGAAAACAATGGAAAAGAACCTGTGTGCAGCAGAGGAGACAGCACCCAGAGCGAGAAAGGCAGCCTATGCGAACAGAGAGGGCGCTGGCAATCGTCTGCTACTGAGGACAGACGACAGCTGACTAAATCATAAGCAAAAGGCAGGACTAGACAGTTCTCTAGAGAACACACCCAAACGGCCCACAAGCGTACAAAGAGAAACATCATCACTAGGCACTGGGAAATCTAATCAAAACCTCTAGGACAGCCAGGCTTGATGGCACGCACCTGTGATCCAAATGCTTGGGAAGCCAAAGAAGGATGCTTATGAACATGAGGCTAGCCTGGGCTACATAGCAAGACGATACCCCCCCCCCACATGCACACACTCCATCTCAACAAAACAAAAGTATAAAGAGCTGTGTGGCAGTACACACCTGGAAAGTCAGCACTCAGGAAGCTGAGGCAGGAGGATCTAAAGTTTGAGGCCAGTCTAGGCTACATATCAACACCTGCTCACCCAACCCCCATGCCCACAATGCCAATAACAGGAAACCTGTCAGGGGTGGGATGGGGTGGAAGAAAGGGGTGTGTGGGAATTCTGGGTACATGGGAAGTCTATGTACTTCCCACTCAATTTTTCTGCAAACCTGAAATTGCTCTAAAAAATTCAGTTAACTTGTTTAAATGAGACCAATGCAGAGGGGAAAAAAAGTAAAAAAATAAAAAAAACTAAAGGAAAATACAAATTAGTAACTAAGAAAAATGTTGAATTGGTAAGAAAACTCTCTCAAGAAGAACAATACAGTCTGAGAGGTGCTCAGTGGGAACAGACTCTTGCCTGACCACCCCGAGTTCCACCCCCAGGACCCCACATGGTGGAAGGAAAAAAATCAACTCTCACAAGCTTTCCTCTCACCTCAACACCTGTGCCATGCCACACACACACACACACACACACACACACACACACACACACACACAAATAGATAAAATAAGAAAGCAACTCAATTTTTTAAAAAGAAGAATACTAAACGTGAAAAATTGGGAGGGGGGATGAACAAAAGATATGAATAAACTATTTTAAGCAAAATTTCTTTAAAAAAGTGTGTGTGTGTGTGTGTGTGTGTGTGTGTGTGTGTGTGTATGTGTGTGTTCAGTGAGAACACACACACATATCATGGAGCACATGTAGAGACCCGAGGACACCTTTATCAGATGTCTGCTCGTCCCTGACACCCGTGGGTGTGTGTGTATGTGTGTGTGTGTGTTCAGTGGGAACACACACATCATGGAGCACATGTAGAGACCCGAGGACACCTTTATCAGGTGTCTGCTCGTCCCTGACACCCTGTTTTAGGCAGGGGCTCTCTTGTCTCTGCTGCTGTGCTGTGCACTCCGGGCCGGCTGGCCACACGAGCTTCCCAGTAGTTCTCTTTGCCTCTTGTCTGTCCACAGGCACTGACGTCACAGAGGAACACCACTGTGTCTGGCTTTTACTTGGCATGCAGAGCTCATGGGTCACCAGGCTTATTCAGTCAGTGCTTTGGGCGAACCGTCTCTTGGTCCCTTTATACTCCCTTCAACCCCTAAGTCTTACATCCACTCCTTGATATCCTTGTGGTTTCTTCACTAACCAATCAAAATAAAAGCTTGGCCCATGCTTACTCTGTGCTTTTCTGAGAAGTATTAATAGTTTTATTTTTAAAGATTTATCGTATTCATGTGTGTTTGTTTTGTGTCTGTGTCTGTTCAGGTGTTTGCAGAGGCCAGGGTGGGCATCAGATCCCCTGGAGCTGGGTCCACAGACATTTGGATGTGGGTGCTGAGATCTAAACAAGGCAGAGCAGTCAGTGTTCTGTCCAACCCCGGCATTTCACACTTTGAAAATAAGTTTGATATTTTATAGGAATGAAACTCGGACCTAATATTTTATATCTTTGAAATGCATGTACTCCTGTAGCTAGAAAATCCACATTTAAGAATTCATCCTAAGGAAATAAAGAGTGCTCGAAGAGTTTGCCCCAAGAATATCAATTGCTATGCTGTGTGTGAGGATGAAATCCCAGCAGGACGTGTCCTTGTTGATTGCTGAGTAGCATCTACATGTGCTCGAAAACGGTTGTTTCAAAGCAGGTGAAAACTTTTCAAAGCATCCCTATTTACTTTGAGTCATATTTTCTTGTGACCTTTCAAAAAGCTGGAAAAGGTCACCAGTGAGGTGTCTCAGCAGCCAAAGGTTGTCACCAAATCTAACAGCCTGGGTTTGATCTCCAGGCCCCACTCAAGGAGAGAGCTAACTCCTGCAAGTTGTCCTCTGGGCTCTGCGTGTGCGCACCTTCTCACACAAAATGTGTAATTCATTGAGCGTGAACTGCAGCTGGGGGGGGGAGGGATACAGGGGGAGGTACCAAGTCTAGTGACACTGTTCTTTCGGTTCTGGTCAGCATCTGCTGGGGTGTTGAACCGCTGGCTGTAGTTTTTCCCTCTGCTCCAATTCCTGCTACTATTTCGGGGGACTCAATGTCCTCCGCATGAACTCTCCAACACCTTAGCTCTTCAGTTCCTTACTATCCCACTTTTCCAGTGACCTTTTACTTCCTCTCCGGTCCTGTGACTCATGCCAGTGACATTTAGATGTCATCTTCCTTCGGAACCGTTCGTCGCTAATGCTTCTGTGCTTTCTGCTCAGCTTTGATTTCATATGAAATGCCCATTTTCAATGAAAAGAAGTAAGGAAAAAAGTTGTTCAGAAAATACATCATTTGAAAGAAAAAAAAAAAAAAGCCCAATGAGGGGGCTCAGTGAGAAGAGGCACTTGCTGCCAAGGCCAGTGTTGACCTCAGTTCATTCCTAGGCTGGCTCCATATGGTGGGAAGACGGCAAAGATTCCCTTCCAGCTGTCTGTCCTTCGGTCCCCACCAGTGTGATGACGTGGGCACGCGCACACACACCCATACACAAAGAAATAAGCGGTTTTGTTGTCTTTTTAAAGAAAGGAAAGTTAAAACACTGCTGCCCGAGGATTGCCAGTCAGTCTGCTTGAAAACTGTTCAGCATTTTGCCAGAAATGTTTTTTTTTTTTATCTGTTGTACCTCCAGAGTTCCTACTTTTTAACTTTGATCTGCCCTTTTTCCACTAAATGATCTGTCTTCCCAAGGTGATAAGCTGTAAGCGTATCCTCATTGTTATGACTGAGAAATAACTTGCAGAGCGGTCGTGCTATTATTCTTCAGCTGACTTAAGACGCCTCACCCCTCAGTATGATTGACACTTCTGCCTGGATGAGTCATTGCTGAGGCAGGAAATGCTAATACACTATAGAGCAATGGTTCTCAACCTGTGGGTCATGACTCCCTTTGAGACTGGATGACCCTTACACAGGGGTTGCCTAAGACCATCAGAAAACACGGATATTTACATTATGATTAATAACAGTAGCAAAACTACAGTTATAAAGTAGCAACAAAAATAATTTCATGGTTGGGGTCAGCACAGCATGAGGAACTGTATTAAAGGGTTGCAGTGTTAGGAAGGTTGAGAACCACTGCTATGGAGTCTTGATAGCAATCCCTCCCCACCCACTGCCTCAGGACTAGGGTGAAAACTTTCCCCCAAGTCATAACCATCAAAAATAGCTCCAGGTATTGGCCGGGTGGTGGTGGCACACGCCTTTAATCCCAGCACTCGGGAGGCAGAGCCAGGCGGATCTCTGTGAGTTCAAGGCCAGCCTGGGCTACCAAGTGAGTTCCAGGAAAGGCGCAAAGCTACACAGAGAAACCCTGTCTTGAAACACCCCCCCCCCAAAAAAAAAATAGCTCCAGGTATTGTCAAGGGACTCTTTGGGAAATATTGCCCCAGAGAGAATCACTGTTGGAAGCGGCCTGCTTAGGCCGCTTAGGTTAGACCTTTAGGTTTTATTTACTTTGTCAGGATTTGAAAGCAACACTGACTCTTCACATTCAACACAACACATTTTAAAATGACCTTAAAAGAAGAAATCGCACCCATGAAATGTTGCTATCTTTTCCCAGCAAGTGTAACTGCTTATAACACAATTGAAAGAACATAAATACCATTTCCTGGTATTGTCAGTCTTTTAAAAATCATATCTAGTGATTAGCAAAACAAAATATTATCTTCCCCTTTTGATTTGTGATTCTTTGATTGCTAGCCAGGTGGTAACATTTCCTGTGTTTATTGGCTATTTATATTGCTGCTTAAGGACCTGCCCATTGTCCGTTGCCCATTCTTGATTTTGTAAGAGCTGTTAATTCTGCCTTCTGGTATGTCAATCAGCCTTTGTTGCTATGGCAAAAGACCCGAGGAAAACAACTTACAGGAAGAAAGATTTATTTGGGTTCAAAGGTTCACAGGGTTCAGCACATAGACTCTTGGTTGTCCTGAGGCAGGTCACAGTAGGAACATAGGACACAGCAAAGCCACTCAGCTCTTTGGACGCAGGAAGCAGAGAGTGAGCAGAAAAGGCCAGACACAAGGCATGTCCTCGAAAGGCATGCGCCCAGTGACCTACTTCCTCCAACCAGGCCCTATCTCTTAGTTTTCATCATCTTGAAATAATGCCATCAATTATGTACACACCAGTGGATAGATCCACTGATGAAGTCAGCCTCCACGATCCAATCATGACTCAGCCTTCAACACAGGAGCCTGTGGGGGACATTCCTATGCAAACCATGACATCCGGTTTTGTCTTTTATTTATTTATTTGTTTGTTTGTTTGTTTTTGTAAGCTTTGTGCCGGGTTTACCTATACAGAAACCATATGCTTTTGTATCGCCAAATTATCAGCCGTTACACTACGGTTTTGCTTTAAATCATTCCGTGATAAGGAAGATCACCTCTGAAACCATAAACCTGAGGGTTTTTTTTCTCTATTAGCTTAAATTTTTCTTTTTCCACAGGTTTCATAGTCTGATAATGAACCTTTTCTTTTTCTCTTTTCCTCTCTTTCTTCCTCTAGAGCAGTGTTTCTCAAAGCGGTATGCAGGATGGATCTCTGAGCTCTGTTAACGCTTGCAATGGGATGAGAGATCCAGAATTTTCGGCATGCTCCAGGTGACATCAGTGTTCTTAAGACCACATGCAGGGTCACTAAGTGCTAAATCTTCAGGATCCCAGGCCTCTGGTTCCCCTCCCCCATCCTCTGACTGGTCCTTCTTATCTGACATGAACCTCCAGGGCAGCGACTGCAACTTTTCCTCACCTCTTCATTTTCCTGGAATTGGGAGGGCAATCCATATCAGTACTGATGAAGCCACCACCTCCCAGTCTGCAGCCAAAGAAGCCACCACAGCAGGGGTTCTCGACCTCCCTAACGCTGCGACCCTTTAATCCAGTTCCTCATGCTGTGCTGACCTCCAACCATAAAATTATTTTTATTGCTGCCTCATGACTGTGATTTCGTTATGAATCATAATGTAAATGTCTGATACGCAGGCTATCTGATGTGCGACCCCAAGGGGTCATACCCCACCTGTTGAGAACCGCCACTTTAAACCATTAATTCTTTTGTTATTATGTATGTGCATGGGGGGTGGGGGGGAGCAGCAAGGATCACTTTGCACCTGTGGAGGTCAGGAACAACTTGGTGAAGTCTGGTCTCTCCTTCTCACTTTACATGGGTTCTGAGACTCAAACTCCAGTGGCCAGTTTTGCAACCAATCTTTACCCTCTGAATCATCTCTCCCACCCTCAAGGGCCCTTTTAAGAATAACCCCCTCCTTTTGTGCTCCGGGAAGGAGATTTCACCCCATCAGATTGGGATGGCCGGCCCCTGTCGTCACTGTTTTAAAAACCTGTTCACGAGTGTTATAACTAATCAGTAGCTTTTGAATTTTGTTTTCATCAGACCCTTGCAGGAGTCGGTATTTCTCTAACAGGGTTCCGCAAATCCACCGGACAGTGGGACAGCGGGACAGCGCATGTGGTATCCTGTAGAGCATGATAGTCTGTGTCACGGACTACTGCTCATTAGTCACCGTCTGTGTTCAGCGGGATGGCCAGTGTCCCGACGCACTTCTCATCATCAGTCGTGACCTGTGTTCTGTTTAGTGCAAACACAGCCCACCCCATCCTCCCAGAAAGCAGCATTTTAGGAAGAAGCGCCGGAACTGGCCTGAGGAATCCGAGTAGCAACAGCGGCTCTGCTTCTGTCCTGCGAGTTGGTCGCAAACTTAACTCGGATTTGGTCAAATCTCGTCTGCCGTAGACTTTTGTTGGACATGCTCCCGTACTGCACGACTTGGCACTTAGAGCTCACACAACACGTTCTTTCTTAAAAGCCCCCACCCCACCCCACCCCAGCCCAGCCCAGCCCAGCCCAGCCCAGCCCAGCCCCAGCTTCACCCATGGCCGCCCAGGGCTGGAAGCCAGGTGACCCTGCACCGCCCACCGCCCTACCGCGGGCACCGTGTCCACCACCACCACCACGGCCGGCACAGCGGAGGCCGTAGGCGGCTTCTGGGCAGTGTCTCCGGGCCGCGGTGGCCGAGGGCAGGCGGCACGTCCAACAGGAGCCGGGACAGGTCGCGCTCCACACCGCCCACCAGCAGCTCAAAAACCCCGCGGGGCTCGCAGTCCCGGGAGCGACAGTGACCCCGCCCCAAGGGGCGGGCAAGGCGCCGAGTGGGCGTGTCGGTGGGCGGGGAAGCCCCGGGCCCCGCCCCTCTGGCCGGGCTATAACTCCCCGGAGCGCCCGGCGGCCGCCGGCGGGCGGAGACGCGCGCCTGGCAGTGGTGAGACGGGGCGTGCGGGAGGGTGCTGCTGCCGGGACTGGGGCGAGCTGCGGGGCTCCGGATTGCAAGGGGCCACCCTCCTCTTCCACCTCGGAAGCGGGAGCGTGGAGCTCAGGTGCCCGCCGGGTGTCCTCGGGGCCGGGAGGAGTCCCGGCTGGAGGTGCCCGCGCTTCCCCCTCGGCGGTCCCCAGCAGCTCTTTGCCTTCTCCTCCATCTCTAGGACATGGACCTCGCGCGCCTGTGGCTGGGGCTTCTGCTGCCCGTGGTGACCGCCCTGGATTTCCGATACCACCACCAGGAAGGGATGGAGGCGTTCCTCAAGAGCGTTGCCCAGGACTACAGTTCGATCACGCACTTGCACAGCATCGGGAAGTCTGTGAGAGGTAGGTAGGTCGCCTCCCGCGCACGTCCCCAACCCTCAGCGCTCCCGTTCAAAAAAAAAGTTCATTGAATGGCAGCGTCTGGTGCCCGGTCGGTGAAGCTCCAGGGACGCGCTCCACAGGTAAAGCGTACCTGGCCCGATCGGTGGTTTTGTGCTCTGTTTGTGGTTTTGTTCAATTTTGTTAGATCAGGGGAGTAATAAGAGGAGGACATTGTTTATCTGAGGGGTGTGTTTTCGTTCCCTTTCAGGGTAAACATCTCCCTAAGAAGTCTGTTTAATCTAACTCAGTTTCCCTTGTGGTTGGCTTCCTTGCATACTTATTTGGGACTGTTCGCTACTGTTTCCTCGAGTTGCTTTTAAACTGGACAGTGCCATAGTTTTGCTGAGTGCTATGCGTGTGTATTTAACCCCATGGCTTAAAATTATGAGAAAAAGCGGTTCTATGGATAAAGGCTGCTTTCAAATATATCCACTTAAAGGACACGCCTGCTAGGTAATAAGCAGCGACGGATGATAGTTTTAGCAGCCTCGTGTTTGTCACTTACTTTGCTTTAATTTAGAAACTATATATTCTCGGTGGAGGAAGCAGATGTGAATCATAGAAATTAAGTATTTTGGTCAAGTCACCTAGATGGCGGTTTTATTCACTATTTGTATTTGTTTATTTATTTATTTCACTCCTGGAGATCGAACCCACGGCCTCAGGCAGGCACTCCATCACTGCCCTAACACCCTCCTCCGCACCCCACCCCACCCCCAGCCACAGATGGTGAATTTTTAGCCAGGATTGACACCCGATCATTTCGGGCGGGACAAATTCAGTAGGTATCATTATTCCTTCATTTTCTGTTACTACATTGATTCCTCCCAAAACGTGGTTACTGGAAAACGTAATGCTTGACGTCAAAGATTCATAAAATTTCGTGTGGTTTGGATCTCAGCTTTGGAAGTTGTGTTCAGATTTTGCCTGAAGTTTTAGCTCTGGTCTTTTGACTCACTTGAGGGTCTCATAACCATATTACTAAGCAGTCACTTTTCCTAATGGTTAATATCATGATTCTTATAGCAAAACATTGAAGTACAATAAAAAAAAAAAAATCTTGGGCTGTGTGACAGAAGCTGTACTTTCAAACGACATTGCCAAGGAGTTGGTGCCAGAAATAGTCTGAAGTAAGTTGGGCTCCACAAGGCCACACTACAGAGGTTAGTTATGGGAAAAATTATATCTTGAATCAGCGTCTATATCGAACCCCTTGAAATAATTTATCCCAAGGGCCGGAGTAAATCAATTTTAATAAAGGATTTAAGAATGCTAAATATATTAATAAAAGAAATGTACAACCCAACTAACTTGATGCCATTGTTCAGTCATTTTGAAACTACAAGATTATGGGATGCTGTAAATACAAGGACGAAATGACTCGTGTGTTTTTACGTTTCCAAACACAAGGTGCTTGTGAAAGATGGCTGGGACTCTCTGAATGTGACATGAATCAGCCACTCTGACCTGTCCCACCTGAAACTGAACCACAGTGACAGCCAGTAGGACTCGGTTTTGACTTTAGCCTCGTGTGCACTTTTGTGGGTAAATAAACTCTGGCACCAGCATCAAATGTTTGTGTTGAGTGTGCATCTCTAAGCAGTTACTTAGATTAGAAAACAATCTCGAATCTGCAATTGGGTTCCAGGCAGTAGGCTAAAGTGTAGTACTACCTGTGATCAGGAGCCTGTTGCCAAGGTAGTCCTGCCTTTTGGTGTGATAACTGAGGCATGGTGCTTTTCTCCACCAGCTAAGAAATTTTCCCTGGACATTTTGCCCTCTACTGTGGGATGGATATGTGTACTCAGCAAACAGGATTACTCTAGATTTTCTTTCTCTGTGGCCAATATGGGCAGCCTCACCCAGAAGAGAGCATAATGCAAAATTGGCCAAATGTGTCTTGGGTTTTGTAAATATCCATCCCATTTCCATTGCTGCAATTATGAATTCAACCTTTTTCCTATTTCACGCTGCTTTATTATTTATTTTTCCGTAAATATGATTTGGACTACTGATTTGAATTCTTTTGATTTTATACTCTGGTTATGTGTATTTCTTAGTAATTTTTTTTGCCTCCTTGGGACATTGGAATACTTCCTGGTTATTTCTGTTATAAATGATGATATAAATCTATTGATACATATCTTATATACTTCTAGTATAACTGAGATCTTTAAGATTATTTGATTTTATTCCATGTGTATGTGTGTTTTGCTTGCATGTTTCACTGACATGCCTGCAGTGTCCACATCATCCACAGAGAGCATCGTGTCCCCTGGAACTGGAGTTCTCACTGTAGTGAGCATCCATGTGGGTGCTGGGAATCGAACTCCAGTCCTCTGGAGAAGCAGCCAGTGCTCTTAACCAGTGAACCATATTTCCAGCCACGAACTTTTATTTTTAAAAAAATTGAAACCTGCACAATAGCTGATCACAGATTTACTTTTTAACCTAGATTCAGGCATGGTCGATGAACCACATTCAACTCGAGGCTTTGAAGGAATTCTTACGACCTATTGACACACTGTAGAAAAATCTTAGGTTCAAACAAGAGAAGCAGCTCAAACCTGATGGCCAAGTTGGGATAGTTTTAGAGGGCACAATATCCACTGTGTGTGTGTGTGTGTGTGTGTGTGTGTGTGTGTGTGTGTGTGTGTGTGTGATGAACTGTATATTTGTTGAGCAAACAAAGATGTGTCCCATGTGCTGCTTGCCTTCAGGTATCCTCTTTCAGATATAGATATATTTATTATTAATTTCTCAGGCTTAGCTGTTTACACCTCACCAAATCATTTTAGGACTATTGCTTGCTCTGGGTTGTTTTTTGTTGTTGTTTTGTTTTTTTCTCTGAAAAAGGTTTTGGGTTTTCTTGTTTGTTTGATTGTTTGTTTGTTTATTGAGACAGGGTCTCACTATATAGCTCTGGCTGTCCTGGAACAGAACTCACTCTGTAGATCAGGCTGCCTCCCAAGTGCTTGAATTAAAGGCCTGTACCACCATGCCATCTTTTTGTTTTGTTTTGTTTTTGTTTTTCAAACAGGGTTTCTCTGTGTAGTTTTGGTGCCTGTCCTGGAACTTGCTCTATAGGCCAAGCTGACCTCGATCAAACTCAGAGATCCGCCTGCCTCTGCCTCCTGAGTGCTGGGATTAAAGGCATGTGTGCCACCGCCGCCCGGCTCCACCATGCCATCTTGAAGCAGTTTTAAATGTAGCTTGGTTGGCCTTAGCTCACTGTAGAGTACAGGCTTGCCTAATCACGTGGTCTGAGGGGCCCCTGCAGGTGTCATACAGGGAAGCTAATCACTCAAAGAGATAAGAATGAAAAGCAGTGTGGAAGCCGGGCGGCGGTAGCGCATGCCTTTAATCCCAGCACTTAGGAGGCAGAGGCAGGTGGATCTCTCTGAGTTTGAGGCCAGCCTGGTCTACAGAGTGAGTTCCAGGAAAGGCACAAAGCTACACAGAGATACCCTGTCTTGAAAAAAAACAAAAAAACAAAAACGAAAAGCGGTGCGGACTGACTTGTCAACCTGGATCAGACTTCAGGGAAGTCTAATAATAGGGGGTTGATTCCCGATGTATTTAAGCCCAGCATATCTTGGGAGAGTGTTTCCTGATGTAATGCAATCCCCATTGCCCAGAAAGTGTAATTACATTGAAAGTCAACTCAGGGTACATGTCATTTCTTCCAAGAAGATGGGTTCTAGAGATATGCTACCTGTACTAGCTTAAGCCCCTAAGGGCCTGGCCCAATCTCTGTCACTGTAGAGGTAGGTCATTTAGGCTGTTATCCACTTCTGGTCCTGGTTGTCTGGGTTGTGGGGGGCCTCTGGCTCTAAGGGTCATTTAGATAACTAGCCACCTCCAGTCCTGATTGTAAGAGCTTGATACGGCCTGGCTCAACAGATAACGCAGATCACCGGGCTATTAACCACTTCCAATGTGCACCTTTCTGGATAGAAGAACAGGTTTTTCATCTTTCCCATTGGAGAGACAATCCTGTGTGCTTAACATTCCTGGTTACTCTGGAGATCTGTGGACTCAAGGACCTCTGTGCCCCTAACAATGGCCCTCCTCTTCAGCTATTGTAGTATTGGAATTGTAAGCACGTGCCACCGTGCCCAGCAAAGGCTGACTTCCAATGGAGTACAGCAAAAGAGCCGTTTCTTACATATAAAATCCCAAAGTAGCGTTTGAAATGAGTTTATTCAGGATCTGAGTTGAGAATCTGCCCTTGCCTATGACCAAATCTAAGCTGCATTTTATCTGAACAAGCAGTGTTGCAAGGCAAAGGGGTAGACAGGAATTTCTGTTACCAACTATCTTCCATTTACTGAGTGTTTGAATATAATAGTTCACTATCATTGACTCGATTGGCATTATCCTGCAGAATATGTTGAGTGGGTCATGGAGAACTTACATGGGCAACATCATTAGAAGATTCAAACTCAGGGCTGGGGAGATGGTTTATTCCATGAAGTCCTTGCTATACAAGCCCAAGGACCTGAGTTCAGATACCCAGCACACATGTATATAAAAGGCTGTATGTGGTCCTTTGCACATGGAACCCCATCTGGGCACAGGAGGATTCCAAATCAGGGCTTGCCTAGTCTTGCCAAATCAGGTGAGCTCCAACTTCAGTGAAACACTCCGTCTCAACCATAAGGTGGGAAAGCAATAAAGAAAGATGCTCACTGTCCCCTCGCGCCTCTCCACACAGGCATGGACACACTCGTAAGCCACGATTCAAACTCATCTGCTAATCTTCCAAGCACATCTCCTTTCTCTTCAGAGATATGCCTTGCCACAGATGGAAATGGTTACAAGGTCTTTAGTTGATTTCTAAACTTCTCCTGTTGTGTGCGGTGCTGTGGTGAGCATCTTCAGAGCTAAGACAGCATGGTTTGAGCGCACACAGGCTTTGGAACCCTGGTACCCAAGTTCAACGTTTAGATCCTTAATGTTGCAGCTGTGAGTCCTGGACCTAACCCAAAGTAAATGCTATGTATGTAAGAGCTGATACCGGTGAATAATAATGTCATTGTGGCTATGTTTCTAAAAAGAAATTACTGAGTCTAAAGCAGTTTTAAGAACCTGATCTATATCGGGCTGGTGAGATAACTGAGTGGGTAAGGGTGCTTGTCTCCAAGCCGGACCAGGCTTTGATCCCTGGAAGCCACAGGGTGGAAGGAGATAACTGACCCCAGCTAGGTGTCCTCCTGCCTCCACACCTCACTGGGGCATGCATGCACCCGCATCCACTCATCATACAACAAAATAATTAGAACTTGATACATATTGAATATGCATGACCAAATAATTTTGTACAAATAACAAGCAAATGCCTTTTTAAATTAATTTATTGGGCCAGTTATACGGCTCAGCTGGTAAAGGCACTTGCTGGCAAGCCTGACCCGGCCTGAGTTTGCTCCCTGGAAGAACCACCTTCCACAAGGTGTCCTTTGACTTCCACACATGTGCTGAGGCATACATGCAACACATACACACACACACACACACACACACACACACACACACACACACGCACGCACGCACGCACGCACGCACATATACACGCACTCAAATTTTAAAAGTAATTAAAAAATTTATCTATTATATTGATTTATAATCTCTCAAGAAATGTATATTGGGGGAAAAATCTTCCCAAACTTACACTGTTTATAATATCTCCTATGATTAGTTGGAAAATCACTGCAGTGACTTTTCCATCATGGTTGAAGCATAAGGAGGGATTTCTTCTTCTCACTTCTTTCTCGGGGATCTCACTTCCACAGGTTGGTTAGCGCCTGTATGCCATCTCAGCTGTTCAGAAGTCTCCCCAGAATTGGCCTAGATTCTTGCCCCACAGGGAGGAGACTGAGCTTACATGTGGCCTCTCTCATGCTCTCCTGCTCTGACTGGACAGGTTACAGGCAGTGGTTTATCCTGGAGGGAGAATGAGTCCCGTATACAAAATGTGGGCACAACAGTTGGTTTTCATCACTTTCTGCTCACTTTCCAAACACACTCCCCAAAACCAATTTGCTTGAGCTCCTGAGTAAAACAATGAACATAATTGACCTATCCACGCTAAACCCCAAGACAAACACTAAAAACCTTGGAATTTCGGCTCTCACTGTCCGTGTGTGTGATTTAGTCAGATGCACTCATCAAGCACATTTCCTTTTTAACAAATCTAACAAATAAAGCCTTATTTTATAAGTACTCAAGCGTCTTAAGCATATACTACATTTTTCAAATGTAAGGAAATGTGTTATATATTCTCTGCATTTTTAGTATGATATTTTAAGTGGAAATTGAGACAGAGAATATCCAAAGAGTAAGCTAGCATTTTACTCTGCTTCATTTATAGCTGTGCGTTACAAATCTCAAATACATCTAAACAGAAATACTTTAGGGCCTTTAAAATGTAATAATGATAGCGTGCATCAAGTAACTTATGTTTTCCTGGCTGTGTGTGTGTGTGTGTGTGTGTGTGTGTGTGTGTGTGTGTGTGAGAGAGAGAGAGAGAGAGAGAGCTAATCACTCTGACAGTGATGTACAACACTATTATCACCACCTTGATTTATGTGTAAAGAACTGGAGATGGAGAGATGGCTGTGTTCAGAGCACTTGCTGCTCGCCTAGAGGACTGGAGTCCCGCACTCACATCCTGTGGTTCACAACTGCCTGTAACTCCAGCTCTAAAGGATACGATGCTCTCTTCGGGCTTCTGAGGGTACACACACACACACACACACACACACACACACACACACACACAAATCTTTTACAAATAAGAATTGGGATTAAATAACTTATCCATTCTTGGCTTAACTAAGATCAAAACCTACCTTGGCCAAGAGCTGAATCTGCAGCCTTCTGGCTATAAGGTTCTCCCAGCTATCCTTTTCTCTGTTCTTGTCCCTGCCCTGCCCTTCTATCTGTCCTCACTTGCCCTTGGACCCTATGGTTCTAGGAGTTGACAAGGTTATTAAACGCTCTTCACGGGCAGAGTGATCCCTAGTGGAATTCTTCGAGCCCTTTTTGGTACTCATAGTTGCATCCAAGTACTTTGAATTCCATCTCTTGGTATAGTTAGCCCACTCTCTTAGCTCAAGTGCCCACCGTCTTGGATTATGAAGCAAAAGGAGGATCTCTGAATTCAAGGCCAGCCGCGTCCACACAGCGAGTTCCAGGCCAGCCAGGCCTACACAGTGAAACCCTGGCTCAAGACAAAACATGCCTCTGATTTAAACCCTTTTCTTAATCTTCAAATCCTCAGGAGGTCTCCAGGCAGGACTTTCAGTGGGTGTTTAGGGAAATGGAACTCAGGAGAAGTTTGGCCGTGAAAATGAAGTTAGGAATCATCCTGCTCCTGATGATATTGACAGCAGTGAATGTAACCAAATAACCCGACAGGAGTTTGAGACAAATGGAAGGCTGGAGCAGAGCTGCAGGGCAGACCAACATTTACAGACTGGGAGAGCCAGGAGCCGACAAAGGAAGGAGAAATGAAATCAATACTGAGACAGATGAAAGCCAAGAGTAGAGCCCCAGGAAGGAGGAGGTACCCGGGGTCCCATGACTATCCACTAGGGATTTGCTGGAAGGACTCTTTTTGTTTGGTTGTTTGGAGTTGTTTTTTGTTTTTGTTTTGGAATGACTCTTATAAGTCGAGGTAAACTCACACTCAAGGCTGAGATTGCAGCAAGAATACAGAAACCTGTAGGCTGAGTCTATCATGGCAAGAGCTGGAGAGGGCCACGGAGGTTCTGTACTCCCCCTCCCCCCAGTAGCCAGTTCACACGTTGCACGTCTCTTCCCAGCTGTAAACTGTAGGGACACATGCAAAATCCCCGCATCCAGGGAAGCCCACTCAAGCCATGTAGTTCAGAGTTCTTCATAGCTGTGTGACCGAGCAGCAGGATTACAGACCTCTGGGTACCAGCTGCACGTCACACCATTTTGACAATGCTTTTATCCTCCCCCACTGCTGTGGGATTCAAAAATAGCATAACCAGTGAGCATTTCAGGACTTTAGTGCTCGGTCTGGTTCAGGGTCACTGCCAGAACCACAGGTGTTCCCAGAGATAAGCAAGAACTGAAAACAGGAGATCGGTCTGTGTTAACCATTCCCTCTCAAGGTCACAGTTAATATTAAATGTGGCTGGAAGTCAAACCTGAGAGCCATAAACTTGAGTAATATGACCCAAACTATAGTTAATGAAATCCCATTTTTCTGTAGACAGGTTTATTTGCTTTAGCAGTTGTTCAGTGCCTGAACTAGTTGGTGGCCTGGGCTGGCCTAGGAATATGGAGGTAAAGAAGTTAGACATGAAAGAGTTGGCATGAGCAGGGAGAAAGCAAGACAGCCGGAAAATATAGACATGATGAGTCCTGGGGTGGTGGGCAGAGAGGGCAGCGTGGCCAGGCTGAAGGATAGTCAGCCAGGTAGGAAGGAAAAGGCAGGACAGACAGTAGGGGCCTGGGCTGAAGGAGCCCGTCGACTTAGAGATACAGAAGAAGCTGTTATGGCTGAGGGGAGAAAGGAGGCAGGAAGGCAGACTGAGGGTCTTAAATGCCCAGTCAAAGCCTTTTTGCTTCATCTAAGGAGCATAACCATCCTGGGGGTTGACTCCTGGTAGGAAGGCAACAGGTTCATTTTCTTTCTTTCTTTTTTTTTTTTTTTTAAGATTTATTTATTTATTATGTATACAGTGTTCTGTCTACTTGTACCCCTGCAGGCCAGAAGAGGGCGCCAGATCTCATTACAGATGGTTGTGAGCCACCATGTGGTTGCTGGGAATTGAACTCAGGACCTCTGGAAGAACAACAGCCAGTGCTCTTAACTGCTGAGCCATCTCTCCAGCCCCAGGTTCATGTTCTTGATCGAAAAATTTCTAGCGATTTTATAATTGGATAGATTATTTTTTTTCTTTAATTTATATTTATCTCTCCCCTCTCTCTGTGTGTATCACAGTGTTAGTGTGGAGATCAGAGGTCAACTTTTGAGGGTTCATTCTTCCTTTCCACCATATGGGTCCTAGGGACCAAACTCAGTTTGTTGGCCCTTTACAAGAATGAATATACATTATATATAATATATATTATGAAATATATATATATATGTTACCTACGAGTGTGAGCAAACAAACACAGAAACAAACAAACGAATCAACGACTCCAGATTAGATCTTAGCTACTGACAGATTTGGTTCATTAACCCAAATCTGCCACCTTTTAGTAATTCATTTATAAATGCATTTAACACATACTTGTTCCTTGAACCCTTCCAGGAGGATATAAAGACCAGAACCCAGGCTTTCTTCCTTTCAGCACTAGAGCTGAGGGAGCTGAAACCCTGTGGCTGTGATGGGGAAAAGCATTGTTGAAAGACCATGATTCCCAGGTCTGGCCCCGGGATGCTTGGTAAAGCTGAAAAAAAGCTCATAAGAGAAGCTGATGCTTGGCCAGTGATTCCGATGCTCCTAGGCAAGCTTGCAGGGAAGAGGAATTCCAGGTGATATGGATAGGCAACCTCACTTGCTCACCTAGCCGGTCAGTGCTACATACTGGCCTGACGGACAGTACAAGGGGCAGCCCCCACCTTGTGTGTGCGGAAGAATTGCGACCTACCTCCTATGAATGGTCCAGGATGAGGGTTTGTTCCCGTGTGTCTTAGCATCCACACCATCTTAACCCACACTCACCGAAAAAGACAGCCTGGGATGTTTTTGTCATTGTGTGCTTTATTTTTGAAAACAGAATGTCCGAAGAACAGTGGTCGAGCCCGGAAAAGATCTTTGACTCCCGAAACTTCTCACTAAAACTGTCAGGCAGTATTTGCGGTCCCGGGGGAGCTGTTTCCACTGGACATTCTGTTCTTTGCCCTTGGGAAACTATGTCCCTAGAAATAAACGGGGTATGCGATGGTGAGCAATGCAGCCGGGCTCCTTCGCTGAACGCTTAGCGCTAGCCCTTACATCCTCACCCTCGGGAATGAGACACTGCCATGCTCATTTTGCAGATGAGCTACCGAGGCCCAGGGAAGGTGACTTAGCCAGTAAGGAATGGAGTTTCGTCAGGATTCAGAGCTCCAGTCCCAGTTTTCTAACAGGTCTCTAGGACCTGGTGGCTTCCATGGAGTTTAGCTGGGCTCCTTCCTCATTGAGGAGACAGGAACACTTAGGGCTCCTCACCCCAAGCCAGAGCAGCACAGCCTGGACTTCTTTCTACATTGGGTTTCCACGTGAGATCTTACTGGCATCTAGGCTCAATTCCTAGTCATGAGTATCGTGAAAAACCCTGCGTTGACTTGGGATCGTTCCAGAAGCAAACTGAGCATGCGCTATCAGGAGCAAACTGAGCATGCGCCATCAGCAGGTTAATGGGTAGAGACGCTCTGGAGGGTTCGCAAGTGGTGTGAGTCCCTGTGCTTTGGGATGCAGCATTCTAGTTGAAACATGCACGTGGGACATTTACAAAGGCCTGGAGCCTTCCGAACTTAATCGAACCAAGATGGTTAAGATGAATGGATCCCTATATTAGGCCAAATAAGGTACGCTTTACCTCTTCTCTCGAGTTGCCCGCGCTCAGGAGCCTCTCTGCTCACAACCGAGCTTTCTATTTAGACAAATTATGTAGAGGGACAAGATGGAATAAGAAAGAAAGATCCAGGGCTGGAGAGATGGCTCAGCGGTTAAGAGCACTGTCCGCTCTTCCAGAGGTCCTGAGTTCAATTCCCAGCAACCACGTGGTGGCTCACAGCCTTCTGTAATGTGATCTGGCGGCCTCTTCAGGTCAAAAGAACACTGTATACATAATAAATAAATCTCTAAAAAAGAGAGAAAGAATCCTCAGGGACGAGTGGCATCCCAGACACTATAGGTGCTAAGAATGCTGGTCCCCTGGGGCAAAAGAGTCTCTACTCAACACCTTCCCAGTCTGGGAGAAGATGCCAGTGCAGTCCTGGGCTGCGGGGAGCCGCTCCTGGACTGCTGAGGTCCCGGGAAGGGGGTTTCTATTTACACAGAATCGTTATGTCCTCGCCACTGTGGGGGTGGCGTCAGCTGGAGGGAGAAAGCCTTGCCGCGTGCACTCACTACAAGTGGAGACAGGAGTGAGTTGAGAGAAGAACACAAAATAACCCGTGGCTGACAAAACACTGAGGCGTGCTCCGTCAGCATTTCCTCTAAGGAATTACATTACAAGCGGCTGTAAAGGTGCGTGTGATCTTGTGAGAAACTGTTCCGGTGTGGAGGTGGAAGCTAGGGGAACAGAGCGAGCTGGTGGAGCGGAAGAGGTCACAGAAGCAAAGGCAACAATTTGTGTTGCCTTGACCAGCAATTTGAGTCCAAAACCACATTAGGCTCACAGGTCACGGTGTGATCTCGGTGGTCACAAATGACCAATGAGAATTTTTATAACGGCTTTTCTTATACTTCTTATTTTGACATCACCCTAATAACAAGTAATCGACTGGTAGTTATTGAAAAAAACAATGAGGCCAGGTGGTGGTGGTGCACCCCTTTAACCCAAGCCCATGGGAGGCAGAGGCAGGCGGATCTGTGAATTTGAGGCCAGCCTGGGCTACAGATCAAGTTTCAGGATAGCCAGGGCTACACAGAGAAACCCTGTCTCCAAAAAACCAAACAAAGAAAAGGAGGGAGAGAGGGAGGGAGGGAGGGAGGGAGAGAGAGAGAGGTGGAGGGAGAGAGGGAGAGAGGGAGGAGGGAGATGGGTTTCTAGGGACTGGGCATGGTAGTGCTTGGAGTTCCAGGTTCTTAGGAAACTAAAACACTAAAACAGAGGTCCCCTGAGGCCAAAATTGGGGCCAGCCTGGGGTAGGCAGACAGGGAAACAAGTCCCTGGGTCCTCAGAAAGAAGGAAAGGTTCCTGAACTAGGTGGGAGTGTGGAAATAAACTGGCAAATTCGTCTATTTGCTAACGGGGCATCAGGCTTTGTGTATGCGAGGCCGGCTCTGTACCACTGAGCTTTGTCCCCAGACTGCCATCTTGGTTTTTGAAAACTTAAGACCGTTATAACTCATATCAGTTATAGGAACTGGGGTACTATCAAAAGGAAAACACCGATTCGCGTGTTTACCCCAAACACACAGGTACGTGTAGAGAAAAAGGCAGTTAGTAGTAGCTTAGAATACAGACCTTACAAACGGGCTGGGTTCAAATCCTGGCTCTGCGGCTGAGTGGCTGTGATCTTGTCCTGGTGTCTTTCCCACTCTCCGTGTCTGTGTGGCCTCCTTCACAAAGTGCGTATAATGGTCCCTGCCTCATACACGGTTGAGAGGGCTAAACAAGCTGATGTCAGGTGCACAGAGGACAAGCCGCACGTGGACACGGTGGACGTGTGCACTGATGTTGCTGTTCCGTGGACTGTGCTGTTTGGCCGCTCTGGAGTATGACACTGACTTGGACCTCAGGGTGCCCTGAGCCACTAGGGAGTTCCTAACCGTTTGGGGCCTGGGGCACCACATCGGCAGAACTTGGCTCTCTGTTGCTGACCGGTTTTAGGCTGACCTTGTTCCTACTGTCAAATGCCGGCACACACCGGGACCTGGGCCACACGTGTTACGACATCCTGAACAGGCTCCTCTCCTGTTCAATAGGATCCTGAGGGCACAGGGTGAAGGCGGGTACCAGCGAAGAAGTTATGATGTGTGGATTAGGAAACTAGACCTCATACCAAAGCGCTGTGTCTTTTTTTTTTTTAAAGATTAATTTATTTATTATGTATGCAGCATGTATGACTGCAGGCCAGAAGAGGGCGCCAGATCTCATTACAGATGGTTGTGAGCCACCATGTGGTTGCTGGGAATTGAACTCAGGACCTCTGGAAGAGCAGTCAATGCTCTTAACCTCTGAGCCATCTCTCCAGCCCCCAAAGCTGTGTCTTTAGGTAGGTTTAGGTAGGGCCCAGCTGCTTGTGGATGTGTGGGGAAGAAAAGGAAAAAAAAAACAAAACAAACAAAAACCTCAGGGAGGTGGGAGAGGTGACTCAGTAGTTAAGAGCCCTGTTGCTCTTGCAAAGACCCAAAACCTACATGGCAGCTCCTAACTACCTCCAAATCCAGTTCGAGGGGACCCGGATCTCTCTTCTGGCCTCTGTGAACACCAGGCAGGCATGTAATGCACATGCAGACATGCAGACAAGCACTCACACCCATAAAATAAAAATAGGTCCAGATGCCGGCTTCCTTATGAACACTTCCGAGTAGCAAACCATCCTCCTCGTTCACAAGCTGTATGACTGTGCACTTGACAGGGATCAAAATTAGCTTCTGGGGGGTGGTTAATTTTCTCCGGACTTTAACGTCTCCTATCTCGTTCAAATGCTTAAAATCACATTCTGGAATAACGCAGCAGTCTTAGGGAAGGACAAACCCATTTTTCTCAGCCACCCTTTGTCTTCCCCCCTGTCCCTCATCAGAGGCTTTCTATCCTCAGGAAACCTTTGCACAGACTACAAAAAGGGACGGAGATTTGCTGCCTGGAACACAACAGTTAAAAGCAAAAATGCAGCCCTCTGGTTACAACAACCCCAAACGGCTAACGTGACAAATGTTGTTACATGGTGTGGCACAATTATCATTGTCTTGTTTTTTGAGTGGTTTTTTTTTTTTTCTCAGTAATTGTTTTAAAAACCTACTTTACAAGGTTATAAAAAAGCAATCTGAGAAGTCGGGTATCATGTTTGTTTTCAAATGTTCTTATAGGAACGTCTGTTTCAGTTTATTATAAATCCTTCTAATTTAGTTACTTGTGCAAATTTCAGATTCAATCTTCTGTTACATGGGGCAGATGAGGATGGTTGTGGACAGGATCTAATCCTCACCATGGTCAGGCTGGGGTATGCCACAGCTGTCCTTTCTCATTTCTTCTTCTTCTTCTTCTTCTTCTTCTTCTTCTTCTTCTTCTTCTTCTTCTTCTTCTTCTTCTTCTTCTTCTTCTTCTCCTCCTCCTCCTCCTCCTCCTCCTCCTCCTCCTCCTCTTCCTCCTCCTCCTTTTTTCCTTCTTCTTCTTCTTCTTCTTCTTCTTCTTCTTCTTCTTCTTCTTCTTCTTCTTCTTCTTCTTCTTCTTCTTCTTCTTCTTCTGTTAGTTTTTTGTTTGTTTGTTTGTTTTGTTTTTTGAGATAGGGTTTCTCTGTGTAACAGTCCTGTCTGTCCTGGAACTCACTTTGTAGTCCAGACTGGCCTCATACTCAGAGATCTGCCTGTCTCTGCCTCCCGACTGCTGGTGCCACCACCACCCAACATATATTTTTATTTTTGAGACATGGTCTCAGTTCATATCTCTAACTGGCCTGGAACTTGCTATGTAGACCAGGCTGGCCTGGAACTCACATAGCTCCACCTGTCTCTGCCTCCCAACTGAAAACGATTCCTTAAATCACTTTTTCTAAATGGGTTAGTATGACACATGTATTCAGTGACTAGTCATATTT
Organism: Peromyscus leucopus; assembly: GCF_004664715.2. NCBI lineage: Eukaryota > Metazoa > Chordata > Mammalia > Rodentia > Cricetidae > Peromyscus > Peromyscus leucopus. The sequence continues at coordinate 12,648,055 of NC_051078.1, read as the reverse complement.
AATTTCTCACACTGATTCTTTTTTTTTTTGATATATATTTTTTATTTTACAATACCATTCAGTTCTACATATCAGCCATGGGTTCCCCTATTCTCCCCCCTCCCACGCCCTCCCCTTACCCCCAGCCCACCCTCCATTTCCACCTCCTCCAGGACAAGCCCTCCCCCGAGGACTGTGATCAACTTGGTAGACTCAGTCCAGGGAGGTCCAGTCCCTTCCTCCCAGACTAAGCCAAGTGTCCCTGCATAAGTTCCAGGTTTCAGACAGCCAACTCATGGAATGAGCACAGGACTTGGTCCCACTGCCTAGATGCCTTCCAAACTGATCAAGCCAATCAACTGTCTCACCTATTCAGAGGGCCTGATCCAGCTGGGAGCCCCTCAGCCTTTGGTTCATAGTTCATGTGTTTCCATTCATTTGGCTATTTTTTTTCAATAATTGAGTAAAACTGAAATTTATTATATGCCACAGTCGTCCTAGGGACCTCCATGCTATATATATAGCCTCTATGGTTCTATGGGTTGTCTCACACTGATTCTTAAAAATTAAGAATGTGCCAGGCGTTGGTGGCGCACACCTTTAATCCCAGCACTCGGGAGGCAGAGCCAGGAGGATCTCTGTGAGTTCGAGGCCAGCCTGGGCTACCAAGTGAGCTCCAGGAAAGGTGCAAAGCTACACAGAGAAACCCTGTCTCGAAAAAAAAAAAAAAAAAAAATTAAGAATGTAATACACCACACACCATTGAATTGTTACATTTTAAGTTAGTAAATTGTGTGATGTATGAATTGTATCTTAATAAAGATTTTTTTATTTTAAGAAAACAGAAAATTGGTAAGCATATAGCAAACCCCATCAATGGAATAGTATACAACTTTTATAAAAAGGATAGAGTAGACTTATTGTTTAGACCTGGCGTGATGCCCAGAACATGTGAGGTAAAAAACACTCAGGCACAAATGTGTTTTTGTTCCTCTACAGTTCTTGTCTATGAGCATCACCCTTACAATAACTGCCCTTCTCACCTGGTGTTGGCCGGCAGGTACCGACCTCATCCTTTTTTTTTTCTTTTTTCTTTTTTCTTTTTCTTTTTTTTTCTTTTTTTCTTTTTTCTTTTCTTTCTTTCTTTTTTTTTTTGGTTTTTCGAGACAGGGTTTCTCTGTGTAGTTTTGGTGCCTATCCTGGATCTCGCCCTACAGACCAGGCTGGCCTCGAACTCACAGAGATCTGTCTGACTGGGATCAAAGGCATGCGCCACCACCAGGCTCTGACCTCATCCTTTTAAACTGCTTCATAATTACTCTGTGCTATGCTTTTTTTTAATCATGATCTATCTCATTATCCCACACCGGCGAGCATTCAGATTGTTTGCACCTTTTAGATATTCCAGACAAATGCTGTGATAAGGGCCTTTGAACAAGCGCAGGTGCTCACTCATTTCCCAGGGCGGGCACTGCTAAATCAAAAACTCCACACAGGCATCTGTGCTCTTCTTGGTAGATCCTGACCCCTACCCTTCACTCGAAGACACACTGTCTGTGCTCTGATCTCCACATGAAGCATGTACATTTGTCCCACACTCCTAACCAATGCCTGAACCTTACTTTTCCTATCTTAGGACTGAAATTGAGATTGAGTGAGTTTTCTTTTTTTTTCTTTTTTCTTTTTTTTTTTTTTTTTTTTTTGGTTTTTTCGAGAAAGGGTTTCTCTGTGTAGCTTTGCGCCTTTCCTGGAACTCACTTGGTAGCCCAGGCTGGCCTCAAACTCACAGAGATCCGCCTGGCTCTGCCTCCCAAGTGCTGGGATTAAAGGTGTGCGCCACCACCGCCCGGCAAGTTTTCTTATTATCTAGCAATAAGGAAGTGCTGGGGGACACCAGGGAAGGTGCCCAGTTGCTGCCCTTGGGGGCCTGACCTTCAGTCTGTTGCCCGTGGACATTTTCTCACGCTCCTTTCCAATTTGTCTACTAACTTGTAGACTGTCTTTGGCATCCTGTTATAAATATAGCAGACATTTTCATCTATTCTATGGCTCGTCTACTGGATTTTGTTTTCAATATTTTTTTTTCCCTGTATAAGTTTTTTAATTCTTACAAGCTCCTATTCATCAGGCTTTCTCTTTAAGCCATTACATTCCATGCATCATTTTAAAAAGTCACCTTTACCCGAAGGTCATAAACATAGTAGTCTAGCATTTTTATAGTTTCATTTTAGGACCTAAGTTCATCTGGAATCTCAGAGTAGAGGGCTTTGTTAACAGATTTCACATCCCATAATGTATATGTATGAATGTTCACATTCTCAAGGATCAGTAACTTTCCATAAACAGAAAGAACCATGAGAAGTTTGAAAAGAAATCAAGGAATGGTGTCTAGGAGAGGAAAGGAGAAGGGATGAGGAATAGGGCCATAGCCTAAGGAGAAGACTGAGGTTGGAATGGGTCCACGTGGGAACAAGAGACCAGAAGAACAACCCGGGCTTATTTTGTGTCCCGGGAGCTAAGGTACCTCAAGAAACACAGGAAGCCTAAAGAAATGTCACAGCTTTACAGGAGCCAGATGGCAAGTCAGAAGGAATCAGGGTTGTAATAGAACCTTTCAGTCCATCATCTGAGACAAAACTAAGCTTGAGATAATACTCTGTCCCAAAGGAGACCCCAGCTCTGGATTAACTGTTGATTATTTCCATTCCTTCTGCCTCGGAAAGGTGGTGGGCTGTGAAAGTGTTTAAAGGTGTTAATTAACACTCTCTTTAGATTCTAGAACAATAATGCTCTGTAGCAGAAGAATGGATAATTAATGGACGGGATTGGGTGGATAACTATTTAAAGATGGCGGAGTCAAACTCTAGGCTCACCTGCCCAAACTACCACCGTTCCTTTCCTCCTTGGGCTTTGGACCCTGTGACCCTTAGTGTCTGTGACGCTGAGTTTAGAGGTACCAGTGGACTGACCCCACACATCTGCTCCAAGAGCCTTTGGACCCTTGGCTCCTTCTCTTCTTTTTCTTAACCTGCAAGTTATATTTATTTTTCTTAAACCAATGCTTGTGTGCATTAAATAGGCAAAATGTCATTTTTCAGATCTTGACGTGTTACACTAATTCTTCCTCTCAAAGGTAAATTACAACCTTCATTTCTCTGTAGTAATAGTTTTTGAACTTTCAGTTTTTAACTTTTAGTCTTAGAGAATTTCAAACATGAAATATGATCACTTCCCATCCCCCCCACACCTCCCCCTCCCCCAGAG